>NC_134274.1:5291648-5663845 GCF_031893055.1 Leptodactylus fuscus | reverse complement strand
TTCTCTCTATCCAAAACCTTCTTCTGAAACAAGTCAGCATAGTAAGTTCTCACCACCCCCAGGATACCCTCCCGAGATTCCTGTAACACACCCTGGGAGTCAGTGAGACCTGTGACCGATTTATTTGCCACCCGCTCCCTGCAATTCTCAAAAGGATCCGGAGCCCCTAAGGACCCATAATCCCGTTCAAGAACCAGGGATGTATACCTGCGGTACTGATACTGACTGATCTCAGATTTCAGCCGGTCAATCTTCTGTTGGTTATCCCCGCCCGCCGAATAGAGTGACTCTAATTCTTTCCGCAGCCTGAGATACTGGCTATACTTACTCTTCCCCTTCTTAACTGACAGTCTCCTTAAGAGGGATCTGATCTCCTCCTTGACATCCTCCCACCAGTCTGCCATGTTGTCATAAAACACCACTCTCTCAAGCTGGTTCTGAAATAGAGAGTGGACACAACTCCGGACACAGTCATCGTCCAAGAGGCTGGAATTGAGCTTCCATAGGCCTCTCCCAATATCAGGGCGTTTTGTGGAGCCCAAGCAAAAATACAAAGCCAGATGGTCAGAATAAGGGACTGTCTTTTCACTTTTCTCACTAACATGCTCAGCGGGACTGACCAGAGCTAAGTCTATCCGACTGCATCTACCAGCGCAGGAGTAAGTGAATTTTGGTTTCCTACCACCCTCAGTAAACACATCAGACAGACCAGCCTGTGAAATAATTCTGCTTAAGACCTTGCAGTCCCTGGTGAGAGGCCGACCAGTAGGTCTGTCACTGGATGACATGGTGGCATTGAAGTCCCCTGCCATGACTACCGGAACAGATGTAAACAAGTACTGCTTGACTTCATCAAACAGACGTGCCCTTTCCATCACCGACTGCGGTGGACCATAGATATTAATGAGTCGGAGCCTTCTGCCTCGGATGGTAACTTCTAAAACCAGGCACCTCCCCATCAGAACCTCAGTGAATCTGTGTATGGTGACATCAGGGGTGTTAAACAGTATAGAAACCCCGGCATAAGGTTCCACAGCCAGAGACCAGAAGGACGGGCCAGATTTCCATTCTCTCTCTGCTTCTCGTATTAGTCCTAAAGTATTTAAACGGGTTTCTTGTAAGAAATAGACATCGGCATCAAGATATCTCAGATGTTCATACACTGCGTGTCTTGTCCTCCTTGCTCGGATGCTATTCACATTACTAGAGATAACTTTAAGATAGAAACCTGCCATCAGAACAACTAGAAATATGAGAAACAGAGAGATGGGCCCCATTGTCATAGATCAGAGTCAGAGGTGTCCTGGTGACCAGCTGTTTCCATGTCTGATTCGGACTGCCCCTCATCTCGGTGGGGTCTCCTCTTAGTGGGGGGGATCGCCCTCTGGTTCATCCTCATACTCCGCCATCATTCGTGAGAGTTCTCTGTCTAGTTCTGCTTCTCCGTCTGACTCTGATAGGACACTAAATCTATTCCCCGTTGCAGTGACCTCGCCTGCACTACTTACTCTCATCTTTGTGGGCTTTTCTACCGTGGTCCACTCACCCTCAGGCTTACGGCTGGCTTTATCCTTCTTCCTCCTTTTATTATTGTTGGATGATCGGGCAGGAGAAGAGACGACCACTGAGGGTTGTACAACCTGCTCGACAACCTCCATGGTCGTCTCAATGGGACCTGACTCGGCCTGGTCTTGGGTGGTATCACCTGTATGTGGTTGAGGCTCCGCCTCCGTGACTACTGACCCTGACAATAGCGCCTCCTCCTCCTCCTGTATGTCATCAGCCGCTGCCAGCAAGTCCTCATCAGGGCTATCCTTACAGATGTTATGCCAGGCATCAGGACAATCTCTGTGGGGGTGACCGATCCGACCGCACAGGTTACACCTAATGCTTTGGCATGTGGCACTCACGTGGCCCATTTCATTACATAGGCTACACTTTACCATGGAGCATACACTGGCCACATGGCCGGCCTTCCCACACTTGAAGCACCGGCGAGGCTGACCCGCATAGAAGCAGATCCCTTTTTCTCGGCCTATAAAGAACGAATTGGGCAGATGTTGGGTTATGTTGTTCTGCTGACGCAACTTCACCAGGACCCTCCACCCACCGGTCCAGACCCCGTCTTCATCCCTGTTCTTACTAAGATCGGACATGAGGTCACAATGCCTCCTGAGCCAGATGACAATATCCTGAGGGGGAACGGCTTCATTCCAAAATACAATTGTGACAGAGGCTGTATCTGGCCTAGAGATGGGGATGAAACTGAACTTATCCCAACCTTCCGTATCTCTCAACCTGGTGAGATTGGCCCAGAACCGGTCCAGATCAGACATCAGCTTAAAACTAACATCATACCCCTGGCGGTCAGGAAGGTTTATGACGGCCAAGATATCAGTCGGCACAAAGCCCATCTGGGTACATAGGAGCTCTCGGACCACAAACCTCCTATCCGGCAGATCCTCCTTGGCACCTCCGTGCCTAAACCTGACTACATTCCTCCTCCTGAAAGCCTGGCCTGTATAACTGGAGTTTGATGCAAAAGATGGAGCACCGCGGCTCCAGGCATTCCCTGAGGAGGTACGGCCGGATCCGCCATCTTGGCGTGTTTGTGGGCGCTGTGTGGGCTGCTGAGCACCTGTACCATGTGGTTCTGCTACTGTGCGAGTATCCAGAGGGGGAAAGTCCTGCACACTGGACTGTCCTGTGTCCGCCCCACCATCAACCTCTATGTCTGCAATATCACCAGACTCCAGAGACTGGACTGCAGAGGGGTCTGACGCCATAGATAGTGAAGGATCCCCCCCAGAAACACCTTCCCCTGCTGGGCCGTTATCACATACAGGAATATCCATAATATCAGGCACATTAGTCAGACAATCAGCGGCAGCAGAGTCCTGCACAGCAGAGTCCATATTAGTATTATAGTCAGCGGCAGCAGAGTCCTGCATAGCAGAGTCCATATTACCACTACAGTCAGCGGCAGCAGAGTCCTGCACAACAGAGTCCACAACCTGTAACCCCAAATATGTTACTCCCCCAGTACCTTCAGGTAAGAGTCCATAGTCCTGCTGCAATGACTTGTCTCCTGGGACTTGTGGTGTCTGCACAGCTGCTACTTCATTACCATTAGGCAGGGGTCCATGACCTGGTTGCAAAGTGCTGGTTGCTGGGACTTGTGGTGCCTTGCTGAGAACTGCTGCAGGTTTTTGCTGTTGCTGAACACTGGTCGCTTTCCCGTACAAATTCCCTTCCTTAAAAGGGAAACTTGCTGGCTGCAGAACTGGTTTTACATGGGACTGCTGGCTGCCACCTTGAGAGGGTTCAGACCCAGCTTTAGCACAAGGTGATGGTGACTTCTGGTATTCCTGGAACCGCTGCTGGTTTCTGTATGATTCTCCCACCGGTCCCATTTGCTCCAGTACAGTCTCGGTCTCCCGTACGTTCTCGGCGAGCTCTTTCGCCAGTGCGCTCAGCTTCCTGTCCAGTAACACCAGTTTCTCAGGGCATGCAGACTTTTTTAGATTATACGCACATTCAATCTGTCTCTGCAGATATATTTTACTGGCCTTCAATGTCTCCAGTCGCTTGACCAGTGCTGGTATCTCATCTGCCAGGCGCAGTTCTGGTGCTCGCTCAGTAGCTGTGACAGTCTGTGCATTGTTGGAAAGCTTTGCAGGTTGGTTACCCCCAGTATGGCTTCTGGTTGGTGTAGCCTGTGATTTCTGACATGCTACGGCTGTTGTCACTGCCATGGGCCCACAATGTCCAGACTGGGGACTATGTCCCAGTTTATTTCCAGTGACTGTACTGCTGGTACCTTGAAGCTTCCCCGCTGGTCTCCCTTTGATCTCCTCCACTGCCTTCACTACATTTTTGTAGTTACCGCTTCCAGATCTTGTCCGCTCAGACCGTACCAATACAGACTGCTGCATGTTCTCCTGCATGGTCTGCTTCTCCAGGGATGTTCTCCTCTGTCTGCAGGAGGGTGGGGTGGACTGGACACCTGCAACCTGCAATGGAGTCTGCACAGGCTGCAAAGTTTGCTCCTTACATTCAACCATTTTGCTTGGTTGTTGCACCGTACTACTGCTTGCTTCCGTTACTTCTTCCTTTACAACTTTCTTCCCATCTTGGCTTGCTGCACTAGGACTGCTGACACACTGGACACGATTCCCATTACTGGGGACTTTAGGATTTCCATCCATTTTTTTAGTTGTCTGGGAATTGCTTCCCAGAGAAGGCCTTGGAGCCTGGGCCTTGGCAGGGGAACTTCCCCACCCAGGGCGGCCCCGCCCTGGGCTATCTCCAGACATCAGGAGCCTCAGGAGAGCTACAAAAACACGTCCTCACAGCTAGGAGGTAGTATTATAGTAGTTATATTCTTGTACATAGGGCAGTATTATAGCAGTTATATTTTTGTACATAGGAGGTAGTATTATAGTAGTTATATTCTTGTACATAGGAGCAGTATTATAGTAGTTATATTCTTGTACATAGGGCAGTATTATAGCAGTTATATTTTTGTACATAGGAGGTAGTATTATAGTAGTTATATTCTTGTACATAGGAGCAGTATTATAGTAGTTATATTCTTGTACATATCAGTAGTATTATAGTAGTTATATTCTTGTACATAGGAGCAGTATTATAGTAGTTATATTCTTATACATAGGAGGTAGTATTATAGTAGTTATATTCTTGTACATAGGAGCAGTATTATAGTAGTTATATTCTTATACATAGGAGTAGTATTATAGTAGTTATATTATTGTACATAGGAGGTAGTATTATAGTAGTTATATTCGTTTACATAGGAGTAGTATTATAGTAGTTATATTCTTATACATAGGAGCAGTATTATAGTAGTTATATTCTTGTACATAGGGCAGTATTATAGCAGTTATATTTTTGTACATAGGAGGTAGTATTATAGTAGTTATATTCTTGTACATAGGAGTAGTATTATAGTAGTTATATTCTTGTACATATCAGTAGTATTATAGTAGTTATATTCTTGTACATAGGAGTAGTATTATAGTAGTTATATTCTTGTACATATGAGTAGTATTATAGTAGTTATATTCTTGTACATAGCAGTAGTATTATAGTAGTTATATTCTTGTACATAGGAGTAGTATTATAGTAGTTATATTCTTGTACATAGGGGGTAGTATTATAGTAGTTATATTCTTGTACATAGCAGTAGTATTATAGTAGTTATATTCTTGTACATAGGGGGTAGTATTATAGTAGTTATATTCTTGTACATAGGGGGTAGTATTATAGTAGTTATATTCTTGTACATAGGGGGTAGTATTATAGTAGTTATATTCTTGTACATAGCAGTAGTATTATAGTAGTTATATTCTTGTACATGGGGGTAGTATTATAGTAGTTATATTCTTGTACATAGGAGTAGTATTATAGTAGTTATATTCTTGTACATAGGAGCAGTATTATAGTAGTTATATTCTTGTACATAGGAGGTAGTATTATAGTAGTTATATTCTTGTACATATCAGTAGTATTATAGTAGTTATATTCTTGTACATAGGAGCAGTATTATAGTAGTTATATTCTTGTACATAGGAGCAGTATTATAGTAGTTATATTCTTGTACATAGGAGTAGTATTATAGTAGTTATATTCTTGTACATATGAGTTGTATTATAGTAGTTATATTCTTGTACATAGGAGTAGTATTATAGTAGTTATATTCTTGTACATAGGAGCAGTATTATAGTAGTTATATTCTTGTACATAGGAGGTAGTATTATAGTAGTTATATTCTTGTACATATCAGTAGTATTATAGTAGTTATATTCTTGTACATAGGAGCAGTATTATAGTAGTTATATTCTTGTACATAGGAGCAGTATTATAGTAGTTATTTTCTTGTACATAGGAGTAGTATTATAGTAGTTATATTCTTGTACATAGGGGGTAGTATTATAGTAGTTATATTCTTGTACATAGGGGGTAGTATTATAGTAGTTATATTCTTGTACATAGGGGGTAGTATTATAGTAGTTATATTCTTGTACATAGCAGTAGTATTATAGTAGTTATATTCTTGTACATAGGGGGTAGTATTATAGTAGTTATATTCTTGTACATAGGAGTAGTATTATAGTAGTTATATTCTTGTACATAGGAGCAGTATTATAGTAGTTATATTCTTCTACATAGGAGGTAGTATTATAGTAGTTATATTCTTGTACATATCAGTAGTATTATAGTAGTTATATTCTTGTACATAGGAGCAGTATTATAGTAGTTATATTCTTGTACATAGGAGCAGTATTATAGTAGTTATATTCTTGTACATAGGAGTAGTATTATAGTAGTTATATTCTTGTACATAGGAGTTGTATTATAGTAGTTATATTCTTGTACATAGGAGTAGTATTATAGTAGTTATATTCTTGTACATAGGAGCAGTATTATAGTAGTTATATTCTTGTACATAGGAGGTAGTATTATAGTAGTTATATTCTTGTACATATCAGTAGTATTATAGTAGTTATATTCTTGTACATAGGAGCAGTATTATAGTAGTTATATTCTTGTACATAGGAGCAGTATTATAGTAGTTATTTTATTGTACATAGGAGTAGTATTATAGTAGTTATATTCTTGTACATAGGGGGTAGTATTATAGTAGTTATATTCTTGTACATAGGGGGTAGTATTATAGTAGTTATATTCTTGTACATAGGGGGTAGTATTATAGTAGTTATATTCTTGTACATAGGAGGTAGTATTATAATAGTTATATTCTTGTGCATAGGAGCAGTATTATAGTAGTTATATTCTTGTACATAGGAGTAGTATTATAGTAGTTATATTCTTGTACATAGGAGCAGTATTATAGTAGTTATATTCTTGTACATAGGAGCAGTATTATAGTAGTTATATTCTTGTACATAGGAGCAGTATTATAGTAGTTATATTCTTGTACATAGGAGTAGTATTATAGTAGTTATATTCTTGTACATAGGAGGTAGTATTATAGTAGTTATATTCTTGTACATAGGAGCAGTATTATAGTAGTTATATTCTTGTACATAGGAGTAGTATTATAGTAGTTATATTCTTGTACATAGGAGCAGTATTATAGTAGTTATATTCTTGTACATAGGAGCAGTATTATAGTAGTTATATTCTTGTACATAGGAGGTAGTATTATAATAGTTATATTCTTGTACATAGGAGCAGTATTATAGTAGTTATATTCTTGTACATAGGAGGTAGTATTATAGTAGTTATATTCTTGTACATATCAGTAGTATTATAGTAGTTATATTCTTGTACATAGGAGCAGTATTATAGTAGTTATATTCTTGTACATAGGAGCAGTATTATAGTAGTTATTTTCTTGTACATAGGAGTAGTATTATAGTAGTTATATTCTTGTACATAGGAGTAGTATTATAGTAGTTATATTCTTGTACATAGGGGGTAGTATTATAGTAGTTATATTCTTGTACATAGCAGTAGTATTATAGTAGTTATATTCTTGTACATAGGGGGTAGTATTATAGTAGTTATATTCTTGTACATGGGGGTAGTATTATAGTAGTTATATTCTTGTACATAGGAGTAGTATTATAGTAGTTATATTCTTGTACATAGGGGGCAGTATTATAGTAGTTATATTCTTGTACATAGGAGGTAGTATTATAGTAGTTATATTCTTGTACATAGGAGCAGTATTATAGTAGTTATATTCTTGTACATAGGAGGTAGTATTATAGTAGTTATATTCTTGTACATATCAGTAGTATTATAGTAGTTATATTCTTGTACATAGGAGCAGTAGTATTATAGTAGTTATATTCTTGTACATAGGAGGTAGTATTATAGTAGTTATATTCTTGTACATATCAGTAGTATTATAGTAGTTATATTCTTGTACATAGGAGCAGTATTATAGTAGTTATATTCTTGTACATAGGAGCAGTATTATAGTAGTTATATTCTTGTACATAGGAGTAGTATTATAGTAGTTATATTCTTGTACATAGGAGTAGTATTATAGTAGTTATATTCTTGTACATAGGAGCAGTATTATAGTAGTTATATTCTTGTACATAGCAGTAGTATTATAGTAGTTATATTCTTGTACATAGCAGTAGTATTATAGTAGTTATATTCTTGTACATAGGAGTAGTATTATAGTAGTTATATTCTTGTACATAGGAGTAGTATTATAGTAGTTATATTCTTGTACATAGGTGTAGTATTATAGTAGTTATATTCTTGTACATAGGAGTAGTATTATAGTAGTTATATTCTTGTACATAGGAGTAGTATTATAGTAGTTATATTCTTGTACATAGGAGTAGTATTATAGTAGTTATATTCTTGTACATAGGAGTAGTATTATAGTAGTTATATTCTTGTACATAGGAGTAGTATTATAGTAGTTATATTCTTGTACATAGGAGTAGTATTATAGTAGTTATATTCTTGTACATAGGTGTAGTATTATAGTAGTTATATTCTTGTACATAGGAGGTAGTATTATAGTAGTTATATTCTTGTACATAGCAGTAGTATTATAGTAGTTATATTCTTGTACATAGGAGTAGTATTATAGTAGTTATATTCTTGTACATAGGAGGTAGTATTATAGTAGTTATATTCTTGTACATAGCAGTAGTATTATAGTAGTTATATTCTTGTACATAGGAGCAGTATTATAGTAGTTATATTCTTGTACATAGGAGTAGTATTATAGTAGTTATATTCTTGTACATAGAGGGTAGTATTATAGTAGTTATATTCTTGTACATAGGGGGTAGTATTATAGTAGTTATATTCTTGTACATAGGGGGTAGTATTATAGTAGTTATATTCTTGTACATAGGAGCAGTATTATAGTAGTTATATTCTTGTACATAGGGGTTAGTATTATAGTAGTTATATTCTTGTACATAGGGGTTAGTATTATAGTAGTTATATTCTTGTACATAGGGGGTAGTATTATAGTAGTTATATTCTTGTCCTGACTAGATGCTTCCATGACACTTCCAGGTAGTAGGTAGAAAAATGGACCAGCCTTATGAGGGATAGGCAATAAACCAGCGCTCACCCAATAATACATTTGGAAGTAAACTTTATTTGGCACGACGCATTCCGGGCATTGGAGCCCTTTCTCAAGTGCAATATAAATCCTGCCCCAGTGGACCAAATGCATTTGTCTGCATGTGACTGTCTTCTTATCATTTCTCCCTATATTGAGGGTGTCACACAAGGAACGGCTCGGGGCCGTGGTCTGTTTCCTTTTGTCACGTCCAGGTAGTAGAGCGCAGTGCAGGAGCTGGTTAGTTGAGGATACTGAACTTTTCAGTCATTGACTCACATCTGTTATTTATATAGATTTTTTTTTTTTAAATAATAATTGAAATACAATTTCTTAAAGGCAATTAGACATTTATTGATGATATTATTAACATTGGCCAAGATATAGGACCTAGGAAATATTTAGTTGGCAGCAGCGGTGCTGGAGATCCAGGCATTGTAGTTGCAGACCTTGGTGTAGACACCAGGATAGTTCCTGAGAGCACAGCCATATCCCCAGGACACAACACCATGCAGTTGTCCATTGCAGACCACAGGGCCACCAGAGTCACCCTGAAAAATGGAAAAATATTCTTATAGACTCATGAGAAGGAGGTGCAAGTCTGTAGTTTTCAGAAACGGACCCTTGATGATGCAGGACATATATAGAGAAGCACGGACATGTACTGTTGAGAGTAAAATACTTTGGTTGCAGTTGAAAGTTCCTTAGTAGCTCCAGCATTACACTAAAGCTGAGTTTCTGTCTCCCTCTGTTCTCTTCTGCCCATTTCCCTCTTCACTGATTTTTATAAATGTGTAATCTCAGTCTTGCGACCTGCGGTCTGTTTCAAGATGGATATAGTGAAGATTTTCAGAGTGAAAGTCAGTGTAACGGAGGGAGCGAAAGCAGAGAGCACAGTCTGATGAGAGTACAAAGTTTCCTATAACTGCCTGTACTATTCATTTATACAAAGCTTATTGGAAAGTCAGTGACCAGTTACAGCTCGAGTCAAGTACGACACATGGAACTGACCTTTAAGCGTGCATATATCACTTTGGAGCCTTGAGTTTGCTTAGTTTTTTGGGGGGTTGTGCCACCAATGGGCTAATTTTGTATCCAGCAACCAAGCTAATAAGTGCAAATGACATATACATCTATACAATGTCGAGCTGTACAGAAGACTCTCACTGATATGCAACATTTTACCTGGCAGGAATCCTTGCCTCCTTCCAGGTATCCGATGCAGATCATGTTGTTGGTGATCTCTCCGGGGTAGGCATTGCTACACTGGGCGGCGGTCAAGATGGGGGCGTTCAGGCACTGGAGTTGGCTGGGCATGCTTGCTGCAAAAACAACAGACAACCATAAGGGCAAGTATATATGCTGTATATACTGTGTATATGTTTATGTTCTGTATGCAGTGAGTCTCATACATATGTCTGCATGTCTATATGTGCATATATATATATATATATATATATATATATATATATATATATATATATATATATATGAATTAAGTGTCTATAAAACCCTGTTGACTTACTTCCACTGCTCAGGGTGTTGCCCCATCCAGAGATCAGACAGCTGGTGCCAGCGGGTGCGCAGCCATTGGGCAGACCAATAGCCTGGACGTAGGAGTTGAGGGTGGCGGGAGTGGACAGCTTGATCATCATGATGTCATTGTCCAGGGTCCTGGAGTTGTAGCTTCCGTGTCTGATGACCTTGGCAGAGTTGATAAACTGCTCGGTGCCTTCATTGGTGGCGATGTTGTGTTCTCCAAGACGGACTTGAATGCTCCTATAGTGTCATGTTTAATACAGAATATACATTTCTTTACCTATTATATAGTTACTATGTCCTAGCAGTAACATTACCCCCCCACTGACCACATACTAATGTCCGATCCTAAAAATAGGACATAGATATTACAAAGAAAAAAATCTTCCTATTTAGTTTTTTGGTTCATTCACGAGGACTTACGACTTGTAGCAGTGAGCAGCGGAGATCACCCATAAACTGTTAATCAGGGATCCTCCACAGAAGTGGTAGCCGGAGTTCAGAGATGCCTGGTAGGGGACAGAGTTTTTGGAGCAGGTGTACCCTCCGACGATTTTGTCATCATCATCGTAGGCGGCTGTGATGAAAAAAAAAAATAATAAAGTTGTAAAACCTCTATACATACATGCATAACATATTAAAGTCCTAGTCCAAGTCTGCCTAGTAAGTAGGTGGACACTGTTGCATTGGGTTCCGAGATCTTCATGTTCCACCTTCGTTGATAGTCTTACCTGCCACTCCAAGAATGAAGGCTATCACAAGAAGCTTCATGGTGGGTTTCTAAAGACTAAGGTAGTAGGTCTCCTGCAGGTTTCCTATTTATACACCCCCAATGGAACATGGTGGGAATGGGTCCAAGGTCACCTGTCCTTGATTGAAAGGAGTGCAATAAATTTAATAGGTTTGGAGTCGATCTATGGACATCTGCCCTAAACTCCAAGTGGTCATAATGACAAAGTTCCCATGATAAAAATTTATTTTTGAAGTGTTATTAGACGTTTGCCCAGTGGTTCACCTGGTCTGACACTCATTCTATGCCTTGTGTCCAGGTTCAGGAGGAACGTCCAGTCACTGACCATTCTTAATGGACTATTATGTCTTCTTCTCTGATGTCTGTTGGTAAAGGTTAGCTCTGAAAGTTGAAGGAAAGTTTCATAAGGAATATGCAAATATGAAACTTGCTCTAGCGCTTCCCTTTGGACGGCAGCTCCCTGTAGATCAATGACTAGTTTTCATAAAATCTAATAGCATAATTTGGGATTATGAACAAGCCAGAGTATGTCCACCAAATGGAAGAGGGATCCATCCACAGACAACTGTGCAAAGCAGGATTATGGCTGACTGGGGGAGAGGTCATAGCTGTGGGTCATAAGAGGTGCTAGGTCTCATGAAGAAGACCTGACAGAGTACAAGGACTTATTACACCATATATACCCTGCTAAGGTTGTTAGGATGTGAATCTATAGATAACCATGCAATTTACAAGTACACATCACATGACAAAGAAAACTGCTGGCCTGAGCTGAAAACTAGGGAGTGGAAAAGAGAGGAGACAAGAGAGCAGGAGAAACCCTGAGATGGGAAAACTTCTTTATAGGTGGATACAGCTGTAATTCTGATACAATTTATGTATTAAATAGCAAATACTCTACAAATTGTATGTGTTTATGATGATTACAGTTTATGGTGACAGTCACTTAGATACTGAATATAGAGGGAAGTAATAGCCGGCCCAAGATGGTGGCTGGCCTTCTGTTAGGATCGGGTCTCGCAGGTTTCCGCCACCTGCAGGTCAGTCCGACTCTCGTCCTCGCACTCATGCAGTGAGGTGTCTGGAGTCTAAGTCCAGCTTTCGGCCCACTGAGCATGCTCAGACCATTTGAAGCCGCTCAGAGGCTAAGTCCCATTTTGCCCATACTGAGCATGATCGGTGAGGTCATGGCCACCGCCCTGTTGGGTGGGATTAGCCTTTATATAGTGTGAGCCGGCGCCCGCCCGGTGCTCACACTTTCTCCAAAAACACTTGAGACAGGAGGTTATGACAGAAGTTCCAGGCTGATTCCAGTAGTTAGACAGGTTGTTAGGCCTCTGTGTGGGGTTACCTTAGCTTCTCCTAGCACTGTGAGTAAGGACCTGTAAGTCCTGAACTGGCAGCCCTACACTACGGCTCGGTGCAGTGGACTCTGTACCAGCCGGTGGGGCTTGCAGCAGGTTTGGTCTCTTAGCTAGCCTATCTGTCACTGTCTACTTGTGTTGTAGCCCCAAGCTGTGCGGAGCCATTTGTGTTGCTGACAGGAGTGACATTTAACCCCTGGCAGCCTTTGTTGCAGCCTATTCACACAGTAGCTGCACAAACACATTTACCCAGCGAAGTCAACTGGTGTAAAACTTTATTGCAGCCTGTTCACACTGAAGTTGCACAAAGCTATTGTCCCAGTGAAGTCAACTGGTACAAACCTCGTCGCAGCCCGTTCACATTGTAGCTGCTCTAACGCATTCACCCAGTGAAGTCAACTGGTGCATGTGTATAACTCCCTGTTCAGACATACTGCTGCCTGGTACTGGCACGCGGCCGCCCATCTGGGCCTGTGGACCTCACTGCAGTGTCCTGCAGTCTTGCGGTTTTGTAGTTGAAAAAACATTTTCATATATACACAGAATCGCAACACCTTCTCATTGGTCATAGTGACTGTACATTTTTAGCCAGACCCTCCTCCTGGCCCTAGGGTTGTACAGTGATGGGTCTAGATGACGGTAGTGATTGTGTCTCAACAGTCATATGGGGATGCCAAGGTCCGGGCACTCTAATACAAACACCATGTACTCGCCCCATGTACACCATAATTAGGACAATGTTGGAGACTTGAGAAGCGAGAAACTCACTGGACAGCAGGGTTAACTCTTACAATGCCCTTGACCATCAAATAAACTGACATTGACTACCTTTATGCCCTAGACCACCAGAGATTATATTATTCCTTCATCTGTCCTAGACCTCCATGAATACTGATGTTGTCATCTAAGGATGGTGTCTTTAAATTCTTCTATTCATCAGACAACCAAGGGTTCTGACATTAAATCTTCCTCTGCCCTGGATACTGACACATAGCATTGTTTGCCTCTTGCCCTAGACCACCAGGGATGCTAAAATTAGCATTTTCACTGCTCTAGACATCATTCTTTTCACAACTTGGTATTCAGATAATTGCTGGGTTATGGAGTCAATAGAGGAACAATTATTACAGAATTTAGCTCACGATGTGTGAGTATTCCCTGACTAGTGCAAGGGCTGGTTACTTGAGCTGACAACATGCTATCATCGGGCATAATGGCTTTGATAATGCAGTTGGTTATGTAATGGTTAGAACACTATTTCAATCATGAGTATTATGCAGATTCCAGATGTTCCCTCACCCCTTCCCCAGTTCATCTGGTCAAAAAGTACCTTCTGTATGCTTAATGTACACATGTATTATATGTTATGACAATCCTGATTGGAAGCTACACCTTAGGCATTATTTCCATTGGTTGGAGACTAGTTGTAAATTATAAGTTCTGTTACTATGTAATACATTGTTGCTTTGGGGTCAATGCAGAAGATTGCATACAATCCATGGAGCTTTATGTCCTGTCTTCTCTCCAGCTGGAATCAGTCATCCCTATCCCCAAAGGGTACATAAGAATTGGAAGCTCCTAGACAATAAGATAAGATTTCTAGCTAGGGGATGGTAAGTAAATTGTAAACCCCACTACAATACATCTGAGACCAGTCAAGACATTTCCAAGAGATATTGTCTCTCCACCATCGTTGTTAGAATAATTGAAACACAGGTTTTTTTTTTTAAAGGCAATTGAACATTTATTGATGTAATTTAATTAAATTGTTCAAGATATTAAACCAATGAAGTTCCTAATTAGCAGCAGCGGTGCTGGAGATCCAGGAGTTGTAGTTGCAGACCTTGGTGTAGACACCAGGATAGTTCCTGAGAGCACAGCCGTATCCCCAGGAGACAACACCATGAAGTTGTCCATTGCAGACCACGGGGCCACCAGAGTCACCCTGAGAAAAGAAATATCATTGTTATAGATTCATGATAAGGGGATGTTGACACTTTTAGCAGCCACAGTGCAAAGGGCAAAGGTTGGTTTCAAGCAGCCATAATGCAACTTAGTGTCTATTATATGGTCTTATTATCCAGACCTTCTGCAGTTCTTATAAGCAGACTATAGACTATGTAAGAAGGTGGTTGATGTAAACCACCTTCTTCAACGACCTGCACCCCCTGACCACGTATAGTTCTGAACCAGGTGCCATCACCATGTACTGGACTGCAGTTGTTCCAGTGGAACAGTATACTGCCATACCATGTACTGTTTGTCATTGTCACTTTTCTTTGCATGACCATGACCCTTTAACAGTTCACTGCTGCGTATACTATATGCATGAGAGTAGGGTCAGAGATGTTATACTGTATGTGGCACAGAAAGTGTCAGACTATATACTGTAGACTAACAGAGCTACAGAATTAGATGGGATTGCCGGTGTTAATAGGCTCCTCATCTTAAGACATCCCTGGAGTATCTGGACATCTTCCTAGAGAGTGATTGTACTTTGGTTGTGAATAGAAAGCTTCTATTTGGCTCCAAGATTGAATCCCTTTTAAGTGGATGTCAACAATAGACAATATCAGGGCTGATTCTGTATCAAGCAACTTTTTGAAACTTCCAGTTACCCCATAGTTTCGTGCAGAACATGATAATGTCACCGATGCTTTGCATTCAACATGATGATACATTAACATTATACCTGGCAGGAATCCTTGCCACCTTCCAAGTATCCGACACAGATCATGTTGCTGGTGATCTCTCCGGGGTAGGCATTTTGACACTGGGCTTCGGTCAAGATGGGGGCGTTCAGACACTGGAGGAGGTCGGGGTAGTTGCCTGAGAATAAAATATGAGGATAAGTATTTGCCATCTGCATTCAATCCTTTACTTTTAACATGAAAGTGCACTTGTCCTGAGTACACATATACAGTATCCAGGGTCGGTAGGTTTATGTACTACCTTGCAATTATACTGAGAGTACTTATACTGTATATAGTGAATACGTATCCATGTGTCTGTATATCTATATGTGCTAACTGTGTACATGGTCTCCATCCACTCTTGACTTACTTCCACTGCTCAGGGTGTTGCCCCATCCGGAGATCAGACAGGTAGTACCAGCGGGTGCGCAGCCATTGGGCAGACCAATAGCCTGGACGTAGGAGTTGAGGGTGGCGGGAGTGGACAGCTTGATCATCATGATGTCATTGTCCAGGGTCCTGGAGTTGTAGCTTCCGTGTCTGATGACCTTGGCAGAGCTGATGAACTGCTCGGTGCCTTCACTGACCTCAATGTTGTGTTCTCCGAGACGGACTTGAATGCTCCTATAGTGTCATTTTTAAGACATAATATACATGTATTTACCTATTATACAGTTACTCTGTCCCAGCCGTTTTTTAGGATCATTCACTAGGACTTACGACTTGTAGCAGTGAGCAGCAGAGATCACCCATAAGCTGTTAATCAGGGATCCTCCACAGAAGTGGTAGCCGGAGTTCAGAGATGCCTGGTAGGGGATAGCGTTCTTGGCGCAGGTGAACCCTCCGACGATTTTATCATCATCATCGTAGGCGGCTGTGATTCAATAAAGAAGGATATGAATAGATGTATAAAGTGCTAACATCTAAAAAATAAAGTCAAGTTAAGGCTTTGTTGGTCTTCTTACCGGCCACTCCAAGGAGGACTGCTATCACAAGAAGCTTCATGGTTGGTTTCTAAGCAGTAAGGTACTGGGTCTCCGGCAGGTTTCCTATTTATACACCCCCAATGGAACGTGGTGGGAATCGGTCCAAGGTCACCTGTCCTTAATTGAAATAAATGCAATAAATGTAACTGGTTTGGAGTCGATCTATGGACAAATCCCAAAACGCCAAGTGGTCATAATGACAAAGTTCCCATGATAAGAATTTATTTTTGAAGTGTTGTTTGAAGTTTGAGTCTCCATTCAATGGTTCACCTGGTCTGACACTCACTCCCAATCTCTTTCCCAAGAAAAGTTCACCCCAAAGCTAAGTCTTCAGTCATGGCCAAAGCTTTTGAGGCTAACATGCAAATTTTGGATTTTGTAAGGTTTTCTTCGTTGTTTTCCATTGATGATTCTATGTCTACCGAAGTACAATTCTAAGCATTACTTAGTAACATAGTAAATAAGGTTGGATGAAGACCATGATGACACAAATCCATCAAGACCTATAGATCTACCATCAGTGGAAAAAATGACTTCCCAACTTGGACAAAGTTTGACCAACATTCCATCCCTAAAAATTCTAGCTCCCATAATCTGATATTCTTACGCTGAAGGCATTCAGGCCACCCTAAATTTGTATCAGTCATCACCACGTCTTCTGGCAATGAGGTCCATAGTTTCACCCCTCTTCCTCTAGAGAAGTCCTATGACTACATCTTTAGATGTAGAAGATGCCCCCTTGTCCCTTCATATGTTCATACACTGGTATTAGGTCGCCCCTTAGCCGTATTTTTTCTGAACTGAACGACCACAAGTTTGATAACCTCTCTCATACTCCAACCCAACCATCCCTTGAGCTTTCTAAACATCTATTGACCACGACATCATGTTTGTGTAAAGACTCAATATTTCCAGAGTTGACCCTCATTTTTTTGACTTCTGCCATTTTCCCTGACATGTTGAATATCAGCTCCTGGGCCAAATCCTGACTACTGACAACCCATGCTCCTAAACGCAGTGCTTGGAGTTTATCGAAATTTCTGAGCTTCTATTTGTCCAATTGTTGTTTTTGAGAATTGACCACAAGTTCTCAATGGCAATGAGATCTGAGGAACTCAATGGAACCAACATTTTAACGTTTTGTTCATCAAAACACTTAGTTATCGCTTGTCCCTTGTGACATGGAAACCATCACGCTGGAAGAAGTATCGTCTGTCATCAGTCTCCTAAAATTTCCCATTGAGGATTCTTTATTCACGGTCATGTTCTTAGACAAAGTTGTGAGTCATCCCTTTCTAAGGATGAAAAGCGACCCCTCACCTGAAATAGGTGACCCCTCACCCCTCACCTGAATGGTCTCTGGAGGTTTTAATGTTGACATGACACAGTATGATATATATATATATCATATATCATATATCATATATATATACTCATGAAGACCATTGTATTTTACACCCGGCACCAGTGAACCTCATCATGAATTAGGCACATCCCCCAGCACCCTTATGACTAGGTGAACAGGCACGGCAGCAGTTTTTGTGTCTGTGTGACCGTCCAGTGGGGGGAAATGAATTGCAGCATTTCAAGGTTTTTTTTAGGATGTTGCAATATTGCATTGCCCTGGTTTTCAGAGAGATTGTAATCATCGCCATATTGGACATCGATTAAGTTTGGACATATCCATATCTGATTGTCTTCAGCCAAGACAGACCACATTTGTAGATACTGATGAATTATCCTTAAAATAGGTCCTCCATATCAGATTGGTGGAGATGGGTCCGCACAGGGAAGGTAGAGGTCTCTACTAATAATACTTGTGATCATTTGTACAGGACCTTTATTTTTAGATCACCATAAGTAACCCTGCCTGCATTGATTCTACTCTTCCATCAAGAACCTCGGGCAACTCAGTCTAGAGATGTGGTGGACTATAAAGTTCTTGAGGATTCATGACCCAAGGACGTCTAATAACACACTTTCTATTGTGTATACCAGGGGTCCTCAAACTACGGCCCGCGGGCCACATGCGGCCCGCCGAGGACATTTATCTAGCCCGCCACATGTGGCCCACGCGCCGTTACTTGGATCGCTCACTAATGGGGAATCCGATTCCACGATAGTGAGCAGATCACTGCTTTCAGTTTGTATGTGCAAATGCACATATAACCGAAAGCTATCAGTGTAGTCCGCAACCGCAGCCTACACTGACTGCAGAGAGTGACTCTGTCCCGACGCAGGCGCAATGACGTCATCGCGTGTGCAGTCTGAAGGAGGACTCGCGGCGGCTCTTCATGAGCAAGTATGATAGAGTGCGTGTGTGATTGTGTGTTTTGTGCTGAGGAGCAGCGCCGCACCTCTCATGAGGCGACCTGAAGCGACCGCTTCAGGCGGCGCTATGCCAGGGCCCCGGAGGGGGTGGCTTTTTTGCTGACCTAAGCCAGCATTAGCATCACCGTCTCGGCAGCCCAGCACGGGAAGCAAGTGGTGGATTGGGGAGGCACTGTGAATGCAGCGCTGCTCCAGCGGCCTCCCCTCACGCTTAGCAGAGAACAGGCCCTCTCCCTGCCTGATCTCTGCCTGATAACGCCCCCTCTGCTCCGCCCACTCCTCCCGGGTGTGTGTGTGTGTGTGTGGGCTTTCTATCATCCACCTCAGATGGAAAAAAAGCTAGGTTCACCCCTGCTGAGGAGCATATAATACAGTGGGGTGGGGGGTGTACTGAGGAGTATACTGTGGGGGGGGGGTGTACTGAGGAGTATACTGTGGGGGGGTGGGGGTGTACTGAGGAGTATACTGTGGGGGGGTGGGGGTGTACTGAGGAGTATACTGTGGGGGGGTGGGGGTTTACTGAGGAGTATACTGTGGGGGGGGGGCCTGCTGTGGAGCGTATATTACTGTGGGTGCGCTACTGTGGAGCATATAATCTTAATTTTTTATTAAGCTATATTTTGGCCCTCAAGTGTTTTGAGGGACAGTGAACTGGCCCCCTGTTTGAAAAGTTTGAGGACCCCTGGTGTATACTATATATGCTTGACCAGGTGTGAATACTCACAAATTCTGGGGATAAGTTATTTTTGTTCTTTGGATTTCTTTATATGCATCTTGGTTGTGGAGTAATACTGGGTCATATACACTTATTGTGATCTTATGTTATTGGTGTACATGTTATGTTATTATGTTATGGTGTACATAAATGTTGTAGAAGTTCAAGAACCAACTCAAAGTAGACCTCCAATTCTTGCTATTTTGTAACATGTGGAGGTGACGTATGTGTACATGTAGCATGGTTACATTGTAACTTGATGATCTTGCTTGGCTGGCGTAGATTGAGCGTTTCATTGTATTGAGACCACAAAGAGAAGAGTAAGAGGGAAGACACACAATGGCTGATGTCATGGAAAGAGAGGACAGGACCACATCTAGCTAAGTAACACAACACCCAGAGAAATTTCGTAGAGTTTTCTTTATTTGTTGTAAATCTTAAATGCAAAAACTTTACTCCTGATTTTCTCTAGTAAAATTTTCCAAGTTTATTTGTAATATAATGTAATGTAGTTTAAAAAGAAACTTTCACCTCCTTCACCAACTCGTATCCGTCATATTAGGGGTTCTCCAACTGATTCCAGCACAGCTGGAATTTTTTCTCTAGCCCTCGCCATTCCTGAGCAGTGAGTCTTGTTAGGTTCATTGCCTGATAACCTAACTAGACTCTCTAATACCAAGTGGGTGATGTCAGGCAGGGAAGGGGGCGTGACTTAGAGCTCCAATCAGAGGTAGACAGTGTCAGAGCTCTGAGCCACACCCCCTTCCTTGCTCCAGCCTGACATCACCAACTTGGTATTAGGGAGTCTAGTTAGGTTATCAGGCATCAAAACTAACTGCATCGATTGCTCGGGAATGGTGGGGGCTAGAGAAAAAATTCCAACTGTGCCAGAATCAGTATGGAGGAGAGTGTTAAAGTTTTAAAATGTGTGGTTATTACATGTAACTATAGTTAATTGACTTATTCAAGCCTATTAAAGAGTAAGAATAATTCATGATTATGGTAAGTATGCAATAAGTTTTTCATATGAAATATTAGCGAAATCCAGACCCTGCGTGATTCTTAGCAACTTCATTCTTGAGCAGCCATTTTAGTCATCGATACATTCCAGGTCAATAAAGATCTATCAACTGAATTGTTTCATAGTGTCTCGAATCCAACCGACATATCTGCAAACTTTGGTGTAGACCCAGGGATTGTTTCTTGTGTCGCATCGATTTCCCCAGGACACAATTCCTTGTATTTGTGAATCGCACACAAGAGGTCCACCTTCATCGCCCTGGACAAGAGAAGACAAGAACACAAGTTATGGGAATTACCATTTGTAATTTCATCAGTGACCCTGGCAAGGCTCTGACATCATGGATCAGGGGATGTTTGGAACATCATGGATCAGGGTATGTTTGGTCTTGTGTCTATGAGTTCATACTCAAATTGAGAAAAGTTAAAGGTGCTTTAAATCTGTTTGCAGTCCCCCGTACATAGGAAGGCTCATTACCTTGCAAGTGGTGGATGCACCAGCCCGTCCAGCGCAGAGCATGTTTGGAGTAATTTTTCCACTGTAGTAATTTGCACATTGACTATCACTTACAATGGGGCTTTCCAAGCACTGCAGGGTGTAAGCCGGGTAATAGACTGCGGTATAAGAAGAAACAAATATTATAAAAATAGAATCTGCATGGACAGAATGGGTAGAAAACAGAAGAAGTGGTGCCATCTGGTCTTTTGGGTAGACCTCGAAGTCTCAATTCACTAGACCACATATGTTTTCCACTATTGTACTGTATCTGCCGACCTGGCACATTTCACCCTTGTATTGCCCTTTTGTTGTGTATCACTGATAAGGGGCATATGGTTATAAAGAGTAGAGATGAGCAAACTGGTTTGCAATAAGTTGGGCTTGTTACGAATTTTCCAAAAATTTCAGTTGATTCCAGAATATAACAAGCAGAAGGCCAGGAGAGATGCAGAAAAATAACCAACACTCATGTCCACCTTCCTTCATCACTCCTGGGCTCCATTGCAGTGTGCAATGCATGTTGGCTTTTATCTTTGGGCCTCTTCTGGAATCTTCAGTAGTCATGTAGGGTGGGTGGATATATGACACTTCCAAACAGAACTTCTGTGGTCTGGAGATGGTGGGGTATGTGGTCTGGAGATGGTGGGTTATGTGGTCTGGAGATGGTGGGTTATGTGGTCTGGAGATGGTGGGTTATGTGGTCTGGAGATGGTTGGGGTATGTGGTCTGGAGATGGTTGGGGTATGTGGTCTGGAGATGGTTGGGGTATGTGGTCTGGAGATGGTTTGGGTATGTGGTCTGGAGATGGTTGGGGTATGTGGTCTGGAGATGGTGGGTTATGTATGTGGTCTGGAGATGGTGGGGTATGTGGTCTGGAGATGGGTGGGTTATGTGGTCTAGAGATGGGTGGGGTATGTGGTCTGGAGATGGGTGGGTTATGTGGTCTGGAGATGGTTGGGGTATGTGGTCTGGAGATGGGTGGGATATGTGGTCTGGAGATGGGTGGGTTATGTGGTCTGGAGATGGGTGGGTTATGTGGTCTGGAGATGGGTGGGGTATGTGGTCTGGAGATGGGTGGGTTATGTGGTCTGGAGATGGGTGGGTTATGTGGTCTGGAGATGGGTGGGGTATGTGGTCTGGAGATGGGTGGGTTATGTGGTCTGGAGCTGGTGGGTTATGTGGTCTGGAGATGGGTGGGGTATGTGGTCTGGAGATGGTGGGTTATATGGTATGGAGATGGTGGGTTATATGGTCTGGAGATGGTGGGTTATGTGGTCTGGAGATGGTGGGTTATGTGGTCTGGAGCTGGTGGGTTATGTGGTCTGGAGATGGGTGGGGTATGTGGTCTGGAGATGGTGGGTTATGTGGTCTGGAGATGGTGGGTTATGTGGTCTGGAGATGGTGGGGTATGTGGTCTGGAGATGGTGGGTTATATGGTCTGGAGATGGTGGGTTATATGGTATGGAGATGGTGGGTTATGTGGTCTGGAGATGGTGGGTTATATGGTATGGAGATGGTGGGTTATGTGGTCTGGAGATGGTGGGTTATATGGTCTGGAGATGGTGGGTTATGTGGTCTGGAGATGGTGGGTTATATGGTATGGAGATGGTGGGTTATGTGGTCTGGAGATGGTGGGTTATATGGTCTGGAGATGGTGGGTTATGTGGTCTGGAGATGGGTGGGTTATGTGGTCTGAACACTGTGAAAGAGCCCAGGAGAATTGAGGGAAGATGACTCCAAAGTATATCTAATAATGCAAAGGTGGCAAAGCCCAAAGATTTCTGGATTGACTGAAACCAAACTTTTTGAAAAATTTGTATCCGATCTGGCTTATAACCAATCAGTCCCCTCTGTTTATCATACTACATGGGACAAATCTTGTTCCTTAACTCCATAGGAAAAGGAGATTCCCCAATCCCGCAGCCTCTGGCTCTCCTCCGTTCTGCTTACCGTCCTCAGTAGAGGTTTTCCCCCATCCGGAGACGAGGCAGCTTTTATTGGCGTCTGCGCAGGCTGTAGGCAGTGACAGGATTCGGACATAATCATTGATAGTGACTTGTTGGGATAGTTTGATCAGCATGATGTCATTATCTAGAGTTTGGGGATTAAAAAATCGGTGTCGGATGGCTCGGTAGACATCTATTATCTGCTCCGTTCCTTCATTGGCCGTTATGTCGTGTTCTCCCAGGACAACTTGAAAGTCGCTGCAAATAAGGGGTAGAATAGAGTTTCTAATGCTATTTGAAATTAAAAAAAAAAATAATATACAAAAATATTCTTTAAAGAGGGTTCCCTTCATACTATGTGGTCCCCTCACCCTCTCATTCACACTCCCTCTATTCCTTACGCGGCCACATGGTCTGTCTTTGCCAGTTTTAGGCATCTATATTGCTTCCCAATTCTGACCAATCTGGATTCAACCTGAATTTGTGAAGCCCAAAACTTTTGTCCTTCATCACCAGCAAAACGCTATTATCTTCTAGGGTCTAGTGGTATCTTCTTCTGGCTTGTTGGTGGTACCACGCACCCCTGTGATTGAGCTTCATCAGTTATATAGGATGTGCCAACTTCAAGACGCTGGGTCAAAGCCCGTGATCTCGATATATCCCATGTGATAGCTGAGGCCCAAGCACAGGGCTCAGACGTTACCCCAGGGTGTGGAATACCAGCCATAGCCAGAAGGAGGCGGTGGAGCTGCTAGATGCCACCAAATGCCACAAGGATGTCCAGGAGAATAGAGGCAAAGTGAGTATAGCTGTAAGTTACTTTCATTCACCTCCCCTGGACCTTCCCTTACTATACCCTGAGGTCTGAGGAAACCCTATAGTATAGTCATAGCCCTGTATGTGCTCTCTGTCCACTGCCATGGCTTTGGGTGCCTAGAAGCTAATGGAACAGCTGATATGAGACATGTCCAGATAGCCCCTTTAAGAAAGGACAAAGGGTCCTCTAAACAGCCCCAAATACTTAGACTCTGCATTAGGATTATGGTAGGTGAGCGGTGTTATACACCCCATGCAATACTGAGAGAGAACAGGACAACAAAGTGTTCGTACGACAACCACCTCTGACAACTACTTCTGCATCATGACAACAGTCTGATGACTCCCACAACATGGCCAGTCGTGCAGAAGGTTAAGTATATGCTGAAGGCACAGGCACCTTATCCATATACACAGACCTCATAAATGCTTTAACTTACCTTTTATAACACTGCGCTGAAGTCAGAACCCACTGATTGGCAATGAGGGCTCCTCCACAAAAGTGCAAGCCAGCAATGTCACGCAGGGACACCTGGTAAGGGGCGGTCTTCATCTTGCAGGTATTACCACTGATAATCCTCTGAGCTGCTTCACCTTCAAAAGGCTTAGAAAAAGCTGTGGAAAAATCAAAATGAACAAGTGATACCTATTTATCTATCTATCTATCTATCTATCTATCTATCTATCTATCTATCTATCTATCTATCTATCTCCTATCTATCTATCTATCTATCTATCTATCTATCTAGGCAACCTTCTCTAGCTCCACCTTTTGGATGGCATCTCCTTATGGATCAATGCTTGGCTTTTCTGAAACCAAGTGGCATAATCTGGGAATAAAGCAAAACCAGAAAATCTCCAAAAGGAAGAGGAACCCATCCACAGACAGCTGTTTCAAGGTTATTGCCCCTCCTCTGTGGGAAGTTGGGTACTGCCTGGTTTGGTTTATTCCCAGATTATACCACTAGGCTTCAGGAAAACCAAGGATTGGTCTACTGGGATACTACCTTTCAAAAGGTGGTGCTAGAGCAAGTTACTCTTTTCTACTAATGAGGACCTATTCCTTTCCCAGAATTCTTAGCATGGCGTGCCTGGTCTAATAGGTCTAATGAGTCCCTGTCCCCTGCAGACATAGAACTCCTTCTAACCCATGAAAAGGGGCAAAGTTTTTAATTTCCAAAAGCCACCTATGTCTCCCTTGTAGACTTATTTAGGAAACATGGAATGGAGTGGCCGGTTCTATACATTGTTGCAAATTTGGAATGGTCTTTGGGATCCAATTCCAGTTCCTGCATATTGTGTAGTCATAAGAGAAGAACGTTTCCTTGGTATAGACTTACCTCCTACTACAAGGAAAGCGATAACCACAAGACTTCTCATGGTGGCGATGTAGAATGGTACGGTCCAAGCATCTACTATTTATGAGGTCCAGAATCAAGGGCACAAATTATCTTCACCTGTTCTTGGCTAAATGGTAATAATTGCACAGATGCTTCCGGTTATTTCCTTCCCAGGTGATAAACTGTAATTGAGGAAGTTACTACAAAGGGGATTTCCCATAAAACCAAATTTTACCTTATCCTTAGGATACTGGATGACTGGCAGAGCAGGGGGGGGGGGTGGCTTCACCACTCAGACCCCCACTGATCAGGGACTTTGGCACCCAGTTCTGAATGGAAGAGTGGTCAGGGGGTACACCTAGCGCTCCATTCATTTGGATCAAAATGTCAGAGATGGCGGAGTACTGTACTTGGGCTCTAGTTCTCCTGATCAGTGCTGATCTTAATGGTCGAATCCCCCACTGATAAGATAAGATAATCCTTTAATAGTCCCATAGTGGGGACATTTCAGCGTGTTACAGCAGCATAGTAATACAGATACAGGATAATACACAGTAATATGTTACAGACGTAGACACAGATAAGCTGAGAAGAGAAGATATACTAGGAGTCCATGGCAGCTAAGGAAGAGAAGAAGAAAGAAGGAAGACTTCATAGTCCTAATCATTAGTTCTCTGTGCGGAGTGATCTTCGTTTGGTCTGATGTAGATTATACAGCCTGGTCGCGGTTGGAAGGAAGGACCTGCGATAGCGCTCCTTCTCACACTTGGGGTGAAGCAGACGGTCACTTACAGTGCTGCCAAGTCCCATCAGGGTCCCATACATGGGGTGGGATTTGTTCTCCCGCATGGAGGTCACCACAGACAGTATCCTTCTGTCACCCACCACCTGTACTGGGTCCAGGGGGCTCCCCAGGACAGAGCTGGCCCTCCTGATCAGCCTGACAAGTCTATTTCTGTCCCTGGTTGATATACTGCTTCCCCAGCAGGCCACACTGAAAAAGATGGCTGAGGCAACCACAGAGTTGAAGAAGGCCCTAAGAAGTGTCCCCCGGACTCCGAAGGCCCTCAGCCTCCTGAGCAGGTAGAGTCTGCTGTGGCCCTTTCTGTGCAGCGCCTCCAGGTGATCAGCCCAGTCTAGTTTATTATGAGGATCACGCCCAGATACTTATAGGTCCTGACTATCTCAATACATGTTCCTTGGATCTCCACCGGGGTCGGAGCACCTCTCCGTTTATTAAAGTCCACCACCATCTATTTGGTCTTCCCAGCATTAATCCTGAGCTGGTTCCGCTGGCACCATTCAACAAAGTCCCGGTATAAGTCTCTGTATTACCTATGGTTGCCATCAGTGATAAGGCCGACTATAGCAGAGTCATCGGAGGACTTCTGTAAGTTATCCTTTATATATTGGCTGTTCTGTGCTAAAGTATCTGGATTGTGATGTATAAATGACTTAAGTGGGAGCTGAACTGCAGTAAAGGCATCTAGCCACGATATAAGGACTAGGGCTATCTGTTTCTAGAACTGTTTGGTACAGGAACTAGATACAGTGCTGAATACTCCATCCCAAAACCTCCAGTCACACAATCCTGAGGCCTAGGCTCTGTCCATCTAGAAGAAAAACTTAAGGAGAGAGTCTGGAATAAGAAGCTGAGTCACAACTATTAACCATTTAACAAAAGTTTGGAAGAACCAGACACCACCTGCCAAATATATCACAGGGAGAAGTGAACTCAGGAGTAGAGATGAGTGAACACTGTTCGGATCAGCCGTTCCGAACAGCACACTCCCATAGAAATGAATGGAAGCACTTGGCACGTACACTTTGCCGGCGGCTGGTCGCCGTGCCAGGTGCTTCCATACATTTCTATGGGAGCGTGCTGTTCGGAACGGCTGATCCGAACAGTGTTCACTCATCTCTAATCAGGAGCTGCCTTCTGTTCATGTGGATTATGGGGCCACCTCCAGCAGGTGCAGAAGGTGCAGCATCACTTCTGGTATAGAACTACCTGTCTATGAGATCTGATTGAAGTGAATCCCAAAACCTATGGTAAATTTGGACTGGATTCAGTGTATTCCAAATTGATTTGCTCATCTCTACGGCTTAAGTCCATACCTGAGCAGGTAAGATGGCCGGGTGGGAAGTCTTCGCCTTATAAATCAGCGATTCCCAGCAGGGGTGCCCACTGGTTGGGAAGGTTGATCATCAGCCTTCATGCAACGTCGTCCGTGTCCTTAGAACATTTTTTTATCTTTTGGTAAATATTATTTCGTCGCTGTGCCCCGAGGTAGTTTATTTTCAGGGGGTCCCTGATTCTCATTCACAGACTGTACTACTAGCTTTCATTGATCTATAGGGAGCTGACATCTTAAAGATGGAGCTAGAGTGACTTTCTCCACCAAGGAGGACGTATTTGTATGTTCTTTACCTAGAGCAGGACAGGCATAGTCTAATAAGTCCCTGTGCACCGGTAGGAGGCCTGATAAAGGCAATGGCCCCCTACTTCACAGTGACGAGGAGTGGTAACCCCCAAACAGCCATCTTTGGATCATGGTCCCTCTTCCTTTTGGAGGAGATTCGTACTTCGTATTCTAGTTTGGCTTCATTCCCAGATTATTCCATTAGGTTTCATTACAAAGAGGCATTGATATAGGAAAGTAAATACCGAAAGGTGGAAAACTCAGACACCCAGCTGTAGTAATGTAGTTTACTAAGACAAGAGCGCCCCCTACTGACCAAACTCATTGTCAGAGGAAGCAGCAGAGAGAATAAGAACAATCAACCAATATTACATGTGTCATGAATCCCCAGCGATGTGTAACTATTAGAAATAGTTACAATGTATATTCTATCCAACTTCCTGTTATAGCAGTTCTAGTCTTGTACTTGGGATTGTAAGAATGTTGTGATGTTACGCTGATCGGTTCCCTGAGAAATTTCTTAAAACAGAGCCATTCCATGAAAGGGTTATCCAGGGTCTATGAATACTGAGTTTCTTTGGGCGACCAGGTGACACCCCTCCCCCCCGATCCGGTGCTCAGGATATATAGTATAATAAGTACAGAGACATCTAATGGGATTCTATTATTTTATTACATTGTGAATTGTCCATTATGTTTTCTAGGACTTTGTCTCTTTATGCTCTTAGCAGTTTTCGCCATAAGGCGTCTGGGCGCAGTTCAACGGAGTCGGAGTTTGTAGAAAAATGATCGATATCAATAAATAGTAAACGACGGTGAGATAAGAAAGGGTTAATTTGCAGCAATGGTGTCCTGGATCCAGGCGTTGTAGTTGCAGACTCTGGTGTAGACTCCTGGATAGTTCTTCAGGGCACAGCCGTATCCCCAGGAGACAACACCCTGGAGCTCCTTATTGCAGACCACGGGGCCACCGGAGTCACCCTGAAAGGAGGAAAAATTCAATGTGTGTAAATTGGGGGCTAGTCACTTGCCCTATCTTGGACGTATTCAGGGATCCCTCCATACACTCAGATGTATAAGGGATCCATGAAAACGGGTGACCCCCCCAGGTGCAAGATGGCTGTGAAAAATGGATCGTTTCCTGGCCGTTTTGCACCTTGGTCATGTGACCGTAGCTTTAATAGCTTTGCAGCAGATAAACTTGGTAAAAGAGATTACCTGGCAGGAATCCTTTCCTCCTTCAAGGTAGCCTACACAGATCATATTGGCTGTGATCTCTCCGGGGTAGGCGCCATTACACTGAGCATCAGTCAGGACTGGGGCGTCCACACAATGCAGGAGATCGGGGTAATTGGCTGAAAAATAGGATAAGATAGAGATAAATGCATAGCCCTGGATTATTGTAATGCACAAAGCAGACCAGAGATGTATCCGTGCAAACACCCAGCTTTATTCATTAGAGATGGGCGACCTCGCGAGATCCCTTTCAAAGTTCCTTCAACTATTTTGTTTCAGGCCGAACATGACGGCACTTTGCAGCACTAACCATGCAGTGGCCCCAGTGACAATCACAACACTGGATCGGTCCTAGTGTTTGTACATAGTGCAATACAAGTTATGGAACGGTTGGTACGTAGGGAATGTCTAGCTTTAAAGTTTTGTTAACTTACTTCCACTGCTGAGAGTATTTCCCCAACCAGAGATCTGACAGCGAGTCCCGGCTGAAACACATGATGAGGGCAAGGGGATGACATTGACGTAGGCATTGAGGGTGGCGGGAGTGGACAGCTTGATCAAGAGGATGTCGTTGTCCAGGGTTCGGGAGTTGTACCTGGGATGTCTGATGGATTTGGCGCTGTCTATGAACTGCTCGGTGCCTTCACTTACAGCAATGTTATGTTCTCCCAACCTCAACTGTACCTTTCTGTAATGAAGAGCAACAACACGACTTATTTCAGTAAGAGCCAGGTATTGCATTGATTTTCTGTAAGTATTGACATGTCGTTGTTAGGATCGGGTCCCGCAGGCTTCCCGTCTAGAGCATAGCGCCACCTGCGGGCCAATCCAAACCTCGGCGTTGTGCAATGAGGTGTCTGGAGTCTAAGTCCAGCTTTCGGCCCACTGAGCATGCTCAAACATTTTGGAGCCGCTCTGAGGCTGCCATTCTCTCCCTACTGAGCATGCTCAGACATTTTGGGTCCGTTCAGAAGTCCCATTTTGGCCATACTGAGCATGATCAGGTGACGTCATGCCACACCCCTGTTGGGCGGGGACTAGCCTTTATATAGTGTGAGCCGACGCCCGCCCGGTGCTCACACTTTGCCTAGTAATACTTTGAGACAGGAGGTTAGGGCCAGGTTCCAGTCAATTGCAGGAGCTGAGTAGGGATCCAGTTAGTATTCCTTGGCTCTGCCAGTGAGAATCAGTAAAGCCTATTCCTAGTCTGACTGCTTTGCAGCTCCTTGTAGGTTTAGGAGTTCTTTGTGTTACTGACCAGGAGTGGAGTTAACCCCTGGCAGTCTTGTCTGTGCAGCAGAGTGAAGCATATGCTAGGGCCTGGTTCCTCTGCTGTAATTAGCAGGGGCTTCTTGCAAGGCTCCATTTGACTTCACTCAACTGCTATACCCAGGCACGCTCTCCCAGTGAAGTTAACTGGAGAGAGTCTGTTGTAGCCTGTTCACATTGGTGCCGCACAACATCACTGCTAGTGCATTTTAACTGGTGGTTCATATTCAGACATACGGCTGCCCATCTGGGCTTGTGGACCTCACTGCAGTGCTCTGCAGTTTAGCGGTTCTGGTTGTGTTCATTATTACACAGAACCGTAACAGTCGTTCTTGAAAAACTTTAACATTCCGCATGGGCGGTACCAACTTATGCCGGCGCCGCCCTATACAAATACTGTAAAAAAAATGTAACAAAGAACATTGCTATTGTCGATATATGAAAAGACAAAGAGACCAACATCTAGTTATTAAGGTGTCATCTGTGAGTTATGAAAAATGCCAAATGGAAGATATTTTCTTTTTTTATAAGCAATGAACTCGATGTTCCTCGTGGGTGGATCCAACCTGTGTCAGTCTCAGCTCTCTGCACAACCCATGCAGATATGACATAAAGCAACTGTCTCAAAAAAACATCTCCTCTTGTCTTACCGCCACTAAAGGTCATGGCAAGATCAACATTTGCATCTGTTTAGGAATAAAAAAATGTTGTTGTATTTTGTGGTGATAGTTCACACTTACTGTTTGTGGCAATGAGCAGCCGAGACCACCCACAGACTATTAATTAGGGACCCCCCACAGAAGTGATAGCCTGCATTCAGGGACACCTGGAAGGGAACAGAGTTCTTGGCACAGACCGAACCTCCAACTATTTTATCATCTTCAAAGGCGACTGCAAGAGAAAACAAGATCGGTCATAAAATACAATGCACGGAAATAAAATATATAATATAATATAATGTAATATAATATATAATATACATAGTGTAAATTGTCATCTGGTGTAGCTGAGATCTCTGCAAGGACATCCTTGGTGGAGGGCAAGTGTAGCAAGTGCAAGGGCAAGTGTAGCAAGTGAGCATTGTATGGAGAGTCTGCAGGAGTGAGTGAAGGGGTATATAGTGAAAAGCGAGGGAGGTCCATGTAGTCTACGGAAGGCCACAACCCTACAGCTAAGCCCCACTCACGTCTCCCAAAAGAATGATAAAGGATCAAAGGAATGTTTATCCTCAAATGAAATCTGCAACGATGTAACAACTTTTGTAGCCAGTGGATGAATTCTGCACAATATTGTCAGTACTGTATATACACCAAACATGGAATACTACATGCAAAAAGAATATATTACAAGGGCTATATATACTCAACTGTCAAACACCTAATAACTAAGCAATTCCTGTATTTTTTATACCCTAGACACATAGTCTCACCAGCTGCGCCAAGTAACGCTAAGACCACAAGTATCTTCATGGTGGAGCAGGTGCAGGTTTCCTTTTCACAAGGACTCGCTCATATATATATTTTTCGTTCCATTACAATAACAGATCATTATCGGCGTCCTTGTGGATTCGACTATTTCTAGACTGAGAACTTCTCCACCGGCTCCAGATTGGATGTTTACATGGAGAAGATAAGACCGGTGTCTCTGATATTATTAGTCCGGGCCAGTAGACCCGCGGTCACGTTGTGATATTTAGCCATATCATGGGGCAGGACTGTGCCCATCGTACACTCCGATACTGGTGAAATGTATATGGAAGACGCTCATTGCACTGACATGACTACACTGTATGGATTATCTGTCTGTTGTCAATGAATACGTCTGCAGACTTGTGCGCCATCTTGGTTAAAAACCAAACAAAAGGGTCTTAGCTTCTTAAGTTTGTGGGAGAAGGGCGAGGTCCATCCTGACAGGCCTGGGCCGGGTCTTGGCCTTGTCCAATTAATTAGGCATCAGGTTGAGGACCTTTATAGAGCCTGGATGGAGCAGGTGCCCTGAGCGGAGGGTCCGACACAGATCAGCCTGCACTGGGTTATATGGGACATGTTATGGGTGAAGTTGGAGAGAATTTTGGAATTGTTACTACTAAAGTGTCGCTTTGGTTACAATTCTAGACAAAGACAATGTAACAAAACTGCAAAGCAGGTTAAATAAACCCTGACAGAGCAGGGACAAAGAAGTAAGTGAACCCCTCAGTGTTACTGACTCCACAGAGAGATCATTGGCAGACAAAGTCCTTGTGTTAGTGCTGGTTCACATGGTGCAGTTTATAATTGCAGTAATGCGCAGCCCTCTGTGTATTGCACCTACATTGTAATGCTCATTAACCCTTTCCTGACATCTGTCATACCATGCAGATTTTAGGGGGTTTTTTTGCAGTTACACCTCTGAAAAAATTTGGATGAGAACACAAGACATTCCCTAAAATCTGCCCCCGCATAAAGAAGACGCCTTATGCATTGCCGTTCTGGATTTAGCTCCAGCTTCACACCAGAATAATAAATGGAGCCGTATGAAGGACAATTTTCCTTGCAAACAATAAACCCCCATGTGACTCTATAAGCGGAAAAATATCCGGGGGTTTGGGAGGCAGGAAGGGGTTAATACTGTGGCTCACTTTGTTGTTAACACTTTGTAACCTTCTGTCACCGTTGTAATCTACAAATGCAAATAATAAGGTATTTCTGGATGTTACTTGTTATCATTAGCTGTAGCTGTCTGGTGCACGATCCCCGCACGTATGGGAACCTCCGCACATGTCCCAAACACCTGATGTGCCTCATGTCTTATGTACAGCACAATAGTATAGCAGTATGATTTCTTATAATCTGGTTGTATATGGAGCGGGACAAGGGAAGAACTTGTGGGACAATCCCTGTAATAATCCTGCAATAGTCCAATGTGAAATCATTCAGAGACTGGAGAATATTCTGGGGAAAACCCCATGCCAAATGTCTGGTGAAGATATCTCCATATGGGCGCCATCTTCATCACTGTCCTGCCATCTGTTCTTTTCTATGGACCACAGACCAAACCCCAAAATAAATACAGACCGGACTCCATATATAAATACAGACCCCAGACCGGACTCCATATATAGAGACCCCAGACCAGACTCCATAAATAATACAGACCCCAGACCGGACTCCATAAATAAATACAGACCCCAGACCAGACCCCTAAACTAATACAGACCCCAGACCAGACCCCTAAACTAATACAGACCCCAGACCAGACCCCTAAACTAATACAGACCCCAGACCAGACCCCTAAACTAATACAGACCCCAGACCAGACCCCTAAACTAATACAGACCCCAGACCAGACCCCTAAACTAATACAGACCCCAGACCAGACCCCTAAACTAATACAGACCCCAGACCAGACCCCTAAACTAATACAGACCCCAGACCAGACCCCTAAACTAATACAGACCCCAGAGAAGACCCCTAAACTAATACAGACCCCAGGCCAGACCCCTAAACTAATACAGACCCCAGACCGGACCCCTAAACTTATACAGACCCCAGACCGGACCCCTAAACTAATACAGACCCCAGACCAGACTCCTAAACTAATACAGACCCCAGACCAGACCCCTAAACTTATACAGACCCCTAAACTAATACAGACCCCAGACCTGACCACTAAACTAATACAGACCCCAGACCAGACCTCTAAACTAATACAGACCCCAGACAAGACCCCTAAACTAATACAGACCCCAGACCTGACCCCTAAACTAATACAGACCCCAGAGCAGACCCCTAAACTAATACAGACCCCAGACCAGACCCCTAAACTAATACAGACCCCAGACCTGACCCCTAAACTAATACAGACCCCAGACCAGACCCCTAAACTAATACAGACCCCAGACCAGGCCCCTAAACTAATACAGACCCCAGACCAGACCCCTAAACTAATACAGACCCCAGACCAGACCTCTAAACTAATACAGACCCCAGACCAGACCTCTAAACTAATACAGACCCCAGACCAGACCCCTAAACTAATACAGACCCCAGACCAGACCTCTAAACTAATACAGACCCCAGACCAGACCCCTAAACTAATACAGACCCCAGACCAGACCCCTAAACTAATACAGACCCCAGATCCCTAAACTAATACAGACCCCAGACCAGACCCCTAAACTAATACAGACCCCAGACCAGACCCCTAAACTAATACAGACCCCAGACCAGACTCCATAACTGTGTACAGGCTGGTTCCTTCAGGATTTTGTCTGTTAGGTTAGCTGATAGTAGAGAGGATTACAAGCTGCAGGAATCTATAGATATTACTATATTGCCATTGTGTGGGATATTCTATGAGCACATTTGCATATATTTCTGAAATTCTTGTATTATCATCTGATTATTGATTATGTAGAATATATATTTTGGGGACACTCTGCTACTATTGTTTCCAGGGCGCTGTATGTGTGGCATTATTATTTGGGAGATAATGTCATATATCAGAGCAGATACAGTAATACACATTAATACAATCATAATGTGTCATAGTATGGAAATGGTGCAATAGTAACAGGCAGGGGATTAGATTAGTGTTTATGGAGTAATTGTCAGTATTGTGGGTGATATATAATAATTGTCCGCTGGTAATACTTGGAGCCATAATATCAGATCCTGGTTCTATATGGAAAGAATAAGAATATTTATAGGCAGACATAGACTTTGTATTGTGACTAAAGTACAGTGGAAAATGTAGGAACCAAAACCCCAGAGAATGGATATGTCAATGCCACTATAGTATTACCCCACCTGCCAAAATCTAGTGACGGGTAGAATGTCTAAAAAGCTAAAATAGGCACCAAGGACAGAGCCGAGGGACCGTATCATTCCGAGCTGGTTATCTCCTATATACATTAACAGACATGGTCTCTTATTGGCCAAGCTGTGCCGTGTCCAGGAGCCGAGATATCAGGAGAACATATAAATACCATCATTACCTCCATCCAACCTCCACCAGAGACCCATCACCATGAAGTTTCTTCTGATCTGTGTGCTCCTCGGAGCAGCCGGTGAGTCTTCTTACTAACATGGCTGATAGGAGAATATGAAGACTTGAGAATCTTAATCTGACTGTTACTAAATGTTCTTGACTTGCAGCTGCTTTTGAGGATGACGATAAAATCGTCGGAGGGTACACCTGTACCAAGAACTCTGTGCCCTACCAGGCTTCCCTGAACTCCGGCTACCACTTCTGTGGAGGAGCTCTGATCAACACCTTGTGGGTCGTCTCTGCCGCTCACTGCTACAAGGCGTAAGTACAAGAGTCCTGGAGGAAATCCAGTGGACACAAATAACAAGCCCATCTTACAGTCTATAAAATAATGTTCTTCAGCTGGGGTAATTGGAATTGTTTCTTTGCAAACCTAAAGTTGGGACATTTTTTGGTAATTCAATGGAAGCAGAAATCTTGAGGATCAGGGAAAATTATGGCTTTCATTGGAGACTCCCTTTATATCTATTTCAGATGGCTCAGAATACTTATATTTAATGTCACCAATGAGCTTCATTTTATTGCAATGAAATAATAGTCCATATAGTGAAAAATTGGAATTAAGACAATAGAAGTATTCTAACTCTCCCCGATGTGCCCTCATCCAGGAGCCTTCAGGTCAGACTGGGAGAACACAACATCGCCACCAGTGAAGGTACCGAACAGTTCATCAACTCCGCCAAAGTCATCAGACACGGAAGCTACAACTCCAGAACCCTGGACAATGACATCATGTTGATCAAGTTGGCCTCTCCCGCCACCCTCAACTCCTACGTCAAGGCCGTGCCTCTGGCCTCTGGTTGTGCCGGCGCTGGCACCAGCTGTCTGATCTCCGGATGGGGCAACACCCTGAGCAGTGGAAGTAAGTGATAGCACAACTTCTACCTTCTATTATCTCCAGATCACTAACTCCAATGTCTGATCTCCTCCATAACCCTACTGGAGCTTAGTTGTCACATGAATATATGACCCTACTGCACTAATGGTTTATGTCCATTGACTTGCAGCAAGCATGCCCAACCTCCTGCAGTGCCTGAACGCCCCCATCTTGACCACAGCCCAATGTAGCAGTGCCTACCCCGGAGAGATCACCGGCAACATGATCTGCATCGGATACCTGGAAGGTGGCAAGGATTCCTGCCAGGTAAATACTACTGAGAATCTTCCAAGCCATTTGCATGTTTGGAGCCCATATTAGTTTCTTTGGTGTCCTATATAGTAGTGAAAGGTTTGGAGTTCTCACAACTCCTGGAGATACTACAATGACGTCATCAGGCTTTGGCACTACATACATGTCATGAATCTTTGGTGTCACTATGTGATGATGTTGTAGCCTCCTCTGTATCCACTTACAGAATATCAAATATCTTGGTAACGATGATGAATTGTAACAAAGTGTATTAGAAAGTTGTAAATATTAATACAATGATGAAAGTTTTTGTACAGAGACTGGAAAACCCTTTAATCCCCCCAACTAACTGGAGCTGGGATATAGGACTATAGAGAGGACTGACTGTATGTGTTACTAGTTTCTATTACATGGACAATCCTAGACACATATATAACTTTACTTTCTCCTTTCAGGGTGACTCTGGTGGCCCCGTGGTCTGCAATGGACAGCTCCAGGGTATTGTCTCCTGGGGATACGGCTGTGCTCTCAGGAACTATCCTGGTGTCTACACCAAGGCCTGCAACTACAACTCCTGGATCTCCAACACCGTCGCCACCAACTAAACATCTACTTTGTGTTGTATTTATTTCTCATATTCTGATTCTAACATTGGAGCAATGAAAAATAAATTCTCTGTTAGATGAAATGACTGAATACTTTTTCTTTTTATATTATTCCATATTCCATCAGCCATTAATATCTCTCCGATCTCACAAGACATGTACTGTATTTTACAATATATCACACATACAATACAGCTCAGCTTAGGTACTATGTGCTCAGACGTGGCAGGGATCACTGAGATCAAAAGGTTCAGAATAGGTCAAATCTTCTTTTATATTGACTGCTACAATGTTAGATTGCAAAGAGAACAATAAAACACAGTCCCAAAATCCGACTGAATGGAGTGCCACTAGTTATAGCTCACTCGGGTTAGACAAACATGATGTATTTAAAGGGATTTCCAGGAGTTAGATATTGCCGACCAATCTTCTGAATAGGTCATCAGTATCAAATTGGTGGTCGTCCAACACCAGCATAATTACATGGGAGCAGCGCTGCAGTGACTTCGAATGACCATCATCTTGAAACACTGTTACTTCCCAAACCTCATCTCGTGCTATGAACTCACTGTAACAGATGTCTATGATATTGAGGGGATTCAACTTCCAGCACCCCAACTATCAGTTGCTTAAAAGGACAAGCACTGCAGTCTCTGCTGACCATGCACAGTGTCATAGATTGTATAGTGGCCGTATGTGGTACTGCAGATTAGGCTCATTTACTTGACTAGGACTGAACTGTAAACAGGCCATGATGAAGCAGAAACAAAGCTCATCCAATGGCCACTGCTGTTTTGAACAGCTGATCGTGGGGGTGCTTGGTGTCCAATGCCTGCTTCAGTCTAATACTGAATATTATTTATCAAAATGAATAAGTTAGTGGAAAAAATCTTTTAGGGTTTACAGGAAGTTCTAAGGATCTAGATCAGGACCATTGTGTGATCAGACCAAGTACTATCCAATTTTTCATAAATTAAATCTTATTCTACTCCCCAATCTCACCAGGTAGACTTAACAAATACAGTTTATCACATTGGGTATATCAAAATGCTTAGAATGGGGCTAAAACTATTATCATTAATGTTGCTTATTTATATAGCACCATTAATTCCATGGTGCTTTACATTTGGGACTATATTAAATATCGTATAAATATAGGCTGTTCGGCTGTATAAATAGATGTATAACCAGTAGGATGCTGAGCGGTATAACTGGAGATATAACTAGTATGATGCTGTGCTGTATAGCTAGAGAGATAACCAGTAGGATGCTAGGCTGTATAGCTAGAGATATAACCAGTAGGATGCTGGGCTGTATAACTAGAGATATAACCAGTAGGATGCTGGGCTGTATAGCTAGCGATATATAGCCAGTAGGATGCTGGGCTGTATAGCTAGAGATATAACAGTAGGATTCTGGGCTGTATACCTGGAGGTATAACCAGTAGGATGCTAGGCTGTATAGCTAGAGATATAACCAGTAGGATGCTGGGCTGTATAGCTAGAGAGATATAGCCAGTAGGGTGCTCATCTGTATAGCTAGAGGTATAACCAGTAGGATTAGGGAGAATGTGATCCCACTGTACAGACCACGTCTGGTAATACTAAGTCCAGTTCTGGAGACCCCAGCTACATAAGAACATACATTAAATAAAAAATTTATGGATACAAAGATAGTCTACAAAAATGGTGGAGGGCCAGAAGCGTAAACCATGTCAGGAGAGGCTTAAAGGACTTTATCTGTATAGCCTTGATAGCCTGTATAGCCTTGAGGAAATATGGAAAGAGACACGATGGAAACCATTAAATATGTTAAAAATATAAATAATATTCAAAAAGGAAGAAAAGAAGAACATGGGGGACGATCTCAAATGAAGTGAGAGAAGATCAGAAGGAAATATTACTGAAAGAGAAGTTGTGTCTTAATAAACTTGCAGGTAAATCTACAGTAAGTGAATATAAGTATACGGGGAATAACTACGTCTAGCCTGATACAATGGTAATAATGTATGGGTAGATTAGATGGACCATATGGTCGCCTTCTGTCATCAATCTTCTATGTTTCTATTAAGTATCTCCATAACTGTCACATGAGCTGTCTAATCTAAGGACTGTATGGTAGATACAATGGATTTACTAGAAATATTCAGTTTTCTTGCACCCATGTGACATCCGTGCTCATTACGGTGATGGACACTGGTTCCTTTCCACCAAAAATGCTAAAAACAATCACTCAATTACTTCAAACATGGAGGTCAAAATCTACTTCTACAACTTGTACTATCGCTGCTACTACTACTATTTCTATTACAGAAGTGGAACCTTGACCAAAAAATTGGCATGGGATTTCATCGCCCCAAGCTTCCACCCTGCCAACTTGCTTGGCCTGAAGTTCGATCTCCCTAATAGTCCAGCCAAGGTTGACCAACATGGCTTCAACTTGGTGTCTTCTTCTATCCCATTTCATGTATATACTTTGCAAGAATGGGGACAATATCATTGGGTCATTCCATAGCTGTGAATGTTTAGCACTATATAGGGGCTCGGTGTTAGGATTGGGTCCCGCAGGCTTCCTGTTCAGCGCATAGCGCCACCTGCGGGCCAACCCAAACCTCGCCCTCGGCGTTGTGCAGTAAGGTGTCTGGAGTCCAGCTTTCGGCCCACTGAGCATGCTCAGACATTTTGGGTCCGCTCAGAGGCTAATTCTCATTTTGGCCATACTGAGCATGATCGGTGACGTCATGCCACCGCCCCTGTTGGGCGGGAACTAGCCTTTAAATAGTGTGAGCCGACACCGGCCCGGTGCTCACACTTTGCCTAGTAATACGTTGAGACAGGAGGTTAGGGCCAGGTTCCAGTCAATTGCAGGAGCTGAGTAGGGATCCAGTTAGTATTCCTTGGCTCTGCCATTTGGAATCAGTAAGCCTATTTCCTTGTCTAACTGCTGTGTAACTCCTCTTAGGTTTAGGAGTTTGTTGTGTGACTGACCAGGAGTGAAGTTAACCCCTGGCAGTCTTGTTTGTGCAGCAGAGTGAAGCATATGCCAGGGCCTGGTTCCTCTGCTGTAATTAGCAGGTGCTTCTGGCAAAGCTTCATTTGACTTCCCTCAACTGCTATACACAGGCACGCTCTCCCAGTGAAGTTAACTGGAGAGTGTCTGTTGCAGCCTGTTCACATTTGTGCCGCACAACATCACTGCCAGTGCAGTTTAACTGGTGGTTCATATTCAGACATACGGCTGCCCATCTGGGCTTGTGGACCTCACTGCAGTGCTCTGCAGCTTAGCGGTTCTGGTTGTGTTCATTATTATTTTTATATATACACACAGAACCGTAACAGTCGGTAGCCATACACCAGATACTAATCATAGTATGAGCACCACAAGAAAACTTTAAACACATTTTTTCATAAAGACAAAAGTTTATTCTGTCCATACATTAGAAATCTTCAGAACATGTTAAACATTTGATGGTATTTAAAAAAACAGATGGAACAATCTGAAACCATAAGTCTTGAAGAGCTTTAGTTGGTGGCGACGGTGTTGGAGATCCAGGAGTTGTAGTTGCAGGCCTTGGTGTAGACACCAGGATAGTTCCTGAGAGCACAGCCGTATCCCCAGGAGACAATACCCTGGAGCTGTCCATTGCAGACCACGGGGCCACCAGAGTCACCCTGAGAAGATGAAACAAAATTGTCCATGTAATGGAAACTAGTAACACATACAGTCAGTCCTCTCTATAGTCCTATATCCCAGCTCCAGTTAGTTGGGGGGATTAAAGGGTCTTCCAGTCTCTGTACAAAAACCTTCATTATTGTATAAATATTTACAACTTTCTAATACACTTTGTTACAATTCATCATCTTTACCAAGATATTTGTAATTCTGTAAGTGGATACAGAGGAGGCTACAACATCATCACATAGTGACACTAAAGATTCATGACATGAGTGTAGTGCCAAAGCCTGATGACGTCATTATAGTATCTCCAGGAATTAGGAGAACTCCAAACCTTTCACTACTATATAGGACACCAAAGAAACTAATATGAGCTCCAAACATGCAAATGGCAAGAAAGATTCTCAGTAGTATTTACCTGGCAGGAATCCTTGCCACCTTCCAGGTATCCGATGCAGATCATGTTGCCGGTGATCTCTCCGGGGTAGGCATTGCTACATTGGGCTGTGGTCAAGATGGGGGCGTTCAGGCACTGCAGGAGGTTGGGCATGCTTGCTGCAAGTCAATGGACATAAACCATTAGTGCAGTAGGGTCATATATTCATGTGACAACTAAGCTCCAGTAGGGTTATGGAGGAGATCAGACATTGGAGTTAGTGATCTGGAGATAATAGAAGGTAGAAGTTGTGCTATCACTTACTTCCACTGCTCAGGGTGTTGCCCCATCCGGAGATCAGACAGCTGGTGCCAGCGCCGGCACAACCAGAGGCCAGAGGCACGGCCTTGACGTAGGAGTTGAGGGTGGCGGGAGAGGCCAACTTGATCAACATGATGTCATTGTCCAGGGTTCTGGAGTTGTAGCTTCCGTGTCTGATGACTTTGGCGGAGTTGATGAACTGTTCGGTACCTTCACTGGTGGCGATGTTGTGTTCTCCCAGTCTGACCTGAAGGCTCCTGGATGAGGGCACATCGGGGGGGAGTTAGATAGAGGATCCATTATATATTCCATGTTTTATATTGTGTGTTATTGCCTTCTGTGTAATAATAAGCAGCTCATGGGTGACAATTAGCATCACCTTCGATTATACTAGTGAGTATCCCAGCCCTGACAATCTATGATGGTTGACATCAGTTCATGCAGTGAAAGAGAAATCCTCCATATTCATGTTATTACTGGTAGATCACTACAGAACAGTTTGATCTATTGATGCCATGCCATATCTACAAGGATCCAATGGATAACTAAGTGCTCTCCCAGTCTAACCTGAAGTCTCTGGTGAACACACATGGCAGTAGATTAAGTATTTGATTTTTATCTTAGATACATTGTCTATGATATAGTTTTATGGGCTATTGTCTACATTGCAATGAAGCTCATAGGTGACAATATGCAACCCTTCATATACACTATAATGTATCATTGGATAGATCCATCAGAAGAGTAATATCTATGGATGAAATCCATCCCATGTGCAGGATCCACATTATCAATAATAACACCATAATACTAATCTGCTCTAATACAGAAAGTAGAGATTGCTTGGGGAGAACCAGTAGAACATTCCACTATGGATGGGTCATAGTGGTGGCAATGGTTTTGTGTCTACTGGATTTCCTCCAGGACTCTTGTACTTACGCCTTGTAGCAGTGAGCGGCAGAGACGACCCACAAGGTGTTGATCAGAGCTCCTCCACAGAAGTGGTAGCCGGAGTTCAGGGAAGCCTGGTAGGGCACAGAGTTCTTGGTACAGGTGTACCCTCCGACGATTTTGTCGTCATCCTCAAAAGCAGCTGCAAGTCAAGAACATTTAGTAACAGTCAGATTAAGATTCTCAAGTCTTCATATTCTCCTATCAGCCATGTTAGTAAGAAGACTCACCGGCTGCTCCGAGGAGCACACAGATCAGAAGAAACTTCATGGTGATGGGTCTCTGGTGGAGGTTGGATGGAGGTACTGATGGTATTTATATGTTCTCCTGATATCTCGGCTCCTGGACACGGCACAGCTTGGCCAATAAGAGACCATGTCTGTTAATGTATATAGGAGATAACCAGCTAGGAATGATACGGTCACTCGGCTCTGTCCTTGGTGCCTATTTCTGTCTTATCAGCCACTAAGTCATTAGAAAAAGTGAAAAAAAAATTTCTCTAGGTTTCCCTGGGGTAGATTTTGGCAGGTGCGTTAATAACAATAATTGATAATTGATTGAAACTTTTGTATTTTTTTTTTTTTTTTTTTTTATTTCCTGTACAATTTCAAATCCTGGCAAATCTACAAAATTGGATTCTCCATTGATGTACATTATAGGAACTTCTAGGAATGAATTTGTCACATCGATCCCTGCCATGTAAATACTTCTATGTCACAACAACAGGAGCTCAGAAAGTCCTTGGTGTCTATTTCAGTCTTATCGGCCATAAGTCATCTGTTCCGTCTCCCGAGTTAGTTTTTGCCAGGTGTGTTCTAGAAGTTTGTATAAAGCCATTTTCTGATATCCTGTTCTTACTCTCCCAACGTTTGTTATCCAAAAACATACAATGTATATAAGTTACATGTGGTTGAAAAGAATGAATCATCCTGAAAATTTAATTCAAAAATCATCCCATTAGGGGTTAACGATGTAAAAAAAAACGAAACCAAAGAATCAATAAATAAATAAAATGTGGTCAAAAAGTTACAAATATCCCAGAATGGAGAGAATAAAGTATAATAGATAGAAAAACACCTTCCGGCTTTAGATGACGGTGACGCAATGATCTTTTCATGGTTATTACTACAAGAACACAACAATTAAAGGCGTAGAAATTCGTTATCGTGTTACATGTGCCATAAGGTGAACAGTATAGACTATACAATTAATATTATTAGGTCACCATTGGATATTTTTTTAGCTACTTAGAAAGATTTAATAAAACTTAGGCAATACGTTACAGTCACCACAGGACAATGATATCAAAAAATACAACTCATTCCACAAAAAACAAGCCCTCAAATAGCTACATTAACCCCTTCCCGATATGCGCCGTAACAGTACGGTGCATGTCGGGTCTGTAACTATGGCGGCCGCCCGGGAGCCGGGCGGCCGTCATAGCCACCGGGTGTCTACTGCTTTAAGCAGTAGACAACTGGCTTTAATGCCTCCGATTGGTCCCCGGACCGATCGGACGCATCAATCCCTCCGGCGCCACGGTCAAAGGCGCCAGAGGCGCCATTTTGCCGGTGATCGCCGGCTCCTGGAGCATGCTCCAGGGCCGACGTCACGTTGGCATGACAGCCGGGAGCCTTTACAAGGCTCCCAGGCTTGTCTGCAAATTCTCTCTTTTGCAGGCTGGTCTATGCATTAGCATTGTAATGCATTGCATTAGTGATCAGACCCCCTGGGGTTCAACACCCCTAGGGGGTCTAATAAATGCAAAAAAAAAAAAAAGTTAAAAAAAATATAAAAAAAAATAAAAAGTATTAAAAATTCAAATCACCCCCCTTTCCCTAGAACACCTATAAAAGTAGTTAAAAACTGTGAAACACATACATGTTAGGTATCCCTGCGTCCGAAATTGTCCGCTCTAAAAATCTATAAAAATATTTTTCCTGTTTGGTAAACGCCGTAGCGGGAAAAATGGTCAAAAGTGCCAAACCGCTGTTTTTTCACTGTTTTGATTCTGATAAAAATTTGAATAAAAAATGATCAAAGCAATAACATTTCCCGAAAATGGTAGAACTACAAAGTACACCCGGCCCCCACAAAAAAAGACACCCTATACATCCCCGTACACGCACGTATAAAAAAGTTACGGCTGTCGGAATATGGCGACTTTTAGAAAAAATTTTTAACAGTTTTGGATTTTTTTTAAGGGGTCAAAATGTAAATAAAACCATATAAATTTGGTATCCCTGGAATCGTACCGAAACACAATACAGGGGACGGGTCATTTTGGTTGCACAGTGAACGCCGTAAAACCAAAGCCCGTAAGAAAGTCGCAGAAATGCATTTTTTCTTCAAATTTACCCCATTCTGAATTTTTTTCCTGCTTCCCAGTACATTATATAGAATAAATAATGGTGGCATCAGGAAGAAAAATTTGTCCCGCAAAAATTAAGACCTCATATGGCTCTGGGAGCGGAGAAATAAAAAAAGTTATGGGGTTTAGAAGGAGGGGAGTCAAAAACGAAAAACGAAAATCAAAAAATGCCATCGGCAGGAAGGGGTTAATGGAAAAATAATATTATGGCTTCCTGAAGAAAAATTACGTAAGAAAAATTCTCCTTGAGTGTCATAATGAAAATAAATCCACATTCTAAATCCATATTAGCTCTGGATTACGAAGGGCAAACAGGTCAAGGAGATTTAGTCATCAAATCCACAACGTTCGGTTACGATGGCGAATGTGGTGGTGGTGGGGTCTATGTCTCTACAACATTACTAAATGTTACTGTCACACCTTACGCGATGTACCTTAATTGTATTAGTAGCCGCAGTATTAGTTGTTCTTGCAGTACTAGTAGTAGAAATATAGAATCTATTGTATTTCTAGGGGTAGGAGTAATAATGTCAGTACTAGTAGAGATAATAGTAGTTGTAGTAGTAAAGAACTAGTTCTGCATTTGTCATATTAGTATTTATTGAAGAAATAATAGTAGAAATGGTAGAAGTAATAATAGTGAACTAGTAATAGACATTGCGGTAGTATTTATTGAAGTAGTGGTAGTAATACTAGTAGTAGTTGTGGTCATAGTAGCAATTATACAAGCAATAGTAATAGCAGTGGTAATAGATAAAGTAGTATTGGAAGTAGTTATTGTAATAGGTCCTCTAGTAGTCTCTGTAGGTCCTCTAGTAGTCTCTGTAGGTCCTCAAGTAGTCTCTGTAGGTCCTAGAGTAGTCTCTGTAGGTCCTCTAGTAGTTTCTGTAGGTCCTCTAGTAGTCTCTGTAGGTCCTCGAGTAGTCTCTGTAGGCCCTCTAGTAGTCTCTGTAGGTCCTCAAGTAGTCTCTGTAGGTCCTAGAGTAGTCTCTGTAGGTCCTTGAGTAAACTCTGCAGGTCCTCGTAGTCTCTGTAGGTCCTCGAGTAGTCTCTGTAGGTCCTCGAGTAGTCTCTGTAGGTCCTCTAGTAGTCTCTGTAGGTCCTTGAGTAGTCTCTGTAGGTCCTTGAGTAGATTCTGTAGGTCCTCGAGTAGTCTCTGTAGGACCTCTAGTAGTCTCTGTAGGTCCTCAAGTAGTCTCTGTAGGTCCTCTAGTAGTTTCTGTAGGTCCTCTAGTAGTTTCTGTAGGTCCTCTAGTAGTCTCTGTAGGTCCTCGAGTAGTCTCTGTAGGTCCTCGAGTAGTCTCTGTAGGTCCTCTAGTAGTCTCCGTAGGTCCTTGAGTAGTCTCTGTAGGTCCTCGAGTAGTCTCTGTAGGTCCTCTAGTAGTCTCTGTAGGTCCTCTAGTAGTTTCTGTAGGTCCTCTAGTAGTCTCTGTAGGTCCTTGAGTAGTCTCTGTAGGTCCTCTAGTAGTCTCTGTAGGTCCTAGAGTAATCTCTGTAGGTCCTCGAGTAGTCTCTGTAGGTCCTTGAGTAGACTCTGCAGGTTCTCTAGTAGTCTCTGTAGGTCCTCTAGTAATCTCTGTAGGTCCTCGAGTAGTCTCTGTAGGTCCTTGAGTAGACTCTGTAGGTCCTCTAGTAGTCTCTGTAGGTCCTCTAGTAGTTTCTGTAGGTCCTCTAGTAGTCTCTGTAGGTCCTTGAGTAGTCTCTGTAGGTCCTCTAGTAGTCTCTGTAGGTCCTCTAGTAATCTCTGTAGGTCCTCGAGTAGTCTCTGTAGGTCCTTGAGTAGACTCTGCAGGTCCTCTAGTAGTCTCTGTAGGTCATCTAGTAGTCTCTGCAGGTCCTCGAGTAGTCCCTGTAGGTCCTCGAGTAGTCTCTGTAGGTCCTCGAGTAGTCTCTGTAGGTCCTCGAGTAGTCTCTGTAGGTCCTCTAGTAGTCTCTGTAGGTCCTTGAGTAGTCTCTGTAGGTCCTCGAGTAGTCTCTGTAGGTCCTCGAGTAGTCTCTGTAGGTCCTCTAGTAGTTTCTGTAGGTCCTCTAGTAGTCTCTGTAGGTCCTTGAGTAGTCTCTGTAGGTCCTCTAGTAGTCTCTGTAGGTCCTCTAGTAATCTCTGTAGGTCCTCGAGTAGTCTCTGTAGGTCCTTGAGTAGTCTCTGTAGGTCCTTGAGTAGACTCTGCAGGTCGTCTAGTAGTCTCTGTAGGTCCTCTAGTAGTCTCTGCAGGTCCTCGAGTAGTCCCTGTAGGTCCTCGAGTAGTCTCTGTAGGTCCTCGAGTAGTCTCTGTAGGTCCTCGAGTAGTCTCTGTAGGTCCTCTAGTAGTCTCTGTAGGTCCTAGAGTAATCTCTGTAGGTCCTCGAGTAGTCTCTGTAGGTCCTTGAGTAGACTCTGCAGGTCCTCTAGTAGTCTCTGTAGGTCCTCGAGTAGTCCCTGTAGGTCCTTGAGTAGTCTCTGTAGGTCCTCGAGTAGTCTCTGTAGGTCCTTGAGTAGATTCTGTAGGTCCTCGAGCCAGTTAGTGGAACAAAAAAATCTACAACGTAGGAGGCTGTGAGATTTTCTCTGTAAGAGTTTAGGGTCTGTAGTGGTTTATGGGGTCTGGTCTTGGGTTTGTATCTTGTGGGTGTATATATCTTTACAGGGTTTGGTCTGAGATTTTTTTTATTTGGGGTCTTTAATTTTTTGTAATGTGTGGAAGATAGCTCGGTAGCAGCAGTGTGTGTCCGGGGCACAAATCTTGCAGCAAAGTGATTTATTAAGAAAAACAGCTAAATAAATAAACCTTTACATCAGGCACAAAAATGAGCAAAATAAAATCCAGCCTGAACTTCAGGCAAAATAACGTCAAACAAAATCCTGCTCGTCTGAGCACTAAGCAGAAAATGCTAACTATACATGGGGCTGACTACCAGTCACACAGGACAACTAAACCAACGCTGTACCGTACACCAGGCTCTCAGTGTCAGGACAGACCCCGGCGCCTCCTCTACTCCGGGTCTGGATTTCATGATTTTGGGGTATATTATGTTACATGTACAGATCGGAGATCAGTAGACTAATGGACTTTGAGGACATGACAGTAAATTTTGCACCTCATTTCAGGATTTCAGATCATGATGTTGCCACTCAAATCTGTATCATGGGATCTCTGACCAGTTTTTGGGAGCACTAAGGGCCTGGCCGTAACAAAACTTAGTAATCTACTTATTGTCAGCAGAGATCTCCTTTAACCAGTTGCTGGCTGACGATGGACTATAAAGATATCAGGGGTCGGCGGTAATCTCTGCAGAGACCTGTACATGCTGCAGAGTGATACGTCAGACACCCTAGAGAGAAAACAGGGATGTTTTTACCATCGTGGCCTTCCCCATTGCTCAATAAGCCCCGTGTTTACAGTTAAGGGACCTGCCTTGATGATGTCATGGGACCGGCCAGGTGTCGGGAATTGTAAGAGCCCAGTTACAGGGAAAAACATAAAAAAACCCTTAAAAATAATAATCCAATACTGTTAAAATCTTCCACTAAAGTTCTTTTATGACGACCCCATGTAGCGGACCGCCAATAAAAAACTGCTCTGCAGACTTTCTATCCCTAATACAGAAGGCACCATAAGCGATGGTGGGCAGTGAGGAGGGAACGTACAACACGTCATCTCTGCTCAGCACCCACCAACATCTTATTTCCCTGATTCCAGAGTCATTGTATCGACCCACCCTTCAATATTATGTTGCAGTTATGGATAATCGAACCTTTAGTTTTGGGAGTTTGGTCAGTTCCCTTGGCGAACAAGGTGCCAGTGGAGGGCAGCCCTGCACCGCGCCTTGTAAGCACTACAGGCTTGTTACTTTGGAAAAAAAATTCTGTCTGTGTTCCTGGTTGAAAGTGATGAAGAAGTGACTTTCCAAAGTTATCAAAAAGTTCCCCACTATGAGAGTAGAATCGATGGCACGGGGTTTATTATTGACATGGGAACGACAATGTGGTGGAACTGGATGGACTTGGCCATGGGACACGTCTGGCTGAGTGGAGGTGGATGTTTGGCATGGTAGCCGTACACCAGATATTACATATTAATAATAATAATAACACCACAATAAACCTTTAAACACATTTTTCTTAAAGACAAAAATTTATTCTGTCCATTGATGGTATTGAAGAAAGACAGATACAACAATCTGAAGATATAAATCTTGAAGAGCTTTAGTTGGTGGCGACGGTGTTGGAGATCCAGGAGTTGTAGTTGCAGGCCTTGGTGTAGACACCAGGATAGTTCCTGAGAGCACAGCCGTATCCCCAGGAGACAATACCCTGGAGCTGTCCATTGCAGACCACGGGGCCACCAGAGTCACCCTGAAAGGAGAACATAAAGTCATATATGTGCCTAAGATTGTCCATGTAATAGAAACTAGTAACACATACAGTCCGTCCTCTCTATAGTTCTATATCCCATCTCTAGCCAATTGTATCCAACCTAGACAATGCTCAGTGAGCAGCACGGCCTAAACACAAGAGCAAAGTTAACCTTGTCTTTATAATGGTGTCTTTGATGGATAACTCAATGCAATAAACATTAATGAGGACAGGAGAACATACTGGAGTGGTGTCTCTCTGGTTCAGCAAGAGGCTGTGCCCCAAAAACTTGTCACATTTCTATCCTTCTCTGCCATAAAATTGGTGTAGATGGGTCAGTAAAACCCATCCATTGGCTATTTGACAGGTTAATACCTTTGGGGTTTGATCTTACCCAACAACAAAGTGGTATTTCAGAAAATATCTCAGAAGTGTTTCTAAATCCTCCATTTTTTAGCTAGGGTATCTCAAGTATAACAGGCTATATGGACGGGATAAGACTATACAGAGTATTTGGAGATCTGTCCTCCCTGCCCCCAACTCTCCTCCTCACACTCTGCAGCCTCTTCCCTCTTTCTCCTCTCCAGGTTATCTACAGCGGTAATTTGTCCAGGAGTTGTGAAAAACCAAAGGATCTAATGTGATCACCAAACATACAAATGGCTTGGAAGATTCTCAGTAGTATTTACCTGGCAGGAATCCTTGCCACCTTCCAGGTATCCGATGCAGATCATGTTGCCGGTGATCTCTCCGGGGTAGGCATTGCTACACTGGGTGGAGGTCAAGATGGGGGCGTTCAGGCACTGCAGGAGGTTGGGCATGCTTGCTGCAAGTCAATGGACATGAAACATTAGTGCAGAATTCACATGGCAGGGACACATACTCATGTGACAACTAGGCTCCAGTAGAATTAGATCAGACATTGGAGTTAGTGGTCTGGAGATAATAGAAGGTAGAAGTTGTGCTATCACTTACTTCCACTGCTCAGGGTGTTGCCCCATCCGGAGATCAGACAGCTGGTGCCAGCGCCGGCACAACCAGAGGCCAGAGGTACGGTCTTGACGTAGGAGTTGAGGGTGGCGGGAGAGGCCAACTTGATCAACATGATGTCATTGTCCAGGGTTCTGGAGTTGTAGCTTCCGTGTCTGATGACTTTGGCGGAGTTGATGAACTGTTCGGTACCTTCACTGGTGGCGATGTTGTGTTCTCCCAGTCTGACCTGAAGGCTCCTGGATGAGGGCACATCGGGGAGAGTTAGATAGAGGCTCCATTATACTGTATATTCCATTGCTTATATTGTGTTATTGTCTTCTGTGCAATAATAAGAAGCTCATGGGTGAAGCATCACCTTCTATTATACTAGTGGGTAACTCTATGCAAAGCTATTACTATCTAATCTCCTCTACCCAGCTTTACCAGCATCACCTTCCCCTCAAACTTCTATGTGATATTGTCTCTAATACAGAAGGTAGAGAAGACAAGATGGTGGCAATGGTTTTGTGTCCACTGGATTTCCTCCAGGACTCTTGTACTTACGCCTTGTAGCAGTGAGCGGCAGAGACGACCCACAAGGTGTTGATCAGAGCTCCTCCACAGAAGTGGTAGCCGGAGTTCAGGGAAGCCTGGTAGGGCACAGAGTTCTTGGTACAGGTGTACCCTCCGACGATTTTATCGTCATCCTCAAAAGCAGCTGCAAGTCAAGAACATTTAGTAACAGTCAGATTAAGATTCTCAAGTCTTCATATTCTCCTATCAGCCATGTTAGTAAGAAGACTCACCGGCTGCTCCGAGGAGCACACAGATCAGAAGAAACTTCATGGTGATGGGTCTCTGGTGGAGGTTGGATGGAGGTACTGATGGTATTTATATGTTCTCCTGATATCTCGGCTCCTGTACACGGCACAGCTTGGCCAATAAGAGACCATGTCTGTTAATGTATATAGGAGATAACCAGCTAGGAATGATACGGTCACTCGGCTCTGTCCTTGGTGCCTATTTCTGTCTTATCAGCCACTAAGTCATTCTCTAGGTTTCCCTGGGTAGATTTTGGCAGGTGCGTTCATCATAGTAATTACAAATTATTGGGGTTTTGTAACATTTGTATTTTTTACTTTTGATACATTTTAACTCTTTAAGGACACAGAAGTTTTATCACATTTATTATATTTTCCTTCCCCACCTATCAGAAGACCATTATGATTTTGACAGCAGGGGTTTTGATGTGGCGATGTTGCCCACATACCCCCTGGATGCCATGATCACTATCACAGAATCCAGAGGATTAATCCACCATAATCGGAGAACCTTACGTCTGGTCCGGGCAGCTCCTATGCCCGTGGTATCACTGCACCGTACTCAGCGCAACATAATAGTACAGCACAGACTGAGAAGGGGTTAAAAACCAGAAAAGTCTACAGAACTGAATTCGCCATAGATTTACATGACAAATGTGACAAATTAATCTCCATAAATTCCTATCCACGTGATGTAAATACTCTTATGTCAAAACAACAAACGTCCAGAACGTCCTTGGTCTCTATTTCAGTCTTATCAGCCATAAGTCATCTGTTCCGTCTCCATGGTTAGTTCTCGCCAGGTGAGTTTTCCGATATCTTGTTCTTACTCTCTGATTTTCTTATTTTTTGTACGTTTGAAAAAAATAACCCAATCTTATGTTATTCTCCATTCTCTAATAGATTAATCCCTCTGACTATTGTACAATGACCGGCTGCGATATCCGAACACTTAGGGAATTAGTATGGTGCAAAAGTAGTGACGTTCCAATAGGGCAAGTGAATTCAATGGATGACTGAGTGGAAAAATAGTGAAAACAAAATTTGGATTTTTAGAAGGTTGATATAGAAACAAAGTTTTTCTTATATAGAATTAGCCAAACATAAAAATTACATTAGTTACTCATCGCTGAATTCCGGAACACATTGTATTAATAAATCTAATCTAATCATAATTGGAATCATAAACAAAACAGAATTCAATATTTTCAAAGCAGAAACATATGACATAAAAGAACCAAAACCCATTGAGGCTGCTGTAAATATCAAATAGTGGCAATTAAGTTTGAGAAGTTGGTTTAAGAGATGGGAAAACCTCTGATGATGCCATAGAGGGTTTGGTCCAAAAATTAGTTTTGGGTTGAAAAAAGAACAAGAGCTTAATTTGGTATAGTGTATAATACTGTCAGGGCTCCTAGGACTATATATCTATAATACATAGTGTATGACACTGTCAGGGCTCCTAGGACTATATATCTATAATACATAGTGTATGACACTGTCAGGGCTCCTAGGACTATATATCTATAATACATAGTGTATGACACTGTCAGGGCTCCTAGGACTATATATATCTATAATACATAGTGTATTATAGATACAGGGCTCCTAGGACTATATATCTATAATACATAGTGTATAACACTGTCAGGACTCCTAGGACTATATATCTATAATACATAGTGTATGACACTGTCAGGGCACCTAGGACTATATATATCTATAATACATAGTGTATGACACTGTCAGGGCTCCTAGGACTATATATCTATAATACATAGTGTATGACACTGTCAGGGCTCCTAGGACTATATATCTATAATACATAGTGTATGACACTGTCAGGGCTCCTAGGACTATATATATCTATAATACATAGTGTATGACACTGTCAGGGCTCCTAGGACTATATATATCTATAATACATAGTGTATAACACTGTCAGGACTCCTAGGACTATATATCTATAATACATAGTGTATGACACTGTCAGGGCTCCTAGGACTATATATATCTACTAGAGGGAGGACCCGGCTTCGCACGGGTATATTACATTTTATGTTTGTGTACTGGCCCCATAAGAATTGTCCAATTTTGCACTGGTGTATTTTGTATGTGGTTTGTGTGTATGTCCATAAGCGTCATGTGATTATGTGTATCTCATTTTGGATGTCAGTGAAAAACCTGTGATCAGTTGTTATGGATACCTGGAGTAAAGCTGTATCTAATCCTTCCCCGTGTAGTACTGTGTTTAGATGCAAGTATCCAATCCTTATTGGTGTGGTACTGTGTGCAGATGCACATATCTAATCCTCCCCATGTGGTATTGTGTGAAGAGGCGCGTATCTAATCCTCCAGTAAGTGAAACTGTGTGCAGACGCGCGTATCTAATGACTCTGGCGTGTGGTACTGTGTGCAGATGCGCGTATCTAATCCTCCCCCATGTGGAACTGTGTGCTGAGACGCGTATCTAATTCTCTGGCATGTGGTACTGTATGCAGAGGCCTGTATCTAATCCTCCCCTGTGTGGTATTGTGTGAAGAGGCGCGTATCTAATCCTCCCCCGTGTGATACTGTGTGCTGAGACGCGTATCTAATTCTCTGGCTTGTGGTACTGTGTGCAGAGGCATGTATCTAATCCTCCAAAGTGTGATACTGTGTGCACACACGTATCTAATCCTCCCCTGTGTGGTACTGTGTGAAGAGTTGCGTATCTAATCCTACTGCATGTGGTACTGTGTGCAGACGCGTGTATCTAATTCTATGGCGTGTACAACTGTGTGCAGACGCGCGTATCTAAACCTCTGGAGTGTGGAACTGTGTGTAGACGTGTGTATCTAATCCTACGGCATGTGGTACTCTGTGCAGACGTGTGTATCTAATCCTATGGCGTGTACAACTGTGTGAAGACACGTGTATCTAATCCTCCCCTGTGTGGTATTATGTGAAGAGGTGCGTATCTAATCCTACAGTGTGTGGAACTGTGTGTAGAAGCATGTATCCAATCCCCCGGCATGTGGTACTGTGTGCAGACGTGCCTATATAATCCTATGGCATGTGGTACTGTGTGTAGATGAGCGTATCTAATCCTCCCCCGTGTGATACTGTGTGCTGAGACGCGTATCTAATTCTCTGTCTTGTGGTACTGTGTGCAGAGGCATGTATCTAATCCTCCAAAGTGTGGTACTGTGTGCACACACACATATCTAATCCTCCCCTGTGTGGTATTGTGTGAAGAGGCGCGTATCTAATCCTTTGGCGTGTGGAACTGTGTGTAGACGCGCGTATCTAATCCTACTGCATGTGGTACTGTGTGAAGACGCGTGTATCTAATCCTATGGCGTGTACAACTGTGTGAAGACACGTGTATCTAATCCTCCCCTGTGTGGTATTGTGTGAAGAGGTGCGTATCTAATCCTACAGTGTGTGGAACTGTGTGTAGACGCATGTATCCAATCCCCCAGCATGTGGTACTGTGTGCAGACGCGCGTATATAATCCTATGGCATGTGGTACTGTGTGTAGACGCGCGTATCTAATCCTCCCCCATGTGGTATTGTGTGCTGAGACGCGTATCTAATTCTCTGGCTTGTGATACTGTGTGCAGAGGCATGTATCTCATCCTCCAAAGTGTGGTACTGTGTGTAGACGCACATATCTAATTCTACTGCATGTGGAACTGTGTGAAGACGCGTGTATCTAATCCTTCGGTATGTGGAACCGTGTGCAGACGCGTGTATCAAATCCTTCAGTGTGTGGAACTGTGTGCAGAAGTGCGTATTTAATTCTCTGGTTTGTGGGACTGTGTGCAGACGCGCGTATCTAATCCTCTGGCGTGTGATACTGTGTGCTGATCTGTGTATCTAATCCTCTGATGCGTGTATCTCAGTTTGGATATCAGTGTTGTATTGTGCATGGGGAGTGACCGTGTGTATTGCAGTTGGAATATGAGTGAAAGTCTTGCAGGTTTGTATTGGCTAAGGGGGGGGGGGGGCACTGTGTTTGAAATGCTGTAACTCAGCAACGGTACGTCCGAGCGAGTTGGAGTCTCGTCTTAAACCTTCCCGGATATCTGAAGTATCTCTGTACCAAATTTGGTGAAGATCGGTCCAGTCGTTTGGTTCGCATTAGAGCACAGACAGACAGACAGACAGACAGATAGACAGACAGACAGACAGAAATTCATTTTTATAATATAGGGAGATAATACATAGTGTATAACACTGTCAGGACTCCTAGGAACCTATCTATAATACATAGTGTATGACACTGTCAGGACTTCTAGGTCTATATATCTATAAAACATAGTGTATGACACTGTAAGGGCTCCTAGGAACCTATCTATAATACATAGTGTATAACACTGTCAGGACTCCTAGGTCTATATATCTATAAAACATAGTGTATGACACTGTAAGGGCTCCTAGGAACTTATCTATAATACATAGTGTATGTCACTGTCAGGACTCCTAGGAACCTATCTATAATACATAGTGTATGTCACTGTCAGGACTCCTAGGAACCTATCTATAATACATAGTGTATGACACTGTCAGGGCTCCTAGGAACCTATCTATAATACATAGTGTATGACACTGTCAGGGCTCTTAGGAACCTATCTATAATACATAGTGTATAACACTGTCAGGGCTCCTAGGAACCTATCTATAATACATAGTGTATGACACTGTCAGGGCTCCTAGGAACCTATCTATAATACATAGTGTATGACACTGTCAGGGCTCCTAGGAACCTATCTATAATACATAGTGTATGACACTGTCAGGGCTCCTAGGAACCTATCTATAATACATAGTGTATGACACTGTCAGGGCTCTTAGGAACCTATCTATAATACATAGTGTATAACACTGTCAGGGCTCCTAGGACTATATATCTATAATACATAGTGTATAATACTGTTAGGCCTCGTAGGAACCTATCTATAATACATAGTGTATAACACTGTCAGGGCTCCTAGGACTATATATATCTATAATACATAGTGTATGACACTGTCAGAGCTCCTAGGACTATATATATCTATAATACATAGTGTATAACACGGTCAGGGCTCCTAGGACTATATATATCTATAATACATGGTGTATAACACTTTCAGGGCTCCTAGGACTATATATATCTATAATACATAGTGTATAACACTTTCAGGGCTCCTAGGAACCTATCTATAATACATAGTGTATAACACTGTCAGGGCTCCTAGGACTATATATCTATAATACATAGTGTATGACACTGTCAGAGCTCCTAGGACTAGATATATCTATAATACATAGTGTATAACACTGTCAGGGCTCCTAGGACTATATATATCTATAATACATAGTGTATAACACTGTCAGGGCTCCTAGGACTATATATATCTATAAGACATAGTGTATGACACTGTCAGGGCTCCTAGGACTATATATATCTATAAGACATAGTGTATGACACTGTCAGGGCTCCTAGGACTAGATATATCTATAATACATAGTGTATAACACTGTCAGGGCTCCTAGGACTATATATATCTATAATACATAGTGTATGACACTGTCAGAGCTCCTAGGACTAGATATATCTATAATACATAGTGTATAACACTGTCAGGGCTCCTAGGACTATATATCTATAATACATAGTATATGACACTGTCAGGGCTCCTAGGAACCTATCTATAAAACCCATTTTCTGGCACTGTCAGGATGCCTAGGACTCTATAAAGTGGCATCAAACACTGTCAGGGCTCCTATGAAATCTTGGATTGCATTCCAGATATTTTAGCTTGCTTATTACGTTTATTCACACTGTTCCCATTCCCAGATAGAGCGCCGACATCAGTGCGGTCAAATGCGGTCACTATTTTTTGTGATAGGGATATTCATCCATGTTGTATCTTATGTTATCGGCCCCTGATGATTCTCCTCTTAGAAGAAACGCAGCGTTGGGCAAATTTATTCATTTATGGTCAGTTATTTAGTTTTATGTCATTAACTAGACAAGCAGCAGCAAGGTTTGTCGCTCACTAAGCATCCACAGGCTTGCAGACCCCGTTGGCGTGGCATTAGGCCAGTAACCTCAGGTGAGACAAGCACTGTTGGGCTTTATTTATCTTAAGTGAGTGATACAATGTGTCACCCGGCTGTTTGTCTATACGACATGCTAATTTGTTGTTGAGGGAGAAAGGATATTAGGGTAAAGATTTAGGATATTACAATACTGTCCAAATCATTCATCCCCTCACACTTAGGTGTTTTTTCTGACCTTTTGAGATATTGGCTTAGATACATGGAACGATTTCAACCAAGTATTTGAGTGACCAATAGCTAGTTTCCACTGGTGTTCTGGAAAAAAAAAATTAGAAACACGTTTGACTAGTTTTTTATTTTTAATTATATTTAATAAAAGTCAAGTTTTATTATCTTTATCTTCTAGCTTCAAAGACAGTGAATCATATGCACAATCTAGAAGTACACACATTTTGATTCAGTGAAACCATTCCCAGATAGGAAATGAGATTCCAACCAACATAAATAATACAAGATATCATAGAGATGTAGATATTGAAGATCAATATTTCGGGCTGCGCACGCCCTTTCTCAGGCAGTAGGATACGTAGGCCAGGTGACTGCTACTTATATGATTGAAAATGTATGTAGGGTCCTGGTAAAGAACACAGAGGTATGGAGGAGGTGGTGCATGTATTATGTTATGCACAGAAATTTGGTATCACCAGAATCGTACCGAAACATAGAATACAGGTGACTTGTCATTGTGGCCGCAGAGTGAACCCTGTAAATACAACACCCCTGAGAAAGTTGCACTGATGCAGTTTTTCTTCAGATCCACCCCATTCTGAATTTTTTTTTATACTTCCCAGTGTATTGTGCAGACTAATAAATGAGACCGTCATGAAGAACAATTTGTGCCGCAAACACATGACTCTGAGAAAGGAAAAGTAATAAAGTTATGGGAGTTGGAAGGTGGGAGGAGTCAAAAACGAAAATCAAAAAATGTCAGTATATGAATTTTTTTAACCTGAGTCAGCTTCTTCCACTGCTATAATGTATCATCCCAGAATTCCATGGGGTCAAAGTTATTTGCAGGAATAAAGGAAACCTCTAGGTGCTCTAACACCTATTGTCCATACTGCAGCAGTGTCCCATAGATTGGAGTCTTAGGGACTGAGCTGATCTGCTGGGGTCCCACCAGTTGTACAACGATTGATCTCAAGTTGATAACCAACTGTATCTCAAGGATTGGCCATCAATTGCACCTTGCATCGTCTTCTATGACATTTCATGTATATACTTGGCAGATTGGAGACCATATTGGTGGGTCCTATCTTTGTGAGTTCCTAAGTATCTGTGACTGTATCTGGGATTATGGTGGCCGCAAACCACATATATCACATTCATATTAAGAACAGCACAGTAACTCTCTATAAACACGTATTTTGTTAAGAAAAAAGTTTATTCTGTCCATTGATGGTATTTATAAAAAAACACAGAACAATCTGAAGATATAAATCTTGAAGAGCTTTAGTTGGTGGCGATGGTGTTGGAGATCCAGGAGTTGTAGTTGCAGGCCTTGGTGTAGACACCAGGATAGTTCCTGAGAGCACAGCCGTATCCCCAGGAGACAATACCCTGGAGCTGTCCATTGCAGACCACGGGGCCACCAGAGTCACCCTGAAAGGAGAAAATAAAGTCACATATGTGCCTAAGATTGTCCATGTAATAGAAACTGGTAACACATACAGTCCGTCCTCTCTATAGTCCTATATCCCAGCTCTAGTTAGTTGGGGAGATTAAAGGAGTTCACTGAATACAGTTTTGCAACTTTCTAATCTACTTAGATATAATTCATCATCTTTCCCGAGATATTTGCCATTCCATCAGTGGTCACGAGAGGAGGCTAAAGTTTCACCTCAAATATAGCAAGTTATATGGACAAGGCCAGACTATACAGAGTATCTGCAGATCTGTCCTCCCTTCCTTCTCCTCTCCAGCTTATATGTCATCCATTATAGGACACCGAAGGATCTAATGTGGGCACCAAACGTACAAATGCATTGGAACATTCAGAGTAGTATTTACCTGGCAGGAATCCTTGCCACCTTCAACGTATCCGACACAGATCATGTTGTTGGTGATCTCTCCGGGGTAGGCATTGCTACATTGGGCGGTGGTCAAGATGGGGGCGTTCAGGCACTGTAGGAGGTCGGGGTAGTTGGCTGTGGAAAAAAAGTACAGTATAGAATTTACAACTTTGCAAATTTTGTAGTAATTGTGGTAAAGTGTCCAGTTGAGAGTATAAGGACAATAACATTATTAAGTTGTGCTGTCACTTACTTCCACTGCTCAGGGTGTTGCCCCATCCGGAGATCAGACAGCTGGTGCCAGCGCCGGCACAACCAGAGGCCAGAGGTACGGTCTTGACGTAGGAGTTGAGGGTGGCGGGAGAGGCCAACTTGATCAACATGATGTCATTGTCCAGGGTTCTGGAGTTGTAGCTTCCGTGTCTGATGACTTTGGCGGAGTTGATGAACTGTTCGGTACCTTCACTGGTGGCGATGTTGTGTTCTCCCAGTCTGACCTGAAGGCTCCTGGATGAGGGCACATCGGGGAGAGTTAGACAGAGACTCCATTATATATTCCATGTTTTATATTGTGTTATTGCCCCCGTGAAATTAAAAAAGAATCTCAAAGATGACACTAAGTATCACCTTCTATTAAAGCTATTGATAACCTAATCTTCTCTACCCCGCTGTCCCACCTCCACCTTCTCTTCAAGCTTCTTCTATGTATGTGATATTTGGACTAATCTGTCCTAATGCAGAAAGTAGAGATTGCTTGGAATAAACCAGTAGAACATTCCACTATGGTGAGGTTGGAGGATGGTGGGAATGGTTTTATGTCCACTGGATTTCCTCCAGGACTCTTGTACTTACGCCTTGTAGCAGTGAGCGGCAGAGACGACCCACAAGGTGTTGATCAGAGCTCCTCCACAGAAGTGGTAGCCGGAGTTCAGGGAAGCCTGGTAGGGCACAGAGTTCTTGGTACAGGTGTACCCTCCGACGATTTTGTCGTCATCCTCAAAAGCAGCTGCAAGTCAAGAACATTTAGTAACAGTCAGATTAAGATTCTCAAGTCTTCATATTCTCCTATCAGCCATGTTAGTAAGAAGACTCACCGGCTGCTCCGAGGAGCACACAGATCAGAAGAAACTTCATGGTGATGGGTCTCTGGTGGAGGTTGGATGGAGGTAATGATGGTATTTATATGTTCTCCTGATATCTCGGCTCCTGGACACGGCACAGCTTGGCCAATAAGAGACCATGTCTGTTAATGTATATAGGAGATAACCAGCTAGGAAGGATCCGGTCACTCGGCTCTGTCCTTGGTGCCTATTTCTGTCTTATCAGCCACTAAGTCATACGTTAAGGCTCCCTATTTAGTCTTTGCCAGGTGAGTTATAGTATTTTTTACATTCTCTTTTTCCCACGACTTGTTCTTACTCTCCTATTTATTTATTTTTGTTGGACTTTTGAAACTGTATCCAAATCGTATGTTGGCCATCATTCATTCCCCAATGGATTTATCCCTGCAAGCAAGACTTTTCTCTCCATGTTTTTTGGGTAGAAATTGGACAGAAACTCAGCAAACCCCATTATGGTCTATGGGGGTCTGTGGGTTTTTGCAGGTAACTACGTTTTAAGTGCATTAGGTTTCCATTGTTCATGTCCCCATGTGGACCAGAAGAATGGAAAGCCAAACGCTAGTGTCATCTTAGCGTCATATGTTCCCAAAAGAAGAGAGTCTGGTCAGAAACTTGGGAAAATGTCTCAGTCACGACCGTGTAAGCCGGATATTGGTGAAGTTTCAGAATGTTTTAAATCTAAATTATAATAAAAATTAAAAATGTACAAAACAGAAACATTTACCATGAAACAACCAGAAGCCGTTGATGGTTGTAGTTAGAGAATGTTTCTTGATCGTCGTTATTTATACAGGCATGGAGGTTATAATGCAAAGAGCAATGGTTTTACAGAAAAATTAGTATGGTGGCAGTAATGGTAGCTGTTATATGGTGGTGGCAGTAATGGCAGCTGTTATATGGTGGTGGCAGTCATGGTAGCTGTTATATGGTGGTGGCAGTAATGGTAGCTGTTATATGGTGGTGGCAGTAATGGTAGCTGTTATATGGTGGTGGCAGTAATGGTAGCTGTTATATGGTGGTGGCAGTAATGGCAGCTATTATATGGTGGTGGCAGTAATGGTAGCTGTTATATGGTGGTGGCAGTAATGGTAGCTGTTATATTGTGGTGGCAGTAATGGCAGCTGTTATATGGTGGTGGCAGTAATGGGAGCTGTTATATGGTGGTGGCAGTAATGGTAGCTGTTATATTGTGGTGGCAGTAATGGCAGCTGTTATATGGTGGTGGCAGTAATGGCAGCTGTTATATGGTGGTGGCAGTAATGGTAGCTGTTATATGGTGGTGGCAGTAATGGTAGCTGTTATATGGTGGTGGCAGTAATGGCAGCTGTTATATGGTGCTGGCAGTAATGGCAGCTGTTATATGGTGGTGGCAGTAATGGTAGCTGTTATATGGTGGTGGCAGTAATGGTAGCTGTTATATGGTGGTGGCAGTAATGGCAGCTGTTATATGGTGGTGGCAGTAATGGTAGCTGTTATATGGTGGTGGCAGTAATGGCAGCTGTTATATGGTGCTGGCAGTAATGGCAGCTGTTATATGGTGGTGGCAGTAATGGTAGCTGTTATATGGTGGTGGCAGTAATGGTAGCTGTTATATGGTGGTGGCAGTAATGGCAGCTGTTATATGGTGGTGGCAGTAATGGTAGCTGTTATATGGTGGTGGCAGTAATGGTAGCTGTTATATGGTGGTGGCAGTAATGGTAGCTGTTATATGGTGGTGGCAGTAATGGCAGCTGTTATATGGTGGTGGCAGTAATGGTAGCTGTTATATGGTGGTGGCAGTAATGGTAGCTGTTATATGGTGGTGGCAGTAATGGTAGCTGTTATATGGTGGTGGCAGTAATGGTAGCTGTTATATGGTGGTGGCAGTAATGGCAGCTGTTATATGGTGGTGGCAGTAATGGCAGCTGTTATATGGTGGTGGCAGTAATGGTAGCTGTTATATGGTGGTGGCAGTAATGGCAGCTGTTATATTGTGGTGGCAGTAATGGTAGCTGTTATATGGTGGTGGCAGTAATGGCAGCTGTTATATGGTGGTGGCAGTAATGGTAGCTGTTATATTGTGAGCAAATGGAATAGTATGATGGACAAGGCAGCAGAACGTGTCTTGCTCAGTGGTGGCAGATAAGATGAAACTCTCATGGCAAACGTGGCCAACTCCTTCCTCTGCTCTAACATATTGACCCAGAATTGTATGCCATAGTTATTCGCTGGACTATAGGACCACTCTAGATACAACCGTACCTGCTGGTATAACTGCGGCTCCAATGCAATATACTCCTGTGACTGGGATGAGTAATCACAAACTTCATCTTTATTCTCAGGAAGTAGAACAATCCTGCACCCACTGGTGATGCCACCAAAACCAAAAGCAGTGTTGCTGTTGCCACTAGAGATGAGCGAACAGTAAAATATTCGATATTCATTATTTGTTCCGAATAGCCGCTCAATATTGGACTATTCAAACAAATATGGAACCCCATTATAGTCTATGGGGGAAAATGCTCCGTTTCAGGAGATCCCACCATTCGACTCAGGAGAGTCACCAAGTCCACTATGACACCTCAGCAAATGATGCCAACACCTCTGCAATGCAACTGGGACAGCAGGGGGTGCATGTCTGGGGGCATCTAACACACCAAAGCCCCTCTATTACCCCAACATCACAGCCTAACAACTACACACTATACACACTCACTACAACCTCTATCAAAGTGGGGGGAAAATACCTGGAAACCTTCTTTACTCCCCAATTGGATGGACACAATTTTAGCTCAACAAACAGTAACAACCACCCCTTTAAATCACGTTCCCCATGACAGCTAAAGATGGAATAGGCAATGGAAAATCCAAAAGCCCTCACCCTGACCTGTCATTGTGGATGTGTGTGTGTGTGTGTGTGTGTGTGTGTGTGTGTGTGTGTGTGTGTGTGTGTGTGTGTTGTGGTGAGACCTTCCAAAATTCACTTTTCTAGCCCATAACATGAGCCCTTCCAAATGAAGTTCCAGGCCCTTAAGCTGAGCCCCAGCAGAGATTGGGGCCCTTCAGGTGACTTCAGCCTCTACCTGCAGAGTTTTAGGCCCTTTAACTTAGTTCAGCCTTCACCAGCAGAGATTTGTTGGTCCTTTGGGTGAGTGGAGCCTTTAAACAGCAGTGTTTTGGGCCCTTGGAGTGACTAGAGCCATGCAGCAGCGGTGTTTTATTTTTTGGCCCTTGGGGTGACCCCTAAAAAATTGATTTGCAAGCCCCTGGGGGGGGGGGATATACTTGAAAAAAAGAAAATTAATAAAAAAATATATATATTATTACATTCAGGAATAGGGGCTGGGGTTGTAGGAGGAGGAAGAGTGAATTGGGTGCTGGCAGCCCCTCTCCAGTACCTGGACTGTAGAGTGGATATACAGCTGGGTATCCACGTCCTCGCCCACGTCCCCACTGCTACGCTGCATGATTTGCAGATTGATTTTATGTTAAGCTCTGAAAAGAGCTGTTTTTTTCCTGCCTAATAAAGCTAGAAAGCTCTGAATTGCCCTGAGACCAAACTCTCCCTATCACTCCAAAACGAAAATGAGACAAAGATGGCCGACACTATTCTTATGAATCAGAGGTCACATGTTTTCGGCAGCCAATGGGTTTTTCCATTTTTTTCACTGCCTCCGTTGTCGTAGTTCCTGTCTCACCTCCCCTGCACTGTTATTGGTGCAAAAAAAGTGCCAAGGAAGGTGGGAGGGGATACGAATATTTACCTCGTTTGTGGCCTTGTATTTGATTGGAATCGAACACCTCGACAGCCTGATATTTGATCAAATACCTATTCAATCAAACGGCGTTTGCTCATCTCTAGTTGCCCCCCATTCTTATTGTTAGTACTTTCACGTATCTTTCCTCTTTCCTCTCCTTTAGCTTTTCCCCTCATGTTACTGAGCTGCTTATATAATATTGATTTTTGTAGCATATACATATACACAATATCTCTAATCCATCATTTATTAATAACTACAACTAATAATCCATTGATAATACCTATTGCCAGGTGAACCACCACCAATCTAAAATTAGTAGCCCACTGTATCTCAAGAAGCAATTTTAAAATGTGGATAACCCCTTTAAGGGCTCCAACATGGCGTCTTCTTCTATCACATTATCTGTATATTGTAACAGATTAGAGACAAAATCGGAGGGTCAATTCCTAGTGAGTTCTGAAGCATTTATCACAATACATGGTGCAGCAATCCAAGGGGAAGAATTGTGGATGGAGTATGTGTGTCACCGAGGACTTGTCCAGGTTTTAGGAGTGACCATAGACCTGGTGGGGAGGTCGCTCCTATTCTCCATCCAGAGGTGTCCTTAGTACCCGCCCAGATTTAAGATGGTGGACAGAGTAAGGGTGTGGTGTGTCTATGGAAGTAAGAGGCTGGAAGGAGAGTCTTTGCTCTGTATGTTGAACAAGCCCCGGACAGAGTCTAACGCCGTGTCCTAATCAAACTGGTGAGACCATCTGATTTATTTTGGACATTGAGCTAGAAGTACGGACTTGTTGTTTGCCACATTGTTGCTGAGAGAAGATTCTGAAGGGAGGCCACTGGTTGCCTTTATCTGATAAGAACCTGGTCCAGTGTCTACCAGATACTCTACTTCTGAGCTAAACCTTCATAGAGGGTTATGGAAGCTACTCCAGATATTACATGTTAATAAGAACAATACAATAGTCTCTAAACCCATATTTCTTCAGACAAAAGTTTATTCTGTCCATTAATGGTACTTAAGAAAAACAGATGGAACAATCTGAAGACGTAGATCTTGAAGAGCTTTAGTTGGTGGCGACAGTGTTGGAGATCCAGGAGTTGTAGTTGCAGGCCTTGGTGTAGACACCAGGATAGTTCCTGAGAGCACAGCCGTATCCCCAGGAGACAATACCCTGGAGCTGTCCATTGCAGACCACGGGGCCACCAGAGTCACCCTGAAAGGAGAAAATAGTCATATATGTGCCTAAGATTGTCCATTTAATAGACACTGGTAAGAAATGCAGCCGGTCCTCCCTTTAGTCCGTCCTCTCTATAGTCCTATATCCCAGCTCTAGTTAGTTGGGGAGATTAAAGGAGTTTCAGGAAACCTCATCACTGAATACAGTTTTGCAACTTTCTAATCTACTTAGATATAATTCATCTTTCCCAAGATATGTCATTCCATCAGTGGTCACGAGAGGAGGCTAAAGTTTCATTACTATAGTATAAAAGCATGATGACGTCCTTGCCACCCTCTTTCCAGTCCAGTACGAGTTCTCCTTTTCTTTAGGATACGGTATACCATATTCCATCTCAAATATAGCAAGTTATATGGACAAGGCCAGACTATACAGAGTATCTGCAGATCTGTCCTCCCTTCCTTCTCCTCTCCAGCTTATATGTCATCCATTATAGGACACCGAAGGATCTAATGTGGGCACCAAACGTACAAATGCATTGGAACATTCAGAGTAGTATTTACCTGGCAGGAATCCTTGCCACCTTCCACGTATCCGACACAGATCATGTTGTTGGTGATCTCTCCGGGGTAGGCATTGCTACATTGGGCGGTGGTCAAGATGGGGGCGTTCAGGCACTGCAGGAGGTCGGGGTAGTTGGCTGTGGAAAAAAAGTACAGTATAGAATTTACAACTTTGCAAATTTTGTAGTAATTGTGGTAAAGTGTCCAGTTGAGAGTATAAGGACAATAATATTATTAAGTTGTGCTGTCACTTACTTCCACTGCTCAGGGTGTTGCCCCATCCGGAGATCAGACAGCTGGTGCCAGCGCCGGCACAACCAGAGGCCAGAGGTACGGTCTTGACGTAGGAGTTGAGGGTGGCGGGAGAGGCCAACTTGATCAACATGATGTCATTGTCCAGGGTTCTGGAGTTGTAGCTTCCGTGTCTGATGACTTTGGCGGAGTTGATGAACTGTTCGGTACCTTCACTGGTGGCGATGTTGTGTTCTCCCAGTCTGACCTGAAGGCTCCTGGATGAGGGCACATCGGGGAGAGTTAGACAGAGACTCCATTATATATTCCATGTTTTATATTGTGTTATTGCCCCCGTGAAATTAAAAAAGAATCTCAAAGATGACACTAAGTATCACCTTCTATTAAAGCTATTGATAACCTAATCTTCTCTACCCCGCTGTCCCACCTCCACCTTCTCTTCAAGCTTCTTCTATGTATGTGATATTTGGACTAATCTGTCCTAATACAGAAAGTAGAGATTGCTTGGAATAAACCAGTAGAACATTCCACTATGGTGAGGTTGGAGGATGGTGGGAATGGTTTTATGTCCACTGGATTTCCTCCAGGACTCTTGTACTTACGCCTTGTAGCAGTGAGCGGCAGAGACGACCCACAAGGTGTTGATCAGAGCTCCTCCACAGAAGTGGTAGCCGGAGTTCAGGGAAGCCTGGTAGGGCACAGAGTTCTTGGAACAGGTGTACCCTCCGACGATTTTATCGTCATCCTCAAAAGCAGCTGCAAGTCAAGAACATTTAGTAACAGTCAGATTAAGATTCTCAAGTCTTCATATTCTCCTATCAGCCATGTTAGTAAGAAGACTCACCGGCTGCTCCGAGGAGCACACAGATCAGAAGAAACTTCATGGTGATGGGTCTCTGGTGGAGGTTGGATGGAGGTACTGATGGTATTTATATGTTCTCCTGATATCTCGGCTCCTGGACACGGCACAGCTTGGCCAATAAGAGACCGCGTCTGTTAATGTATATAGGAGATAACCAGCTAGGAAGGATCCGGTCACTCGGCTCTGTCCTTGGTGCCTATTTCTGTCTTATCAGCCACTAAGTCATACGTTAAGGCTCCCTATTTAGTCTTTGCCAGGTGAGTTATAGTATTTTTTACATTCTCTTTTTCCCACGACTTGTTCTTACTCTCCTATTTATTTATTTTTGTTGGACTTTTGAAACTGTATCCAAATCGTATGTTGGCCATCATTCATTCCCCAATGGATTTATCCCTGCAAGCAAGACTTTTCTCTCCATGTTTTTTGGGTAGAAATTGGACAGAAACTCAGCAAACCCCATTATGGTCTATGGGGGTCTGTGGGTTTCTGCAGGTAACTACGTTTTAAGTGCATTAGGTTTCCATTGTTCATGTCCCCATGTGGACCAGAAGAATGGAAAGCCAAACGCTAGTGTCATCTTAGCGTCATATGTTCCCAAAAGAAGAGAGTCTGGTCAGAAACTTGGGAAAATGTCTCAGTCACGACCGTGTAAGCCGGATATTGGTGAAGTTTCAGAATGTTTTAAATCTAAATTATAATAAAAATTAAAAATGTACAAAACAGAAACATTTACCATGAAACAACCAGAAGCCGTTGATGGTTGTAGTTAGAGAATGTTTCTTGATCGTCGTTATTTATACAGGCATGGAGGTTATAATGCAAAGAGCAATGGTTTTACAGAAAAATTAGTATGGTGGCAGTAATGGTAGCTGTTATATGGTGGTGGCAGTAATGGCAGCTGTTATATGGTGGTGGCAGTCATGGTAGCTGTTATAAGGTGGTGGCAGTAATGGTAGCTGTTATATGGTGGTGGCAGTAATGGTAGCTGTTATATGGTGGTGGCAGTAATGGTGGCTGTTATATGGTGGTGGCAGTAATGGCAGCTGTTATATGGTGGTGGCAGTAATGGTAGCTGTTATATGGTGGTGGCAGTAATGGTAGCTGTTATATGGTGGTGGCAGTAATGGTAGCTGTTATATGGTGGTGGCAGTAATGGTGGCTGTTATATGGTGGTGGCAGTAATGGCAGCTGTTATATGGTGGTGGCAGTAATGGTAGCTGTTATATGGTGGTGGCAGTAATGGTAGCTGTTATATTGTGGTGGCAGTAATGGCAGCTGTTATATGGTGGTGGCAGTAATGGGAGCTGTTATATGGTGGTGGCAGTAATGGTAGCTGTTATATGGTGGTGGCAGTAATGGTAGCTGTTATATTGTGGTGGCAGTAATGGCAGCTGTTATATGGTGGTGGCAGTAATGGTAGCTGTTATATGGTGGTGGCAGTAATGGCAGCTGTTATATGGTGGCAGTAATGGTAGCTGTTATATGGTGGTGGCAGTAATGGCAGCTGTTATATGGTGGTGGCAGTAATGGTAGCTGTTATATGGTGGTGGCAGTAATGGCAGCTGTTATATGGTGGTGGCAGTAATGGTAGCTGTTATATGGTGGTGGCAGTAATGGCAGCTGTTATATGGTGGTGGCAGTAATGGCAGCTGTTATATGGTGGTGGCAGTAATGGCAGCTGTTATATGGTGGTGGCAGTAATGGTAGCTGTTATATGGTGGTGGCAGTAATGGCAGCTGTTATATGGTGGTGGCAGTAATGGTAGCTGTTATATGGTGGTGGCAGTAATGGTAGCTGTTATATGGTGGTGGCAGTAATGGTAGCTGTTATATGGTGGTGGCAGTAATGGCAGCTGTTATATGGTGGTGGCAGTAATGGTAGCTGTTATATGGTGGTGGCAGTAATGGCAGCTGTTATATGGTGGTGGCAGTAATGGTAGCTGTTATATGGTGGTGGCAGTAATGGCAGCTGTTATATGGTGGTGGCAGTAATGGTAGCTGTTATATGGTGGTGGCAGTAATGGTAGCTGTTATATGGTGGTGGCAGTAATGGTAGCTGTTATATGGTGGTGGCAGTAATGGCAGCTGTTATATGGTGGTGGCAGTAATGGTAGCTGTTATATTGTGAGCAAATGGAATAGTAAGATGGACAAGGCAGCAGAACGTGTCTTGCTCAGTGGTGGCAGATAAGATGAAACTCTCATGGCAAACGTGGCCAACTCCTTCCACTGCTCTAACATATTGACCCAGAATTGTATGCCATAGTTATTCGCTGGACTATAGGACCACTCTAGATACAACCGTACCTGCTGGTATAACTGCGGCTCCAATGCAATATACTCCTGTGACTGGGATGAGTAATCACAAACTTCATCTTTATTCTCAGGAAGTAGAACAATCCTGCACCCACTGGTGATGCCACCAAAACCAAAAGCAGTGTTGCTGTTGCCACTAGAGATGAGCGAACAGTAAAATATTCGATATTCATTATTTGTTCCGAATAGCCGCTCAATATTGGACTATTCAAACAAATATGGAACCCCATTATAGTCTATGGGGGAAAATGCTCCGTTTCAGGAGATCCCACCATTCGACTCAGGAGAGTCACCAAGTCCACTATGACACCTCAGCAAATGATGCCAACACCTCTGCAATGCAACTGGGACAGCAGGGGGCGCATGTCTGGGGGCATCTAACACACCAAAGCCCCTCTATTACCCCAACATCACAGCCTAACAACCACACACTATACACACTCACTACAACCTCTATCAAAGTGGGGGGAAAATACCTGGAAACCTTCTTTACTCCCCAATTGGATGGACACAATTTTAGCTCAACAAACAGTAACAACCACCCCTTTAAATCACGTTCCCCATGACAGCTAAAGATGGAATAGGCAATGGAAAATCCAAAAGCCCTCACCCTGACCTGTCATTGTGGATGTGTGTGTGTGTGTGTGTGTGTGTGTGTGTGTGTGTGTGTGTGTGTGTGTGTGTGTGTGTGTGTGTGATGTGGTGAGACCTTCCAAAATTCACTTTTCTAGCCCATAACATGAGCCCTTCCAAATGAAGTTCCAGGCCCTTAAGCTGAGCCCCAGCAGAGATTGGGGCCCTTCAGGTGACTTCAGCCTCTACCTGCAGAGTTTTAGGCCCTTTAACTTAGTTCAGCCTTCACCAGCAGAGATTTGTTGGTCCTTTGGGTGAGTGGAGCCTTTAAACAGCAGTGTTTTGGGCCCTTGGAGTGACTAGAGCCATGCAGCAGCGGTGTTTTATTTTTTGGCCCTTGGGGTGACCCCTAAAAAATTGATTTGCAAGCCCCTGGGGGGGGGGGGATATACTTGAAAAAAAGAAAATTAATAAAAAAATATATATATTATTACATTCAGGAATAGGGGCTGGGGTTGTAGGAGGAGGAAGAGTGAATTGGGTGCTGGCAGCCCCTCTCCAGTACCTGGACTGTAGAGTGGATATACAGCTGGGTATCCACGTCCTCGCCCACGTCCCCACTGCTATGCTGCATGATTTGCAGATTGATTTTATGTTAAGCTCTGAAAAGAGCTGTTTTTTTCCTGCCTAATAAAGCTAGAAAGCTCTGAATTGCCCTGAGACCAAGCTCTCCCTATCACTCCAAAACGAAAATGAGACAAAGATGGCCGACACTATTCTTATGAATCAGAGGTCACATGTTTTCGGCAGCCAATGGGTTTTTCCATTTTTTTCACTGCCTCCGTTGTCGTAGTTCCTGTCCCACCTCCCCTGCACTGTTATTGGTGCAAAAAAAAGGTGCCAAGAAAGGTGGGCGGGGATACGAATATTTACCTAGTTTGCGGCCTTGTATTTGATTGGAATCGAATACCTCGACAGCCTGATATTTGATCAAATACCTATCCGATCAAACGGCGTTTGCTCATCTCTAGTTGCCCCCCATTCTTATTGTTAGTACTTTCACGTATCTTTCCTCTTTCCTCTCCTTTAGCTTTTCCCCTCATGTTACTGAGCTGCTTATATAATATTGATTTTTGTAGCATATACATATACACAATATCTCTAATCCATCATTTATTAATAACTACAACTAATAATCCATTGATAATACCTATTGCCAGGTGAACCACCACCAATCTAAAATTAGTAGCCCACTGTATCTCAAGAAGCAATTTTAAAATGTGGATAACCCCTTTAAGGGCTCCAACATGGCGTCTTCTTCTATCACATTATCTGTATATTGTAACAGATTAGAGACAAAATCGGAGGGTCAATTCCTAGTGAGTTCTGAAGCATTTATCACAATACATGGTGCAGCAATCCAAGGGGAAGAATTGTGGATGGAGTATGTGTGTCACCGAGGACTTGTCCAGGTTTTAGGAGTGACCATAGACCTGGTGGGGAGGTCGCTCCTATTCTCCATCCAGAGGTGTCCTTAGTACCCGCCCAGATTTAAGATGGTGGACAGAGTAAGGGTGTGGTGTGTCTATGGAAGTAAGAGGCTGGAAGGAGAGTCTTTGCTCTGTATGTTGAACAAGCCCCGGACAGAGTCTAACGCCGTGTCCTAATCAAACTGGTGAGACCATCTGATTTATTTTGGACATTGAGCTAGAAGTACGGACTTGTTGTTTGCCACATTGTTGCTGAGAGAAGATTCTGAAGGGAGGCCACTGGTTGCCTTTATCTGATAAGAACCTGGTCCAGTGTCTACCAGATACTCTACTTCTGAGCTAAACCTTCATAGAGGGTTATGGAAGCTACTCCAGATATTACATGTTAATAAGAACAATACAATAGTCTCTAAACCCATATTTCTTCAGACAAAAGTTTATTCTGTCCATTAATGGTACTTAAGAAAAACAGATGGAACAATCTGAAGACGTAGATCTTGAAGAGCTTTAGTTGGTGGCGACAGTGTTGGAGATCCAGGAGTTGTAGTTGCAGGCCTTGGTGTAGACACCAGGATAGTTCCTGAGAGCACAGCCGTATCCCCAGGAGACAATACCCTGGAGCTGTCCATTGCAGACCACGGGGCCACCAGAGTCACCCTGAAAGGAGAAAATAGTCATATATGTGCCTAAGATTGTCCATTTAATAGACACTGGTAAGAAATGCAGCCGGTCCTCCCTTTAGTCCGTCCTCTCTATAGTCCTATATCCCAGCTCTAGTTAGTTGGGGAGATTAAAGGAGTTTCAGGAAACCTCATCACTGAATACAGTTTTGCAACTTTCTAATCTACTTAGATATAATTCATCTTTCCCAAGATATGTCATTCCATCAGTGGTCACGAGAGGAGGCTAAAGTTTCATTACTATAGTATAAAAGCATGATGACGTCCTTGCCACCCTCTTTCCAGTCCAGTACGAGTTCTCCTTTTCTTTAGGATACGGTATACCATATTCCATCTCAAATATAGCAAGTTATATGGACAAGGCCAGACTATACAGAGTATCTGCAGATCTGTCCTCCCTTCCTTCTCCTCTCCAGCTTATATGTCATCCATTATAGGACACCGAAGGATCTAATGTGGGCACCAAACGTACAAATGCATTGGAACATTCAGAGTAGTATTTACCTGGCAGGAATCCTTGCCACCTTCCACGTATCCGACACAGATCATGTTGTTGGTGATCTCTCCGGGGTAGGCATTGCTACATTGGGCGGTGGTCAAGATGGGGGCGTTCAGGCACTGCAGGAGGTCGGGGTAGTTGGCTGTGGAAAAAAAGTACAGTATAGAATTTACAACTTTGCAAATTTTGTAGTAATTGTGGTAAAGTGTCCAGTTGAGAGTATAAGGACAATAATATTATTAAGTTGTGCTGTCACTTACTTCCACTGCTCAGGGTGTTGCCCCATCCGGAGATCAGACAGCTGGTGCCAGCGCCGGCACAACCAGAGGCCAGAGGTACGGTCTTGACGTAGGAGTTGAGGGTGGCGGGAGAGGCCAACTTGATCAACATGATGTCATTGTCCAGGGTTCTGGAGTTGTAGCTTCCGTGTCTGATGACTTTGGCGGAGTTGATGAACTGTTCGGTACCTTCACTGGTGGCGATGTTGTGTTCTCCCAGTCTGACCTGAAGGCTCCTGGATGAGGGCACATCGGGGAGAGTTAGACAGAGACTCCATTATATATTCCATGTTTTATATTGTGTTATTGCCCCCGTGAAATTAAAAAAGAATCTCAAAGATGACACTAAGTATCACCTTCTATTAAAGCTATTGATAACCTAATCTTCTCTACCCCGCTGTCCCACCTCCACCTTCTCTTCAAGCTTCTTCTATGTATGTGATATTTGGACTAATCTGTCCTAATGCAGAAAGTAGAGATTGCTTGGAATAAACCAGTAGAACATTCCACTATGGTGAGGTTGGAGGATGGTGGGAATGGTTTTGTGTCTACTGGATTTCCTCCAGGACTCTTGTACTTACGCCTTGTAGCAGTGAGCGGCAGAGACGACCCACAAGGTGTTGATCAGAGCTCCTCCACAGAAGTGGTAGCCGGAGTTCAGGGAAGCCTGGTAGGGCACAGAGTTCTTGGTACAGGTGTACCCTCCGACGATTTTATCGTCATCCTCAAAAGCAGCTGCAAGTCAAGAACATTTAGTAACAGTCAGATTAAGATTCTCAAGTCTTCATATTCTCCTATCAGCCATGTTAGTAAGAAGACTCACCGGCTGCTCCGAGGAGCACACAGATCAGAAGAAACTTCATGGTGATGGGTCTCTGGTGGAGGTTGGATGGAGGTACTGATGGTATTTATATGTTCTCCTGATATCTCGGCTCCTGGACACGGCACAGCTTGGCCAATAAGAGACCATGTCTGTTAATGTATATAGGAGATAACCAGCTAGGAAGGATCCGGTCACTCGGCTCTGTCCTTGGTGCCTATTTCTGTCTTATCAGCCACTAAGTCATACGTTAAGGCTCCCTATTTAGTCTTTGCCAGGTGAGTTATAGTATTTTTTACATTCTCTTTTTCCCACGACTTGTTCTTACTCTCCTATTTATTTATTTTTGTTGGACTTTTGAAACTGTATCCAAATCGTATGTTGGCCATCATTCATTCCCCAATGGATTTATCCCTGCAAGCAAGACTTTTCTCTCCATGTTTTTTGGGTAGAAATTGGACAGAAACTCAGCAAACCCCATTATGGTCTATGGGGGTCTGTGGGTTTTTGCAGGTAACTACGTTTTAAGTGCATTAGGTTTCCATTGTTCATGTCCCCATGTGGACCAGAAGAATGGAAAGCCAAACGCTAGTGTCATCTTAGCGTCATATGTTCCCAAAAGAAGAGAGTCTGGTCAGAAACTTGGGAAAATGTCTCAGTCACGACCGTGTAAGCCGGATATTGGTGAAGTTTCAGAATGTTTTAAATCTAGATTATAATAAAAATTAAAAATGTACAAAACAGAAACATTTACCATGAAACAACCAGAAGCCGTTGATGGTTGTAGTTAGAGAATGTTTCTTGATCGTCGTTATTTATACAGGCATGGAGGTTATAATGCAAAGAGCAATGGTTTTACAGAGAAATTAGTATGGTGGCAGTAATGGTAGCTGTTATATGGTGGTGGCAGTAATGGCAGCTGTTATATGGTGGTGGCAGTAATGGCAGCTGTTATATGGTGGTGGCAGTAATGGTAGCTGTTATATGGTGGTGGCAGTAATGGCAGCTGTTATATGGTGGTGGCAGTAATGGCAGCTGTTATATGGTGGTGGCAGTAATAGTAGCTGTTATATTGTGGTGGCAGTAATGGCAGCTGTTATATGGTGGTGGCAGTAATGGTAGCTGTTATATGGTGGTGGCAGTAATGGCAGCTGTTATATGGTGGTGGCAGTAATGGTAGCTGTTATATGGTGGTGGCAGTAATGGCAGCTGTTATATGGTGGTGGCAGTAATGGTAGCTGTTATATGGTGGTGGCAGTAATGGCAGCTGTTATATGGTGGTGGCAGTAATGGTAGCTGTTATATGGTGGTGGCAGTAATGGCAGCTGTTATATGGTGGTGGCAGTAATGGTAGCTGTTATATGGTGGTGGCAGTAATGGCAGCTGTTATATGGTGGTGGCAGTAATGGCAGCTGTTATATGGTGGTGGCAGTAATGGTAGCTGTTATATGGTGGTGGCAGTAATGGTAGCTGTTATATGGTGGTGGCAGTAATGGTAGCTGTTATATGGTGGTGGCAGTAATGGTAGCTGTTATATGGTGGTGGCAGTAATGGTAGCTGTTATATGGTGGTGGCAGTAATGGTAGCTGTTATATGGTGGTGGCAGTAATGGTAGCTGTTATATGGTGGTGGCAGTAATGGTAGCTGTTATATGGTGGTGGCAGTAATGGTAGCTGTTATATGGTGGTGGCAGTAATGGTAGCTGTTATATGGTGGTGGCAGTAATGGTAGCTGTTATATGGTGGTGGCAGTAATGGCAGCTATTATATGGTGGTGGCAGTAATGGTAGCTGTTATATGGTGGTGGCAGTAATGGTAGCTGTTATATTGTGGTGGCAGTAATGGCAGCTGTTATATGGTGGTGGCAGTAATGGGAGCTGTTATATGGTGGTGGCAGTAATGGTAGCTGTTATATTGTGGTGGCAGTAATGGCAGCTGTTATATGGTGGTGGCAGTAATGGCAGCTGTTATATGGTGGTGGCAGTAATGGTAGCTGTTATATGGTGGTGGCAGTAATGGTAGCTGTTATATGGTGGTGGCAGTAATGGCAGCTGTTATATGGTGCTGGCAGTAATGGCAGCTGTTATATGGTGGTGGCAGTAATGGTAGCTGTTATATGGTGGTGGCAGTAATGGTAGCTGTTATATGGTGGTGGCAGTAATGGCAGCTGTTATATGGTGGTGGCAGTAATGGTAGCTGTTATATGGTGGTGGCAGTAATGGCAGCTGTTATATGGTGCTGGCAGTAATGGCAGCTGTTATATGGTGGTGGCAGTAATGGTAGCTGTTATATGGTGGTGGCAGTAATGGTAGCTGTTATATGGTGGTGGCAGTAATGGCAGCTGTTATATGGTGGTGGCAGTAATGGTAGCTGTTATATGGTGGTGGCAGTAATGGTAGCTGTTATATGGTGGTGGCAGTAATGGTAGCTGTTATATGGTGGTGGCAGTAATGGCAGCTGTTATATGGTGGTGGCAGTAATGGTAGCTGTTATATGGTGGTGGCAGTAATGGTAGCTGTTATATGGTGGTGGCAGTAATGGTAGCTGTTATATGGTGGTGGCAGTAATGGTAGCTGTTATATGGTGGTGGCAGTAATGGCAGCTGTTATATGGTGGTGGCAGTAATGGCAGCTGTTATATGGTGGTGGCAGTAATGGTAGCTGTTATATGGTGGTGGCAGTAATGGCAGCTGTTATATTGTGGTGGCAGTAATGGTAGCTGTTATATGGTGGTGGCAGTAATGGCAGCTGTTATATGGTGGTGGCAGTAATGGTAGCTGTTATATTGTGAGCAAATGGAATAGTATGATGGACAAGGCAGCAGAACGTGTCTTGCTCAGTGGTGGCAGATAAGATGAAACTCTCATGGCAAACGTGGCCAACTCCTTCCACTGCTCTAACATATTGACCCAGAATTGTATGCCATAGTTATTCGCTGGACTATAGGACCACTCTAGATACAACCGTACCTGCTGGTATAACTGCGGCTCCAATGCAATATACTCCTGTGACTGGGATGAGTAATCACAAACTTCATCTTTATTCTCAGGAAGTAGAACAATCCTGCACCCACTGGTGATGCCACCAAAACCAAAAGCAGTGTTGCTGTTGCCACTAGAGATGAGCGAACAGTAAAATATTCGATATTCATTATTTGTTCCGAATAGCCGCTCAATATTGGACTATTCAAACAAATATGGAACCCCATTATAGTCTATGGGGGAAAATGCTCCGTTTCAGGAGATCCCACCATTCGACTCAGGAGAGTCACCAAGTCCACTATGACACCTCAGCAAATGATGCCAACACCTCTGCAATGCAACTGGGACAGCAGGGGGTGCATGTCTGGGGGCATCTAACACACCAAAGCCCCTCTATTACCCCAACATCACAGCCTAACAACTACACACTATACACACTCACTACAACCTCTATCAAAGTGGGGGGAAAATACCTGGAAACCTTCTTTACTCCCCAATTGGATGGACACAATTTTAGCTCAACAAACAGTAACAACCACCCCTTTAAATCACGTTCCCCATGACAGCTAAAGATGGAATAGGCAATGGAAAATCCAAAAGCCCTCACCCTGACCTGTCATTGTGGATGTGTGTGTGTGTGTGTGTGTGTGTGTGTGTGTGTGTGTGTGTGTGTGTGTGTGTGTGTGTGTGTGTGTGTGTTGTGGTGAGACCTTCCAAAATTCACTTTTCTAGCCCATAACATGAGCCCTTCCAAATGAAGTTCCAGGCCCTTAAGCTGAGCCCCAGCAGAGATTGGGGCCCTTCAGGTGACTTCAGCCTCTACCTGCAGAGTTTTAGGCCCTTTAACTTAGTTCAGCCTTCACCAGCAGAGATTTGTTGGTCCTTTGGGTGAGTGGAGCCTTTAAACAGCAGTGTTTTGGGCCCTTGGAGTGACTAGAGCCATGCAGCAGCGGTGTTTTATTTTTTGGCCCTTGGGGTGACCCCTAAAAAATTGATTTGCAAGCCCCTGGGGGGGGGGGGGATATACTTGAAAAAAAGAAAATTAATAAAAAAATATATATATTATTACATTCAGGAATAGGGGCTGGGGTTGTAGGAGGAGGAAGAGTGAATTGGGTGCTGGCAGCCCCTCTCCAGTACCTGGACTGTAGAGTGGATATACAGCTGGGTATCCACGTCCTCGCCCACGTCCCCACTGCTACGCTGCATGATTTGCAGATTGATTTTATGTTAAGCTCTGAAAAGAGCTGTTTTTTTCCTGCCTAATAAAGCTAGAAAGCTCTGAATTGCCCTGAGACCAAACTCTCCCTATCACTCCAAAACGAAAATGAGACAAAGATGGCCGACACTATTCTTATGAATCAGAGGTCACATGTTTTCGGCAGCCAATGGGTTTTTCCATTTTTTTCACTGCCTCCGTTGTCGTAGTTCCTGTCTCACCTCCCCTGCACTGTTATTGGTGCAAAAAAAGTGCCAAGGAAGGTGGGAGGGGATACGAATATTTACCTCGTTTGTGGCCTTGTATTTGATTGGAATCGAACACCTCGACAGCCTGATATTTGATCAAATACCTATTCAATCAAACGGCGTTTGCTCATCTCTAGTTGCCCCCCATTCTTATTGTTAGTACTTTCACGTATCTTTCCTCTTTCCTCTCCTTTAGCTTTTCCCCTCATGTTACTGAGCTGCTTATATAATATTGATTTTTGTAGCATATACATATACACAATATCTCTAATCCATCATTTATTAATAACTACAACTAATAATCCATTGATAATACCTATTGCCAGGTGAACCACCACCAATCTAAAATTAGTAGCCCACTGTATCTCAAGAAGCAATTTTAAAATGTGGATAACCCCTTTAAGGGCTCCAACATGGCGTCTTCTTCTATCACATTATCTGTATATTGTAACAGATTAGAGACAAAATCGGAGGGTCAATTCCTAGTGAGTTCTGAAGCATTTATCACAATACATGGTGCAGCAATCCAAGGGGAAGAATTGTGGATGGAGTATGTGTGTCACCGAGGACTTGTCCAGGTTTTAGGAGTGACCATAGACCTGGTGGGGAGGTCGCTCCTATTCTCCATCCAGAGGTGTCCTTAGTACCCGCCCAGATTTAAGATGGTGGACAGAGTAAGGGTGTGGTGTGTCTATGGAAGTAAGAGGCTGGAAGGAGAGTCTTTGCTCTGTATGTTGAACAAGCCCCGGACAGAGTCTAACGCCGTGTCCTAATCAAACTGGTGAGACCATCTGATTTATTTTGGACATTGAGCTAGAAGTACGGACTTGTTGTTTGCCACATTGTTGCTGAGAGAAGATTCTGAAGGGAGGCCACTGGTTGCCTTTATCTGATAAGAACCTGGTCCAGTGTCTACCAGATACTCTACTTCTGAGCTAAACCTTCATAGAGGGTTATGGAAGCTACTCCAGATATTACATGTTAATAAGAACAATACAATAGTCTCTAAACCCATATTTCTTCAGACAAAAGTTTATTCTGTCCATTAATGGTACTTAAGAAAAACAGATGGAACAATCTGAAGACGTAGATCTTGAAGAGCTTTAGTTGGTGGCGACAGTGTTGGAGATCCAGGAGTTGTAGTTGCAGGCCTTGGTGTAGACACCAGGATAGTTCCTGAGAGCACAGCCGTATCCCCAGGAGACAATACCCTGGAGCTGTCCATTGCAGACCACGGGGCCACCAGAGTCACCCTGAAAGGAGAAAATAGTCATATATGTGCCTAAGATTGTCCATTTAATAGACACTGGTAAGAAATGCAGCCGGTCCTCCCTTTAGTCCGTCCTCTCTATAGTCCTATATCCCAGCTCTAGTTAGTTGGGGAGATTAAAGGAGTTTCAGGAAACCTCATCACTGAATACAGTTTTGCAACTTTCTAATCTACTTAGATATAATTCATCTTTCCCAAGATATGTCATTCCATCAGTGGTCACGAGAGGAGGCTAAAGTTTCATTACTATAGTATAAAAGCATGATGACGTCCTTGCCACCCTCTTTCCAGTCCAGTACGAGTTCTCCTTTTCTTTAGGATACGGTATACCATATTCCATCTCAAATATAGCAAGTTATATGGACAAGGCCAGACTATACAGAGTATCTGCAGATCTGTCCTCCCTTCCTTCTCCTCTCCAGCTTATATGTCATCCATTATAGGACACCGAAGGATCTAATGTGGGCACCAAACGTACAAATGCATTGGAACATTCAGAGTAGTATTTACCTGGCAGGAATCCTTGCCACCTTCCACGTATCCGACACAGATCATGTTGTTGGTGATCTCTCCGGGGTAGGCATTGCTACATTGGGCGGTGGTCAAGATGGGGGCGTTCAGGCACTGCAGGAGGTCGGGGTAGTTGGCTGTGGAAAAAAAGTACAGTATAGAATTTACAACTTTGCAAATTTTGTAGTAATTGTGGTAAAGTGTCCAGTTGAGAGTATAAGGACAATAATATTATTAAGTTGTGCTGTCACTTACTTCCACTGCTCAGGGTGTTGCCCCATCCGGAGATCAGACAGCTGGTGCCAGCGCCGGCACAACCAGAGGCCAGAGGTACGGTCTTGACGTAGGAGTTGAGGGTGGCGGGAGAGGCCAACTTGATCAACATGATGTCATTGTCCAGGGTTCTGGAGTTGTAGCTTCCGTGTCTGATGACTTTGGCGGAGTTGATGAACTGTTCGGTACCTTCACTGGTGGCGATGTTGTGTTCTCCCAGTCTGACCTGAAGGCTCCTGGATGAGGGCACATCGGGGAGAGTTAGACAGAGACTCCATTATATATTCCATGTTTTATATTGTGTTATTGCCCCCGTGAAATTAAAAAAGAATCTCAAAGATGACACTAAGTATCACCTTCTATTAAAGCTATTGATAACCTAATCTTCTCTACCCCGCTGTCCCACCTCCACCTTCTCTTCAAGCTTCTTCTATGTATGTGATATTTGGACTAATCTGTCCTAATGCAGAAAGTAGAGATTGCTTGGAATAAACCAGTAGAACATTCCACTATGGTGAGGTTGGAGGATGGTGGGAATGGTTTTGTGTCTACTGGATTTCCTCCAGGACTCTTGTACTTACGCCTTGTAGCAGTGAGCGGCAGAGACGACCCACAAGGTGTTGATCAGAGCTCCTCCACAGAAGTGGTAGCCGGAGTTCAGGGAAGCCTGGTAGGGCACAGAGTTCTTGGTACAGGTGTACCCTCCGACGATTTTATCGTCATCCTCAAAAGCAGCTGCAAGTCAAGAACATTTAGTAACAGTCAGATTAAGATTCTCAAGTCTTCATATTCTCCTATCAGCCATGTTAGTAAGAAGACTCACCGGCTGCTCCGAGGAGCACACAGATCAGAAGAAACTTCATGGTGATGGGTCTCTGGTGGAGGTTGGATGGAGGTACTGATGGTATTTATATGTTCTCCTGATATCTCGGCTCCTGGACACGGCACAGCTTGGCCAATAAGAGACCATGTCTGTTAATGTATATAGGAGATAACCAGCTAGGAAGGATCCGGTCACTCGGCTCTGTCCTTGGTGCCTATTTCTGTCTTATCAGCCACTAAGTCATACGTTAAGGCTCCCTATTTAGTCTTTGCCAGGTGAGTTATAGTATTTTTTACATTCTCTTTTTCCCACGACTTGTTCTTACTCTCCTATTTATTTATTTTTGTTGGACTTTTGAAACTGTATCCAAATCGTATGTTGGCCATCATTCATTCCCCAATGGATTTATCCCTGCAAGCAAGACTTTTCTCTCCATGTTTTTTGGGTAGAAATTGGACAGAAACTCAGCAAACCCCATTATGGTCTATGGGGGTCTGTGGGTTTTTGCAGGTAACTACGTTTTAAGTGCATTAGGTTTCCATTGTTCATGTCCCCATGTGGACCAGAAGAATGGAAAGCCAAACGCTAGTGTCATCTTAGCGTCATATGTTCCCAAAAGAAGAGAGTCTGGTCAGAAACTTGGGAAAATGTCTCAGTCACGACCGTGTAAGCCGGATATTGGTGAAGTTTCAGAATGTTTTAAATCTAGATTATAATAAAAATTAAAAATGTACAAAACAGAAACATTTACCATGAAACAACCAGAAGCCGTTGATGGTTGTAGTTAGAGAATGTTTCTTGATCGTCGTTATTTATACAGGCATGGAGGTTATAATGCAAAGAGCAATGGTTTTACAGAAAAATTAGTATGGTGGCAGTAATGGTAGCTGTTATATGGTGGTGGCAGTAATGGCAGCTGTTATATGGTGGTGGCAGTAATGGCAGCTGTTATATGGTGGTGGCAGTAATGGTAGCTGTTATATGGTGGTGGCAGTAATGGCAGCTGTTATATGGTGGTGGCAGTAATGGCAGCTGTTATATGGTGGTGGCAGTAATAGTAGCTGTTATATTGTGGTGGCAGTAATGGCAGCTGTTATATGGTGGTGGCAGTAATGGTAGCTGTTATATGGTGGTGGCAGTAATGGCAGCTGTTATATGGTGGTGGCAGTAATGGTAGCTGTTATATGGTGGTGGCAGTAATGGCAGCTGTTATATGGTGGTGGCAGTAATGGTAGCTGTTATATGGTGGTGGCAGTAATGGCAGCTGTTATATGGTGGTGGCAGTAATGGTAGCTGTTATATGGTGGTGGCAGTAATGGCAGCTGTTATATGGTGGTGGCAGTAATGGTAGCTGTTATATGGTGGTGGCAGTAATGGCAGCTGTTATATGGTGGTGGCAGTAATGGCAGCTGTTATATGGTGGTGGCAGTAATGGTAGCTGTTATATGGTGGTGGCAGTAATGGTAGCTGTTATATGGTGGTGGCAGTAATGGTAGCTGTTATATGGTGGTGGCAGTAATGGTAGCTGTTATATGGTGGTGGCAGTAATGGTAGCTGTTATATGGTGGTGGCAGTAATGGTAGCTGTTATATGGTGGTGGCAGTAATGGTAGCTGTTATATGGTGGTGGCAGTAATGGTAGCTGTTATATGGTGGTGGCAGTAATGGTAGCTGTTATATGGTGGTGGCAGTAATGGTAGCTGTTATATGGTGGTGGCAGTAATGGCAGCTATTATATGGTGGTGGCAGTAATGGTAGCTGTTATATGGTGGTGGCAGTAATGGTAGCTGTTATATTGTGGTGGCAGTAATGGCAGCTGTTATATGGTGGTGGCAGTAATGGGAGCTGTTATATGGTGGTGGCAGTAATGGTAGCTGTTATATTGTGGTGGCAGTAATGGCAGCTGTTATATGGTGGTGGCAGTAATGGCAGCTGTTATATGGTGGTGGCAGTAATGGTAGCTGTTATATGGTGGTGGCAGTAATGGTAGCTGTTATATGGTGGTGGCAGTAATGGCAGCTGTTATATGGTGCTGGCAGTAATGGCAGCTGTTATATGGTGGTGGCAGTAATGGCAGCTGTTATATGGTGGTGGCAGTAATGGTAGCTGTTATATGGTGGTGGCAGTAATGGCAGCTGTTATATGGTGGTGGCAGTAATGGTAGCTGTTATATGGTGGTGGCAGTAATGGCAGCTGTTATATGGTGCTGGCAGTAATGGCAGCTGTTATATGGTGGTGGCAGTAATGGTAGCTGTTATATGGTGGTGGCAGTAATGGTAGCTGTTATATGGTGGTGGCAGTAATGGCAGCTGTTATATGGTGGTGGCAGTAATGGTAGCTGTTATATGGTGGTGGCAGTAATGGTAGCTGTTATATGGTGGTGGCAGTAATGGTAGCTGTTATATGGTGGTGGCAGTAATGGCAGCTGTTATATGGTGGTGGCAGTAATGGTAGCTGTTATATGGTGGTGGCAGTAATGGTAGCTGTTATATGGTGGTGGCAGTAATGGTAGCTGTTATATGGTGGTGGCAGTAATGGTAGCTGTTATATGGTGGTGGCAGTAATGGCAGCTGTTATATGGTGGTGGCAGTAATGGCAGCTGTTATATGGTGGTGGCAGTAATGGTAGCTGTTATATGGTGGTGGCAGTAATGGCAGCTGTTATATTGTGGTGGCAGTAATGGTAGCTGTTATATGGTGGTGGCAGTAATGGCAGCTGTTATATGGTGGTGGCAGTAATGGTAGCTGTTATATTGTGAGCAAATGGAATAGTATGATGGACAAGGCAGCAGAACGTGTCTTGCTCAGTGGTGGCAGATAAGATGAAACTCTCATGGCAAACGTGGCCAACTCCTTCCACTGCTCTAACATATTGACCCAGAATTGTATGCCATAGTTATTCGCTGGACTATAGGACCACTCTAGATACAACCGTACCTGCTGGTATAACTGCGGCTCCAATGCAATATACTCCTGTGACTGGGATGAGTAATCACAAACTTCATCTTTATTCTCAGGAAGTAGAACAATCCTGCACCCACTGGTGATGCCACCAAAACCAAAAGCAGTGTTGCTGTTGCCACTAGAGATGAGCGAACAGTAAAATATTCGATATTCATTATTTGTTCCGAATAGCCGCTCAATATTGGACTATTCAAACAAATATGGAACCCCATTATAGTCTATGGGGGAAAATGCTCCGTTTCAGGAGATCCCACCATTCGACTCAGGAGAGTCACCAAGTCCACTATGACACCTCAGCAAATGATGCCAACACCTCTGCAATGCAACTGGGACAGCAGGGGGTGCATGTCTGGGGGCATCTAACACACCAAAGCCCCTCTATTACCCCAACATCACAGCCTAACAACTACACACTATACACACTCACTACAACCTCTATCAAAGTGGGGGGAAAATACCTGGAAACCTTCTTTACTCCCCAATTGGATGGACACAATTTTAGCTCAACAAACAGTAACAACCACCCCTTTAAATCACGTTCCCCATGACAGCTAAAGATGGAATAGGCAATGGAAAATCCAAAAGCCCTCACCCTGACCTGTCATTGTGGATGTGTGTGTGTGTGTGTGTGTGTGTGTGTGTGTGTGTGTGTGATGTGGTGAGACCTTCCAAAATTCACTTTTCTAGCCCATAACATGAGCCCTTCCAAATGAAGTTCCAGGCCCTTAAGCTGAGCCCCAGCAGAGATTGGGGCCCTTCAGGTGACTTCAGCCTCTACCTGCAGAGTTTTAGGCCCTTTAACTTAGTTCAGCCTTCACCAGCAGAGATTTGTTGGTCCTTTGGGTGAGTGGAGCCTTTAAACAGCAGTGTTTTGGGCCCTTGGAGTGACTAGAGCCATGCAGCAGCGGTGTTTTATTTTTTGGCCCTTGGGGTGACCCCTAAAAAATTGATTTGCAAGCCCCTGGGGGGGGGGGGGGATATACTTGAAAAAAAGAAAATTAATAAAAAAATATATATATTATTACATTCAGGAATAGGGGCTGGGGTTGTAGGAGGAGGAAGAGTGAATTGGGTGCTGGCAGCCCCTCTCCAGTACCTGGACTGTAGAGTGGATATACAGCTGGGTATCCACGTCCTCGCCCACGTCCCCACTGCTATGCTGCATGATTTGCAGATTGATTTTATGTTAAGCTCTGAAAAGAGCTGTTTTTTTCCTGCCTAATAAAGCTAGAAAGCTCTGAATTGCCCTGAGACCAAGCTCTCCCTATCACTCCAAAACGAAAATGAGACAAAGATGGCCGACACTATTCTTATGAATCAGAGGTCACATGTTTTCGGCAGCCAATGGGTTTTTCCATTTTTTTCACTGCCTCCGTTGTCGTAGTTCCTGTCCCACCTCCCCTGCACTGTTATTGGTGCAAAAAAAAGGTGCCAGGAAAGGTGGGCGGGGATACGAATATTTACCTAGTTTGCGGCCTTGTATTTGATTGGAATCGAATACCTCGACAGCCTGATATTTGATCAAATACCTATCCGATCAAACGGCGTTTGCTCATCTCTAGTTGCCCCCCATTCTTATTGTTAGTACTTTCACGTATCTTTCCTCTTTCCTCTCCTTTAGCTTTTCCCCTCATGTTACTGAGCTGCTTATATAATATTGATTTTTGTAGCATATACATATACACAATATCTCTAATCCATCATTTATTAATAACTACAACTAATAATCCATTGATAATACCTATTGCCAGGTGAACCACCACCAATCTAAAATTAGTAGCCCACTGTATCTCAAGAAGCAATTTTAAAATGTGGATAACCCCTTTAAGGGCTCCAACATGGCGTCTTCTTCTATCACATTATCTGTATATTGTAACAGATTAGAGACAAAATCGGAGGGTCAATTCCTAGTGAGTTCTGAAGCATTTATCACGATACATGGTGCAGCAATCCAAGGGGAAGAATTGTGGATGGAGTATGTGTGTCACCGAGGACTTGTCCAGGTTTTAGGAGTGACCATAGACCTGGTGGGGAGGTCGCTCCTATTCTCCATCCAGGGGTGTCCTTAGTACCCGCCCAGATTTAAGATGGTGGACAGAGTAAGGATGTGGTGTGTCTATGGAAGTAAGAGGCTGGAAGGAGAGTCTTTGCTCTGTATGTTGAACAAGCCCCGGACAGAGTCTAACGCCGTGTCCTAATCAAACTGGTGAGACCATCTGATTTATTTTGGACATTGAGCTAGAAGTACGGACTTGTTGTTTGCCACATTGTTGCTGAGAGAAGATTCTGAAGGGAGGCCACTGGTTGCCTTTATCTGATAAGAACCTGGTCCAGTGTCTACCAGATACTCTACTTCTGAGCTAAACCTTCATAGAGGGTTATGGAAGCTACTCCAGATATTACATGTTAATAAGAACAATACAATAGTCTCTAAACCCATATTTCTTCAGACAAAAGTTTATTCTGTCCATTAATGGTACTTAAGAAAAACAGATGGAACAATCTGAAGACGTAGATCTTGAAGAGCTTTAGTTGGTGGCGACGGTGTTGGAGATCCAGGAGTTGTAGTTGCAGGCCTTGGTGTAGACACCAGGATAGTTCCTGAGAGCACAGCCGTATCCCCAGGAGACAATACCCTGGAGCTGTCCATTGCAGACCACGGGGCCACCAGAGTCACCCTGAAAGGAGAAAATAGTCATATATGTGTCTAGGATTGTTCATGTAATAGAAACTAGTAACACATACAGTCCGTCCTCTCTATAGTCCTATATCCCAGTTCCAGTTAGTTGGGGAGATTAAAGGGGCTTTCCAGTCTCTGTACAAAAACCTTCATCATTGTATAAAGATTTACAACTTTCTACAATTCATCATCTTCACCAAGATATTTGATATTCTGTAAGTGGTCACAGAGGAGCTACAACATCATCACATAATGACACCAAAGATTCATGACATGTATGTAGTGCCAAAGCCTGATGACGTCATTGTAGTATCTCCAGGAGTTAGGAGAACTCCAAACCTTTCACTACTATATAGGACACCAAAGAAACTAATATGAGCTCCAAACATGCAAATGGCTTGGAAGATTCTCAGTAGTATTTACCTGGCAGGAATCCTTGCCACCTTCCAGGTATCCGATGCAGATCATGTTGCCGGTGATCTCTCCGGGGTAGGCATTGCTACATTGGGCGGAGGTCAAGATGGGGGCGTTCAGGCACTGCAGGAGGTTGGGCATGCTTGCTGCAAGTCAATGGACATGAAACATTAGTGCAGAATTCACATGGCAGGGACACATACTCATGTGACAACTAGGCTCCAGTAGAATTAGATCAGACATTGGAGTTAGTGGTCTGGAGATAATAGAAGGTAGAAGTTGTGCTATCACTTACTTCCACTGCTCAGGGTGTTGCCCCATCCGGAGATCAGACAGCTGGTGCCAGCGCCGGCACAACCAGAGGCCAGAGGCACGGCCTTGACGTAGGAGTTGAGGGTGGCGGGAGAGGCCAACTTGATCAACATGATGTCATTGTCCAGGGTTCTGGAGTTGTAGCTTCCGTGTCTGATGACTTTGGCGGAGTTGATGAACTGTTCGGTACCTTCACTGGTGGCGATGTTGTGTTCTCCCAGTCTGACCTGAAGGCTCCTGGATGAGGACACATCGGGGGGGAGTTAGATAGAGGATCCATTATATATTCCATGTTTTATATTGTGTGTTATTGCCTTCTGTGTAATAATAAGAAGCTCATGGGAGACAATTAGCATCACCTTCTATTATACTAATGGGTAACTGAGCCCTGAAAATCTATCCATGTAATATCTGGTCTAATACAGAAAGTAGAGGTTGCTTGGGTAACACCAGTGGAACATTACACTATGGTGAGGTCAGGGAATGGTTTTGTGTCCCCTGGATTTCCTCCAGGACTCTTGTACTTACGCCTTGTAGCAGTGAGCGGTCAGCTGCAAGTCAAGAACATTTAGTAACAGATTAAGATTCTCAAGTCTTCATATTCTCCTATCAGCCATGTTAGTAAGAAGACTCACCGGCTGCTCCGAGGAGCACACAGATCAGAAGAAACTTCATGGTGAGATGGGTCTCTGGTGGAGGTTGGATGGAGGTAATGATGGTATTTATATGTTCTCCTGATATCTCGGCTCCTGGACACGGCACAGCTTGGCCAATAAGAGACCATGTCTGTTAATGTGTATAGAAGAAGTCAAATAGTAATGATAATTTCATTCAGCTCCGTCCTTGGTGTCTATTTTAGTCTTCTCCACCACACAGTCATACACTAAGTCCCCTTAGTTAGATTTTGACAGGTGAGTTGCGGTAGTTTTTATAAACTATCAATTAAAGATGAATGCCGCACTTGGTTGTGCTAGTGATGATTCTTTTATTATTCGCCATCGTGATGTTAGTTAGTAGCCACCCCACCTCTGGTTTATATCTTACCAGCTAACACGCAGCGCTTATTTACACCCCGCTTTTCCTTTATCTTCTCCGTATCTATTACCACTGTTCTATCAGATTCGGGGTCCTGGGGACAACTGCTTAAAAACCAAGATAGAACTTATTTGGAGTTCTGGTTCCACAACCATTGCCGATTATTTGTCCAACAAACACAACTGCAAGGCGCCATTGTGGTCACCATTTTTTTCCCCTGGCCTTTGCAACATGGGAATAGGACAACATAGAACATAATTGATACATTTGGTATCTCTGTATTCCCATTGATATATGGGATCAAGGCAACGTGATATCTGCAGAATGGTCAATGGTCAAGAAAAAATTGGCGGTCTTATTATTGTTCGTTCCCCCCCATAAATCTCTCCAATATGTGTCATATACCTTACAACAGGATCATTAGAATACACGGTATTGCACACTCTACTATCATGTGATATATTACATATGTCCATGTTCTCGATACAAGCTTTACTTGTATCACAGTATATTCATAGTCTTCAGGTTCACTACATGAAGCTATGGATGTTTCACATATCCTTATATATATGTAATGTAAGTGTCATTTATTCATCATCAACCATTAGTATTCCATCTTGGGCCTTCATTGTTCTGTTTGGTTGTATCACCCCATTCATTATGTCTGTCTTATATATGTTTTAAAATGTATTTAAATAAAGCTTTATATATTTTTTGCTAAACATTTTCTGTGGCAGTGCGCTTTTTTAGCATAGTGTTCTTTTCCAGCAGCAATGAGTCCAGCCCTGAATCCCATAGAACACCTGTGGGGGAGGGGAGAGATCTCTTGGTGGCAGTTTGGAGAAGGCCCCCTTCACATCTCAGGGGGGACCGCGAGCAGGAGCCAAAGAAGAAGGGTCTAAGATTCCAGCAGAGCCTTGTAAGAAACTCATTGCTGGTTAGCGGAAGCGGTTGTGCGCAGTTATTGTGTCTAAAGGTTGTGCTACCAAGTATTAGGCTGAGGGCGCCAATACTTCTGTCCGCACCAGTTTTGACGTTTTGTGTAAAATGATCAATGATGTGACTTTTTTTCATTCTCTTTTGTGTTTTTTCATTGCAAGCAAAATAAATGAAGATATTACCAAAGAGTTTGTGCTTGTAATCATTATCTGGGGGACAGCGAGGATTATCTGACAGGACTGCAGGGGGGCGATACTTTTGGCCAACTCTGTATATGGTGTGTAGTTACTTTGTACAAGGCGCCCCAATAAAAGAATCCTCATTGAAGGACGTAAACAAAAATTGAAGTCCAGGATACATCTACATAGACGCCCAGTAAAATGGCGGCTGGATACACCCGAGGGATCCTCTTCTTACAATCCCTGATACTGAATGTCAGAGAGAGGAACATTAGAGAATCCAACCCGAGGCCACACAAGGACTCGATCTAACACCTGGATTTATGAGCCTTTACACGGACACACTTCAAACCCCAATGAGATGGACTTCATGAATTTCTGATTACTACAATTAGCTCACCTGCCAAAATCTACCCAGGGAAACCTAGAGAATGACTTAGTGGCTGATAAGACAGAAATAGGCACCAAGGACAGAGCCGAGTGACCGTATCATTCCTAGCTGGTTATCTCCTATATACATTAACAGACATGGTCTCTTATTGGCCAAGCTGTGCCGTGTCCAGGAGCCGAGATATCAGGAGAACATATAAATACCATCAGTACCTCCATCCAACCTCCACCAGAGACCCATCACCATGAAGTTTCTTCTGATCTGAGTGCTCCTCAGAGCAGCCGGTGAGTCTTCTTACTAACATGGCTGATAGGAGAATATGAAGACTTGAGAATCTTAATCTGACTGTTACTAAATGTTCTTGACTTGCAGCTGCTTTTGAGGATGACGATAAAATCGTCGGAGGGTACACCTGTACCAAGAACTCTGTGCCCTACCAGGCTTCCCTGAACTCCGGCTACCACTTCTGTGGAGGAGCTCTGATCAACACCTTGTGGGTCGTCTCTGCCGCTCACTGCTACAAGGCGTAAGTACAAGAGTCCTGGAGGAAAACCAGTGGACACAAAACCATTCTCCGACCTCACCATAGTGTAATGTTCCACTGGTTCTTCCCAAGCAATCTCTACTTTTGTGTATTAGGACAGATTAGTCCAGATATCACATCTATAGAAGAAGTGGGATGGATTTCACCCATAAATGTAATTTCATAATAAGTAACAGTGTATATAAAGCCTGTCTGTGATATTCTATGAAATATTTCCAACCATCTTAGTTTTTCAGGGCTGAGTTGCTCACTAGAATAATAGAAGGTGATATTATTGTCTTATTTTTAATGCACTGAAGGCAATAACACACAATATAAAACATGGAATATATAATTGAGTCTCTATCTAACTCTCCCCGATGTGCCCTCATCCAGGAGCCTTCAGGTCAGACTGGGAGAACACAACATCGCCACCAGTGAAGGTACCGAACAGTTCATCAACTCCGCCAAAGTCATCAGACACGGAAGCTACAACTCCAGAACCCTGGACAATGACATCATGTTGATCAAGTTGGCCTCTCCCGCCACCCTCAACTCCTACGTCAAGGCCGTACCTCTGGCCTCTGGTTGTGCCGGCGCTGGCACCAGCTGTCTGATCTCCGGATGGGGCAACACCCTGAGCAGTGGAAGTAAGTGATAGCACAACTTCTACCTTCTATTGTCTCCGGACCACTAACTCCAATGTCTGATCTCCTCCATAACCCTACTGGAGCTTAGTTGTCACATGAATATATGACCCTACTGCACTAATGGTTTATGTCCATTGACTTGCAGCAAGCATGCCCAACCTCCTGCAGTGCCTGAACGCCCCCATCTTGACCACAGCCCAATGTAGCAATGCCTACCCCGGAGAGATCACCGGCAACATGATCTGCATCGGATACCTGGAAGGAGGCAAGGATTCCTGCCAGGTAAATACTACTGAGAATTTGTTTGTCTTCTAGTTTGAGGTCACAAAAATTTCTAAAAAATTTTAAATTTCTAGAACTGTCTTATATGTATTCCATGTATTATATGTTCTTTCTACATGGCTTCTATACGTGTACAAGGTCACTGCCTCTATGGGTAGATTGTTCTCACTCACTGACAGCAGAGGAAAGAAATAATAATGATAAATAAGAGAAAAATAAAACAGAAATAAACATAGAGGGGAATAAATATAAAAAAATTAAAAAGTTAATTTTAATTTTTAAGGTGATTAAGTGTTCTGTCCATAAAATAACAAAATCCTCTTTAAATTTTAATAATTTGGGTCCGTAAAGGCAAATTTCAGGAAATTGGTCACCAAGTCTTCTGGTGATAGTCTCTGGTGTAGTATCTTGCAGCGGCCATTGTTCCCACAAGTATGTATAGATATCTGACTGTACTTTCCATCTTCTCAGGGTGACTCTGGTGGCCCCGTGGTCTGCAATGGACAGCTCCAGGGTATTGTCTCCTGGGGATACGGCTGTGCTCTCAGGAACTATCCTGGTGTCTACACCAAGGCCTGCAACTACAACTCCTGGATCTCCAACACCGTCGCCACCAACTAAAGCTCTTCAAGATTTATATCGTCTATCTCTTTTCCTTAAACACTGTCAATGTAACTATTTCTGAAACTTGTACTGTATGGAGAGAATAAACAATTTTCTTCATAACCAGCGTGTTAGGGTTTGTTTTGACATTAATTTTACTATTATTACTAGTAGTCGTAGTTGCAGTGATGGTGGAAGTAGTAGTGGTAGTAGTGGTGGTGGCAGTAGTAGCAGTGGTAGTGGTGGTGGCAGTAATAGTAGTGGCAGTAGTGGTGGTGGCAGTATTAGTGGTGGCAGTAGCACTGGAAGCAGTAGCAGTGGTAGTGGAGGTGGCAGTAGTAGTGGTGGTGGCAGTAACAGTGGCAGTAGTAGTAGTGGTAGTAGTGGTGGTGGCAGTAACAGTGGCAGTAGTAGCAGTGGCAGTAGTAGCAGTGGTGATGGCAGTAGCAATGGCAGTAGTAGTAGTGGTGGCAGTAGTAGTAGTGGTGGCAGTAGTATTGGTGGAGGCAGAAGTAGTAATTGACCTCCCATCGGCATCCACTTGTTAGACTCTCCAGTCATAGGAAATCCCAGAGTATTATTGTGTTTTGTGGGTTCTAACCAAATCAGAACGCCCATTCCTTTTTCATGTCTTGGCACCATCAAATCTCATTTTCTTAGGGGTATAACTGGTTCACTTTTCAGTATTGTGTATAATAGACACGCAGCAGTGGATACAATGTAACAATCCTCAACATGACTCCTGTAGTAATTTTGATATTTGCTGCAAAAGTCATAGCAGGAGCAGACCATCATTCTAATGAATGTTAGGGCAGTGCTTGCCCGCTTTCCAGCACCTTTCTGCCCCCTGTTTTGTAGTCTCATGGTGGAGCCTAATAGAGGGGGCAGATTCTCTACGATGTGTCTCTATATTGTGATACAGTACCCCCAGTAATAGTGGTGAGTGCCAGGGTAATGACCAGAGGTTAGTGTTAGTCTTTAACCATGGTGGCTGACCGTCAGACTTCACTAAGACAGTAGTAACGAAATTCCAAAAAAAAAACACAAACACACACAGCCCTTGTTTACCCAAGTTCTGTTCAATTCTTCAAATCCAAAGTAGTCCAATAAGCAGATGTGCAAAAAGAACACAAAGAAAAAAAAATAAGATGTACAAAGCAATACACTGATGATACTCACCTCTCCTGGGTCCAGTGATACTACCTCTCATACAGCTAATGTCAGCTCATTGTCTATTTACATCAAGTAGGTTACTACAGTTCAATGGACTGGGACTCCTTTTACTGAAGGAGTCCCTGCACTCGAGAGGTCACTCACAGGTAAGTCACTACAGCATTTCATGTAGCAGTTCTCACTAAAAGTAAAAAATAAAAAATAAAAATAGTTATAGGAAAACTTAATAACTAGTATTTATGTTGAATCCACAAAGTAAACATATATTAGAACCTCACATTGTAACAAAGTAATAATTGTATAAAAAGTTCAGAGTTAAGGGAGAATTCCAACACTGCAGTCATAGCCCGATGTGCCTGATACCCAAAGATTTGTCATATTTTTTTTTTCTTTTGGCAAGTAAAATAGTGCAGGTTATTGGGGGCAACGAGAGGGGCTATTACTAGTACAGGGTGGGGCTATTACTAGTAGAGATGCGCAAACGATGTATTTGTTCACAATTGAATACAAGGCGGCATACGCAGTAAAAATCTGTATCCCCTCCCACCTTCCCTGGCGTGTTTTTTGCACCAATCACTGTGCAGAGGAGGTGGGACAGGAACTACGACAACGGAGGCAGTGAAAAAAATTGAAAAAACCCATTGGCTGCCGAAAACATGTGACCTCTGATTCATAAGAATAGTGTCGGCCATCTTCGTCTCATTCTCATTTTGGAGTGATAGGCAGAGTGTGGTGTCAGTGCGATACAGAGCTTAGGTTAGGCAGGAATTGTCAATAATAACAGCTCTATTCAGATAATACATGATGCAGCGTAACAGCAGGGGACGTGGGCGAGGATGTGGGCGTGCATACCCAGCTGGGTGTCTAGTCCACAGTTCAGGTACTGGAGAGAAGCTGCCAGCACCCAATTTACTCTTCCTCCTCATACTCCTCATCCTCCTCCTCGTACAACCCCAGCCCCTACTTCTGAATGTGATTTTTTTTTTTTAATATAAAAAAAAAAAAAAAAAAAATCATTATCCCCCCCCCCCCCAGGAGGTTGCAACTCAATTTTTTAGGGCTCCAGCCCAAGGGCCTGCAAAATAATTTTTTTGGGCTCACCCCCCCCAGGGGCCTGAAATCTAATTTTTTTAGGGGTCACCCCAGAGGCCAAAAAATGAAACACTGCTGCTGCTGCTGCATGGCTCTAGTCACTCCAAGGGCCAAAAACTAAATCTCTGCTGTTTAAAGGCTGAAGTCACCTGAAGGGCCTAAAACTCTGCTGGAGCTCAGCTTAAGGGCCTGGAACTGAATTTGGAAGGGCTCATGTTAAGGGCCATGAAAGTGAATTTTGGCAGGTCTCACCACATCACACACATCCACAACGACAGGTCAGGGGGGGACTGAAGGATTTCCCATTGCCTATTCCATCTGTGGTTGTCATGAGGAACGTGGTTTAAAGGGGGGCTTGTTAATGTTTGTTGAGCTTAAATTGGTGTTTGTGTCCATCCATTTGGGGAGTAAAGAAGGTTTCCAGGTATTTTCCCACTGTGATAGAGGTTGTAGTGAGTGTGTATAGTGTGTAGTTGTTAGGCTGTGATGTTGGGGTAATAGAGGGGCTTTGGTGTGTTAGATGCCCCCAGACATGCGCCCCCTGCTGTCCCAGTTACATTGCAGAGGTGTTGGCATCATTTGCTGGGGTGTCATAGTGGACTTGGTGACCCTCCTGAGTCCAATGGTGGGATCCCCTGAAACGAAGCATTTTCCCCCATAGACTATAATGGGGTTCCATATTCGTTCGAATAGTCCAATATTGAGATGCTATTCAGAACGAATAACGAACATCGAATATTTTACTGTTCGCTCATCTCTAATTACTAGTACAGGATGGGGCTATTACTAGTACAGGATGGGGCTATTACTAGTACAGGATGGGGCTATTACTAGTACAGGATGGGGCTATTACTAGTACAGGATGGGGCTATTACTAGTACAGGATGGGGGTGTTACTAGTACAGGATGGGGCTATTACTAGTACAGGATGGAGGTATTACTAGTACAGGATGGGACTATTACTAGTACAGGATGGAGGTATTACTAGTACAGGATGGGGGTATTACTAGTACAGGATGGGGGTATTACTAGTACAGGATGGAGGTATTACTAGTACAGGATGGGGGTATTACTAGTACAGGATGGGGCTGTTACTAGTACAGGATGGGACTGTTACTAGTACAGGATGGGGCTATTACTAGTACAGGATGGGGCTATTACTAGTACAGGATGGGACTATTACTAGTACAGGATGGGGGTATTACTAGTACAGGATGGGACTATTACTAGTACAGGATGGGACTATTACTAGTACAGGATGGGGCTATTACTAGTACAGGATGGAGGTATTACTAGTACAGGATGGGACTATTACTAGTACAGGATGGGACTATTACTAGTACAGGATGGGACTATTACTAGTACAGGATGGGACTATTACTAGTACAGGATGGGGCTATTACTAGTACAGGATGGAGGTATTACTAGTACAGGATGGGACTATTACTAGTACAGGATGGGGCTATTACTAGTACAGGATGGGACTATTACTAGTACAGGATGGGACTATTACTAGTACAGGATGGGGCTATTACTAGTACAGGATGGGGCTATTACTAGTACAGGATGGGGGTATTACTAGTACAGGATGGGACTATTACTAGTACAGGATGGGGCTATTACTAGTACAGGATGGGGCTGTTACTAGTACAGGATGGGGCTATTACTAGTACAGGATGGAGGTATTACTAGTACAGGATGGGGTTATTACTAGTATAGGATGGGGGTATTACTAGTACAGAATGGGACTATTACTAGTACAGGATGGAGCTATTACTAGTACAGGATGGGGGTATTACTAGTACAGGATGGGGCTATTACTAGTACAGGATGGGGCTATTACTAGTACAGGATGGGACTGTTACTAGTACAGGATGGGGCTATTACTAGTACAGGATGGGGCTATTACTAGTACAGGATGGGACTATTACTAGTACAGGATGGGGCTATTACTAGTACAGGATGGGGCTATTACTAGTACAGGATGGGGTTGTTACTAGTACAGGATTGGGCTATTACTAGTACAGGATGGGGCTATTACTAGTACAGGATGGGGCTGTTACTAGTACAGGATGGGGCTATTACTAGTACAGGATGGGGCTATTACTAGTACAGGATGGGGCTATTACTAGTACAGGATTGGGCTATTACTAGTACAGGATGGGGCTATTACTAGTACAGGATTGGGCTATTACTAGTACAGGATTGGGCTATTACTAGTACAGGATGGGGCTATTACTAGTACAGGATGGGACTATTACTAGTACAGGATGGGGCTGTTACTAGTACAGGATGGGGCTATTACTAGTACAGGATGGGGGTATTACTAGTACAGGATGGGGCTATTACTAGTACAGGATGGGGGTATTACTTGTACAGGATGGGGCTATTACTAGTACAGGATGGGGCTATTACTAATACAGGATGGGGCTATTACTAGTACAGGATTGGGCTATTACTAGTACAGGATGGGGCTATTACTAGTACAGGATGGGGGTGTTACTTGTACAGGATGGGGCTATTACTAGTACAGGATGGGGGTGTTACTAGTACAGGATGGGGGTATTACTAGTACAGGATGGGGGTATTACTAATACAGGATGGGGGTGTTACTAGTACAGGATGGGGGTATTACTTGTACAGGATGGGGCTATTACTAGTACAGGATGGGGCTATTACTAGTACAGGATGGGACTATTACTAGTACAGGATGGGGCTGTTACTAGTACAGGATGGGGCTATTACTAGTACAGGATGGGGCTATTACTAGTACAGGATGGGACTATTACTAGTACAGGATGGGACTATTACTAGTACAGGATGGGACTATTACTAGTACAGGATGGGACTATTACTAGTACAGGATGGGGCTGTTACTAGTACAGGATGGGGGTATTACTAGTACAGGATGGGGCTATTACTAGTACAGGATGGGACTATTACTAGTACAGGATGGGGCTATTACTAGTACAGGATGGGGGTGTTACTAGTACAGAATGGGGCTATTACTAGTACAGGATGGGGGTGTTACTAGTACAGAATGGGGCTATTACTAGTACAGGATGGGGGTATTACTTGTACAGGATGGGGCTATTACTAGTACAGGATGGGGCTATTACTAGTACAGGATGGGACTATTACTAGTACAGGATGGGGCTGTTACTAGTACAGGATGGGGCTATTACTAGTACAGAATGGGGCTATTACATATGGATTAGATACAAGGACATTTCCCATCTGCGTCACCATTATATATTCATATCTCCCCGCGGTGTCTACACTCAGTTCTATTTCCAGCTCGTCATTTACACTACTGGATAAAATGGTCATTTATTAACCCTCCAAATTTGTAATTCCTAAAGCTAACTGATAACTTATCCGAAAACTCTACAAAGTTCATTAATCGGAATGCAAGCCTCGAAATTCTGAAAAATGACATTAAATACCAGGGATGTAAAAGATTGATCCAATTCTCAAATCAAAATAATATTAAAAGTTTTTCGACAACTTTTATATTGATGACCAATCCTTAGAATTTCAGATTTATGGGGAACCTAATCCCGGGAACTGCGCTGATCAGCTGAACTCAGTGAGAATGAATACTGTAATTGTTTTGTGTCGTGCTATTATTTTATGTAACACACTCCAGCTTTGGAATGAGAGTTAAGAGAATTACTTTGTATCAAATTTGGTTCAAAATTCATAATGTTCTGCATTTGGGTAAATCTTAAAGTTCCAGATTTCGTTTCAGACTAATGGCTCCTAATGATAGTGATACCATGGGGGACGTCGTTAGGAAGACGTTGTTAGTTGCGGTATCACAACTGTATCGAGTTGTTCGATACATGTAACTGAATAATAAAAAATCATAAAAACATAATTTCATAAAGAAAATATTTATTGGGTCCATACAGAAGAAATCTTCAGAACATGTTAAAAATTTGATGGAATTTAAGAAAAACAGATGGAACAATCTAAAGACGTAGATCTTGAAGAGCTTTAGTTGGTGGCGACGGTATTGGAGATCCAGGAGTTGTAGTTGCAGGCCTTGGTGTAGACACCAGGATAGTTCCTGAGAGCACAGCCGTATCCCCAGGAGACAATACCCTGGAGCTGTCCATTGCAGACCACGGGGCCACCAGAGTCACCCTGAGAAGATGGAAAGTAGAGTCAGATATTTGTATAATGGACAAGTAACAATGTAACAAAACCCAATGACACATTCTGTCTCCTTTAGCAATCTCTATGGATCCCAGTTAGTTGAGAAACTTAAAGGGTAATTTAGCACAGTTGAGTTACATAATGAAGGTACCTATTCTGCACTAGGATAATTCAATGGGTTAAAATAATGGCAGATATAACGAAAACCATCAACCAAAACACAAATGTTTCTCTGCTATCTAGACAAGTTCTTACTACATAGAAGAAACTGATGGAACCACCCAACATGGAAATGGAAGGAAAACGAGACAGTAGTGTATTTACCTGGCAGGAATCCCGGCCTCCTTCCACGTATCCAATACAGATCATGTTGCCGGTGATCTGTCCAGGGTAGGCATTGCTACACTGGGTAGAGGTCAAGATGGGGGCGTTCAGGCACTGGAGGAGGTCGGGGTAGTTGGCTGTGGATAAATAAGTGTACATGTTATAGATCTCACCAACTTTTCTATTGGATGGGAACAGAGGAAAAGGCTCAAAATGTTCTTCCATCTTTGATTCTATATAATTATGACATAAATGTATCGTTAAGTCTACATGAATAAGTGCCACTATAGGGCTATTCCATGTACTCTGTGCTGACGTCACTGAATCAGGGATTGGTACTTACTGTCGTGTCAAATAGAAGTTAGAAGGACATGAATACCATGAAGTTGTGCTATCACTTACTTCCACTGCTCAGGGTGTTGCCCCATCCGGAGATCAGACAGCTGGTGCCAGCGCCGGCACAACCAGAGGCCAGAGGTACGGTCTTGACGTAGGAGTTGAGGGTGGCAGGAGAGGCCAACTTGATCAACATGATATCATTGTCCAGGGTTCTGGAGTTGTAGCTTCCGTGTCTGATGACTTTGGCGGAGTTGATGAACTGTTCGGTACCTTCGTTGGTGGCGATGTTGTGTTCTCCCAATCTGACCTGAAGGCTCCTGGATGAGGACACATCGGGGGGAGTTAGATATGGATCATTGCATTTCTTTCTCTTAGTAGTGGATTATGGAGTATTGGATTATTTTTTAAACTAGCGAGTAATTCCTGAAGACCTAATATGGTTGACAACATTTAATACAACTGCCTATAACGTGCGGCTGTGCATTTCTCTGGGACTCGGAGCTGGATTTTTGACCATTAGCTAGAGCTTCAGACATAATCTGGCCACATCTCTGTATGTAAGGTTAACTTCATGGGACATGGTAACAGAAGCTCCTGGCTACAGACCGTGGTTCTAACAAAAAGATGGAGTATTGAAGCTGCCTGGAATAGTCTCTAGAGACTACTTGGGGAAAACCATAAGAACATGATTCTGCCATGGACTGGGTCATCTGCTGAAGATCCTTTACAACAATTGTACTTACGACTGATAGCAGTGAGCAGCGGAGATGACCCACAAGGTGTTGATCAGAGCTCCTCCACAAAAGTGGTAGCCGGCGTTCAGGGAAGCCTGGTAGGGCACAGAGTTCTTGGAACAGGTGTACCCTCCGACGATTTTATCGTCATCCTCAAAAGCAGCTGCAAGTCAAGAACATTGATAATATTATAACAACATTTGAAAAGAACAATTTCAGGCTTTCATCCACTTGTGAACCCATAAACCTCTTCAAGACTCACCGGCTGCTCCGAGGAGCACACAGATCAGAAGGAACTTCATGGTGATGGGTCTTTGGTGGAGGTTGGATGGAGGTAATGATGGTATTTATATGTTCTCCTGATATCTCGGCTCCTGTACACGGCACAACTTGGCCAATAAGAGACCATATGTCTGTTAATGTATATAGGAGATAACCAGCTAGGAATAGAAGGTTTCCTCAAGCCGTGTCCTTGGTGCCTATTTTTTGTCACGTAGTCATAGTTCTAAGAATCCATAGGTAGATTTAGGCATGTAAAGTAATATCAGTATTCATAAACTTAATATATTCTAATTTGCCACACTAAGATACAGAATAGAATAAATCGAGAATTTTGTTTGTTTTCGCGAGGTCGATTGCAAGATTTGCTTCATTCCAAATACATTTATATTTCAAATATGAGTTTAAATTGTTACCGGCAAAGTCATGTAAAAGTGTCATTAATTTATATGTCTCAGAGCGGAACCTATCTATAATACATAGTGTATGACACTGTCAGGGCTCCTAGGAACCTATCTATAAAACATAGTGTATAACACTATCAGGGCTCCTAGGAACCTATCTATAATACATAGTGTAGAACACTGTCAGGACTCCTAGGAACCTATCTATAAAACATAGTGTATAACACTATCAGGGCTCCTAGGAACCTATCTATAAAACATAGTGTATGACACTGTCAGGGCTCCTAGGAACCTATCTATAATACATAGGGTATAACACTGTCAGGGCTCCTAGGAACCTATCTATAATACATAGTGTATAACACTGTCAGGGCTCCTAGGAACCTATCTATAATACATAGTGTATGACACTGTCAGGGCTCCTAGGAACCTATCTATAAAACATAGTGTATAACACTATCAGGGCTCCTAGGAACCTATCTATAAAACATAGTGTATGACACTGTCAGGGCTCCTAGGAACCTATCTATAATACATAGGGTATAACACTGTCAGGGCTCCTAGGAACCTATCTATAATACATAGTGTATAACACTGTCAGGGCTCCTAGGAACCTATCTATAATACAAAGTGTATGACACTGTCAGGGCTCCTAGGAACCTATCTATAATACATAGTGTATAACACTGTCAGGGCTCCTAGGAACCTATCTATAATACATAGTGTATGACACTGTCAGGGCTCCTAGGAACCTATCTATAATACATAGTGTATGACACTGTCAGGGCTCCTAGGAACCTATCTATAATACATAGTGTATGACACTGTCAGGGCTCCTAGGAACCTATCTATAATACATAGTGTATGACACTGTCAGGGCTCCTAGGAACCTATCTATAATACATAGTGTATAACACTGTCAGGGCTCCTAGGAACCTATCTATAATACATAGTGTATAACACTGTCAGGGCTCCTAGGAACCTATCTATAATACATAGTGTATGACACTGTCAGGGCTCCTAGGAACCTATCTATAATACATAGTGTATGACACTGTCAGGGCTCCTAGGAACCTATCTATAATACATAGTGTATGACACTGTCAGGGCTCCTAGGAACCTATCTATAATACATAGTGTATGACACTGTCAGGGCTCCTAGGAACCTATCTATAATACATAGTGTATGACACTGTCAGGGCTCCTAGGAACCTATCTATAATACATAGTGTATGACACTGTCAGGGCTCATAGGAACCTATTTATAATACATAGTGTATGACACTGTCAGGGATCCTAGGGACCTATCTATAAAACATAGTATATCACACTGTTAGGGCTCCTAGGACTATATATCTATAATAAATAGTATATAACACTGTCAGGGCTCCTAGGAACCTATCTATAATACATAGTGTATGACACTGTCAGGGCTCCTAGGAACCAATCTATAAAAAACAATTGTGCTTCATCATCTGCTGATGCTTTTACTCCTGCTGACACTTGTGGCATTGGCAGAGGAGGTGCAGCGCTGACTGACTGAGCTGTGAGTAGAGGTCACTAGGGTACACGTGCAACTAGCAGTTGTAGTGCTCTACCTAAACGCTGGGTATACAGCCTATCCTGATAATATTCTTTTTTTTCTCCTTTTTGGGAAGCAGGGAAGAGTTCCCTCATTTTTTTTTTAATAGCAAGGGTCTAAGAACACTGCCAACCAATGCTCATCCCTCGGCTTGATGCTAATGATAAACTTGCCACTGTATAAGTAGCAGAATCTGCCCCTCTTGTCAGCATGCACAAACCCAATGGCCTGCTATGGTTGGTGTTCTTGGCCGGCCGGGGTTGTCACCGTCATGATCTAAAGGTCAGACTCCTTTCCAGGCCATCCCTGTGACACATCAAGGGCTCCCTCCTCTCCCAGTCTAGACGTTCCAGTTCCTCTACCATTACAAACCTGACACAGATCCTCATCCAGCTCCATCAACACAAAGCGGTGACATTGACTAAGAGGCTTGATTCAGGCTTGTTAATTGCAAAGTCGAATGGCAGTGCTTCTCCTTATACCCATGAAACAAGAGGGAGAAGGAGGAGAAAGAGGAGTGGAAGCAATGACTTGCCCTGGTGAAGATGATGGCAGAAAACAGTCCAGGGAGTTGGATGGGCCAGGCATGGTGTTGAAACTGGGCCTGTAGAATCAAGGTGGTACCAGCACCTGGTCTTGCTGTGTTTCTGGGCTGTGCCTGCTACTGCTCAAAACATTGCCCCAGTGGGCTATGAAAACCATGTATTGTCCTTGCCCATAATTACTGCTCCGCTTGTGGACAGTGGCGGGAACCTTGTGCCTTAGCATTAGATAATAGTCTTTTAGTCCCGAATAATGAGATGAGATATTTGAGACCAGTGGAGAGTTAGGAATATTTAGGAGTGAGAATAAGTAGTAAGCCATCTGGTGTTGTGACCTTGAACCTGTTACCTCTGATCTCTAGGATTATACTGAAGATTTGAAGGTAGCTTAAATTTCCTTTTTCTTGGTTGGAAAGAAAAGTGTTGTAGAAATGGCGGCGTTACCTCAAAAGTTATACACTGCTCAAAAAATAAATAAAGGGAGCCCTCCAATAACACCTCCTAGATCTGAAGGAATGAAATCTTCGCATTGAATACTTTGGCTGAATGTGATGACAACAAAATCACACGAAAATTATCAATGGGAATCACATTTATTAACCAATGGAGGCCTGGATTTGGAGTCACCCCTAAAATTAAAGTGGAAAACCAAACTATAGGCTGATCCAACTTTGATGTAATGTCCTTAAAACCTGTCAGTATGAGGCTGAGTAGTGTGTGTGACCTCCACGGGCCTGTATGACCTCCCTACAACACCTGGACATGCTCCTGATGGGGCTGAGTAGTGTGTGTGACCTCCACGGGCCTGTATGACCTCCCTACAACACCTGGACATGCTCCTGATGAGGCTGAGTAGTGTGTGTGACCTCCACGGGCCTGTATGACCTCCCTACAACACCTGGGCATCCTCCTGATGAGGCTGAGTAGTGTGTGTGACCTCCACGTGTCTGTATGACCTCCCTACAACTCCTGGACATGCTCCTGATGAGGCTGAGTAGTGTGTGTGACCTGCACGGGCCTGTATGACCTCCCTAGAACACCTGGACATGCTCCTGATGAGGCTGAGTAGTGTGTGGGACCTCCCCTGGCCTGTATGACCTCCCTACAACGCCTGGGCATGCTCCTGATGGGGCTGAGTAGTGTGTGCGGCCTCCCCGGGCCTGTATGACCTCCCTAGAACACCTGGACATGCTCCTGATGAGGCTGAGTAGTGAGTGTGACCTCCACGGGTCTGTACGACCTCCCTACAACGCCCGGGCATGCTCCTGATGGGGCTGAGTAGTGTGTGACCTGCACGGGCCTGTATGACCTCCCTAGAGCACCTGGACATGCTCCTGATGAGGCTGAGTAGTGTGTGGGACCTCCCCTGGCCTGTATGACCTCCCTACAACGCCTGGGCATGCTCCTGATGAGGCTGAGTAGTGTGTGGGACCTCCCCTGGCCTGTATGACCTCCCTACAACGCCTGGGCATGCTCCTGATGAGGCTGAGTAGTGTGTGTGACCTCCACGGGCCTGTATGACCTCCCTACAACACCTGGACATGCTCCTGATGAGGCTGAGTAGTGTGTGCGGCCTCCACGGGCCTGTATGACCTCCCTACAACACCTGGACATGCTCCTGATGGGGCTGAGTAGTGTGTGCGGCCTCCACGGGCCTGTATGACCTCCCTACAACACCTGGACATGCTCCTGATGAGGCTGAGTAGTGTGTGACCTGCACGGGCCTGTATGACCTCCCTACAACGCCTGGACATGCTCCTGATGAGGCTGAGTAGTGTGTGGGACCTCCCCTGGCCTGTATGACCTCCCTACAACGCCTGGGCATGCTCCTGATGAGGCTGAGTAGTGTGTGTGACCTCCACATGCCTGTATGACCTCCCTACAACACCTGGACATGCTCCTGATGAGGCTGAGTAGTGTGTGTGACCTCCACGTGTCTGTATGACCTCCCTGCAACACCTGGACATGCTCCTGATGAGGCTGAGTAGTGTGTGTGACCTCCACGGGCCTGTATGACCTCCCTACAACACCTGGAAATGCTCCTGATGAGGCTGAGTAGTGTGTGTGACCTCCACGGGCCTGTATGACCTCCCTACAACGCCTGGAAATGCTCCTGATGAGGCTGAGTAGTGTGTGCGACCTCCCCGGGGCCTGTATGACCTCCCTACAACACCTGGGCATGCTCCTGATGAGGCTGAGTAGTGTGTGCGGCCTCCACGGGTCTGTATGACCTCCCTACAACGCCTGGACATGCTCCTGATGAGGCTGAGTAGTGTGTGTGACCTCCACGGGTCTGTACGACCTCCCTACAACGCCTGGGCATCCTCCTGATGAGGCTGAGTAGTGTGTGTGACCTCCACGGGTCTGTACGACCTCCCTACAACGCCTGGGCATGCTCCTGATGAGGCTGAGTAGTGTGTGCGGCCTCCACGGGCCTGTATGACCTCCCTACAACACCTGGGCATGCTCCTTTTTCTGCCACCATTTTCTGGCTGCTGTCTACCCGGAACGGGTTTGAATACTATAACTGCAATAACATTAACAAATTATGATCAAACAGACTTTCATGAAGAAAATGTTTATTTTGTCCATACAGTAGAAATCTTTACAACGTATTAAACATTTGATGGTAAGTAAGAAAAACAGATGGAACAATCTGGAGACATAAGTCTTGAAGAGCTTTAGTTGGTGGCGACGGTGTTGGAGATCCAGGAGTTGTAGTTGCAGGCCTTGGTGTAGACACCAGGATAGTTCCTGAGAGCACAGCCGTATCCCCAGGAGACAATACCCTGGAGCTGTCCATTGCAGACCACGGGGCCACCAGAGTCACCCTGAGAAGATGGAAAGTACAGTCAGATATTTGTAGAATGGATGTGGTAACAAGACCCAATGACACATTCTGTCTCCTTTAGCAACCTCTATGGATCCCAGTCACTTGAGAAACTTAAAGGGTTTTTTATGTACATTAGGTAGATTATTAATGTTAAAATAGATCCTCGGAGGCAGGGTATTGTCACTTAGCCCTCCCATGCTAACTTTATATGACATAGAAGAAACTGTTGGCACCACCCAACATGCAAATGGTAGAGAAAAGAGACAGTAGTGTATTTACCTGGCAGGAATCCCGGCCTCCTTCCACGTATCCAATACAGATCATGTTGCCGGTGATCTGTCCGGGGTAGGCATTGCTACACTGGGTAGAGGTCAAGATGGGGGCGTTCAGGCACTGGAGGAGGTCGGGGTAGTTGGCTGTGGGAAAATAAATATATGTTATAGATCTCAGCAACTCTTCTTTTGGAGTAACAGGAGGTTTTTCCTCTTAAGATAAAAATGTTCTTCCATACTGGCTTTAATATATATAGAGATGACGAAGAATAAATGAATAAGTGCCATGAAAGGCTGATTCCATGTACTCCAGGCTGGCGTCACAGATTGGCTGTGACTAACCAATCACTAATTCAATGTGTCAAATGCAAAGTAGAACAACATTAATACCATGAAGTTGTGCTATCACTTACTTCCACTGCTCAGGGTGTTGCCCCATCCGGAGATCAGACAGCTGGTGCCAGCGCCGGCACAACCAGAGGCCAGAGGCACGGTCTTGACGTAGGAGTTGAGGGTGGCGGGAGAGGCCAACTTGATCAACATGATGTCATTGTCCAGGGTTCTGGAGTTGTAGCTTCCGTGTCTGATGACTTTGGCGGAGTTGATGAACTGTTCGGTACCTTCGTTGGTGGCGATGTTGTGTTCTCCCAGTCTGACCTGAAGGCTCCTGGATGAGGACACATCGGGGAGAGTTAGATATGGATCATTGCATTTCTTTCACTTACTGTTGGATTATGGAGTATTGGATTATTTTTTAAACTAGCAAGTAAGTCCTGAAAATCTAATATGGTTGATAACATCTCATACAACTGCCTATAACGTGCGGCTGTGCATTTCTCTGGGACTCGAGGCTGTATTTTTGACCATTAGCTAGAGCTTCAGACATAATCTGGCCACATCTCTGTATGTAAGGTTAATATCATGGGACATGGTAACAGAAGCTCCTGTCTACAGACCGTGGTTCTAACAAATAACATGGAGTACTGAAGCTTCCTTGACTAGTCTCTAGATATTACTTGGGGAAAACCAGAAGAACACGATTCTACATGGACTGAGTCATCTGCTCGAGATCCTATTTGACAATTGTACTTACGACTGATAGCAGTGAGCAGCGGAGATGACCCACAAGGTGTTGATCAGAGCTCCTCCACAGAAGTGGTAGCCGGCGTTCAGGGAAGCCTGGTAGGGCACAGAGTTCTTGGAACAGGTGTACCCTCCGACGATTTTATCATCATCCTCAAAAGCAGCTGCAAGTCAAGAACATTGATGATAATATAACAAAATTTGTCAAAATAACAATTTCAGGCTTTCATCCACTTGTGAACCCATAAACCTCTTCAAGACTCACCGGCTGCTCCGAGGAGCACACAGATCAGAAGGAACTTCATGGTGGATGGGTCTTTGGTGGAGGTTGGATGGAGGTAATGATGGTATTTATATGTTCTCCTGATATCTCGGCTCCTGTACACGGCACAACTTGGCCAATAAGAGACCATATGTCTGTTAATGTATATAGGAGATAACCAGCTAGGAATAGAAGGTTTCCTCAAGCCGTGTCCTTGGTGCCTATTTTTTGTCACGTAGTCATAGTTCTAAGAATCCATAGGTAGATTTAGGCATGTAAAGTAATATCAGTATTCATAAACTTAATAAATTCTAAGATACAGAAGAGAATACATTGAGCATCGTTTGGGCAAACCGATTAGTTTTTGTTTCATGTTTGGCTGGTTCACTGCCAAGATTTGTTTGTCCAAATACATTTATATTCTAAAGTAGCCTATACTCGTGACTTCTTCTCTGTGTTGTCGGCGTCGATGATCCGCCTATATTCATTCAGGAAAGTGACTAAACACAAGCAGTTATATTCACCTGTCCTGGGCTCTGTTGTCCTCCTGAATGACGCCAGTGGTCGCCAGAAGCCTCCGTGGCCTGTGATTGTCTCACATTGGTTGAATAGGGAGCACCAACAACATGACTCTGAGATGCAATTGTCATGACTGCTGGACGCTACGATGGAGCCCTGAAGAGAGGCATTGACTAGGGTTAAGCGATCGTGATCGGAAAAGATCGGATTCCGATCCAGTAAATTTCACGATCGCAATCGGAATTCCGATCCGGATCTTTTCCAGCGGGATCAAGGTCAGAGGTTATCTCAAGATCGGCTGAACCCTATTCCTGTATATATCATTAATAGGTTTGGGATTGGGAAAGATCAGATCCCGATCGGCGATCAAACAAATTTCACAATCCCGATAGGGATCGGCTGGAAAATGATCAGAAATCGGATTTTAAAATCGATCCTGAAGTCTCAAGGTCGGCTCATCCCTAGCCTTGACTAATGAGATGGGAGTTGAGACCATCGTAGAGTTTGGAATATTTAGGGTGAGGGTTGGGAGACCAAATGGAGAGATCAGGGGTTATGGAATCGATATGGGGCTGAAAGGTCTGATATTTTACATCTACTTTGGTTCTGCCCAAATAATCATAATTTTTGGAATCCCATACATTGGCTTATTGAAGAGAAAATGGTATTACAAAAGGTTGATAAAAACAAGGGTTTGATTTCCACTTTCTTAAGTTTGTGGGGTTTGTGGATAAGAGATGTTATTGGAGATAGAGATGAAAATATATTGAGTTATTTTGTATGAACTATATAAATAAACAAAATTAGTGCAAAAAGTACAAAATTCCATATTGAGCTCGGATACAATGTTGCAGAAGAAGAGAAACAGGAAAGCAACATAAACCAACCGAAACATATAGGACAGGGAGACTGACCAGATGGTGGAAAGACCGGGCAGTGGAGGATACAACTCAGTAAGGGGTAATAGTCAAAGAGGCAGGAAGGTTGAAAGTGTGTTTGGGGGAGGTGAAGGTCAAATCCAGACCTTATAATGCCAGCTAAATCATGTGGGCTAGTGGGATTTGTGCCATGGCTACCTCTAATTCTAGAGGCAAGTCCCTGACTACAGAGTTCAAATTTATGGAGCAAACCTCTCTCTCCACTGAAGAATGGAGGGGGCTCTGTCTCGCCCCCCTTTAGTGGATTAGCAATTTAACTGCCTGAATGAGCCCAGTGACCCGGCGATATTTCCTGGGTTTGTAATCTGGAGCAGTATCGCATAGTAACATAGTCTTGGTGGAATTTTTGGTGAATATGGCAGATATCCTTGATTCCCAAAAGGGTGTCATTTTGGGGCAGATTACTCAGAGGTGCGGAGAGAAGTAGGTATAATGGAAGCAGAAAGTCCGCAGAGGTTTGCTCTGCAGGATGGACCACGATACTTTGCCACGGTGGTTTTTCCCGCACTGCTTTTTGGGATGCAACCCGCTACCTGTTTCCTTAGCCTCATAGATTTCTCTTGGATCTTGGCACACACTAAAGAAGCCATGGGAGCAAGACAAGATATGTTTGATGTCAGCTGGGGGAGAACAAGAGTCCTAGTTCCCTTTTCCACTCACCAATATAGTAAAAAAAAAAAAAGTTTTGGTTTTGTTGGGAGCCTTTGGTGAATTTTGGATCAAATCAGGTTAGTTAAGAATTGGTTCCCCCTTCTCTAATATTGAGTTTCCTAATATTACTATTACCCTACATGCCAAAATCTACCCAGATAAACCTGGAGCTATGAAGTGATAACAAAAATAGGCACCAAGGACGAGACTTAAGGAAACCTTCTATTCCTAGCTGGTTATCTCCTATACACATTAACAGACATGGTCTCTTATTGGCCAAGCTGTGTCGTGTCCAGGAGCCGAGATATCAGGAGAACATATAAATACCATCAGTACCTCCATCCAACCTCCACCAGAGACCCATCACCATGAAGTTTCTTCTGATCTGTGTGCTCCTCGGAGCAGCCGGTGAGTCTTCTTACTAACATGGCTGATAGGAGAATATGAAGACTTGAGAATCTTAATCTGACTGTTACTAAATGTTCTTGACTTGCAGCTGCTTTTGAGGATGACGATAAAATCGTCGGAGGGTACACCTGTACCAAGAACTCTGTGCCCTACCAGGCTTCCCTGAACTCCGGCTACCACTTCTGTGGAGGAGCTCTGATCAACACCTTGTGGGTCGTCTCTGCCGCTCACTGCTACAAAGCGTAAGTACAAGAGTCATATTCTATGAACTTATGTCAACCATTCTAAATTTTTAGGGCTGAGTTACCCACTAGTATAATAGAAGGTGATGATTATTGTCTTCTTTGAGCTTCTTTTTAATGCAGAGAAGACAATAGCACACCATCAAAAAATGGAATATGTAATGGAGTCTCTATCTAACTCCCCCCCGATGTGCCCTCATCCAGGAGTCTTCAGGTCAGACTGGGAGAACACAACATCGCCACCAGTGAAGGTACCGAACAGTTCATCAACTCCGCCAAAGTCATCAGACACGGAAGCTACAACTCCAGAACCCTGGACAATGATATCATGTTGATCAAGTTGGCCTCTCCCGCCACCCTCAACTCCTACGTCAAGGCCGTACCTCTGGCCTCTGGTTGTGCCGGCGCTGGCACCAGCTGTCTGATCTCCGGATGGGGCAACACCCTGAGCAGTGGAAGTAAGTGATAGCACAACTTCTACCTTCTATTATCTCCAGACCACTAACGCCAATGTCTGATCTCCTCCATAACCCTACTGGAGCTTAGTTGTCACATGAATAAGTTCCCGTGCCATGTGGTATCTGTGCTAATAGTTCATGTCCATTGACTTGCAGCAAGCATGCCCAACCTCCTGCAGTGCCTGAACGCCCCCATCCTGACCTCCACCCAATGTAGCAATGCCTACCCCGGAGAGATCACCGGCAACATGATCTGCATCGGATACCTGGAAGGTGGCAAGGATTCCTGCCAGGTAAATACTACTGAGAATCTTCCAAGCCATTTGCATGTTTGGTGCTCATGTTAGATCCTTATAATGTATGACATTATATAGTAGTGAAAAGTTTGGAGATTTAATGTCCCCACTAACTAGAGGTGGGATATAGAAGTATAGAGAGGACGGACTATATGTGTTACTAGTTTCTATTACATGGACAATCCTAGACACATATATAACTTTACTTTCTCCTTTCAGGGTGACTCTGGTGGCCCCGTGGTCTGCAATGGACAGCTCCAGGGTATTGTCTCCTGGGGATACGGCTGTGCTCTCAGGAACTATCCTGGTGTCTACACCAAGGCCTGCAACTACAACTCCTGGATCTCCAACACCATCGCCACCAACTAAAGCTCTTCACGATTTATGTCTTCAGATTGTTCCATCTGTTTTTCTTAAATTCTATCAAATGTTTAACAAATTCTGGAGATTTTTACTGTATGGACAGAATAAACTATTTCTGTTATGAAAAATGTGTTTTAAGATTTGTATCTCGGAGTGATGTCCTGCCTGCAGTTCAGTCTCCTCCAGGGTCTGATCCAGATACTTTTTTAGATCTTATCCTTCTTTCTACCATAATTCCTCAGTAGCTAGAGAGATACAATGGACAGCTAGATCAATGCAATCTCTGCCTGCTTGGGGGACCTTTTAATAGTCCTTAGCTAGAGCCATAGCCATCTCTACCTGCTGGAATACAGTATAATTATCTTAGGACTATCCTAGGACCTGCGGCTTCCCTCAACCCTCCCAAATTTGTCCTGGGAACTATATGAATGTTAGACATGAGTAATAATAGTGACCTTATCTAATCTATTGACCCCAACGTGATATGGATGTGACAAGACATAGCTGATCTCAGTTCAACACAATACCAGGACATGTGGCTTGCAGAAAATCTGGACAAGCCAATGGGACAGATAATGGACGTCACATGGTGGCATCTCACTAGGATACACGTTATGATCGGTGGCGGTGACCTCTGGGTCCTAGAGATATTGTATAACCCCATGGAATGTTTCTTAAAAGATAAGTTTCATTTCTAAGCAATACATTGTTACAATACCAAAAACTGTAACATCAAGAGAGTAAAAACTACAGTAAATTATACCGTATGACCAAAATAGTCATGAAATAATCCTGTACTATGTAAAACTATGAGAGTGAAGAAGACTGTGACACAAAGACCGAGATACAGATCTGTAGATTAGGAATCAGACCGGCGCCCCCTGTTGGAGCAGGCTGTGGTTACATCCAGGTTATTGTCAGGCAGGTCTCGGTTCTCTCAGGCTGTGTATACTTGCAGCACAGAAATACACAGCAGAGTCTGCAATGGCGGCCGATGTCCGGTGTAGAGTGGAGTTATAGATATCAGGCCGCTTTATAGACCAAGTCTGCTGAAACTCCTTCTCCATCTCTTCAGATTTGGCGTCTATGGAGAGCACCATGAGCTTCAGTCCTTGCCCTGCTTTCTGCTCGTACCAGTACATGTACAAGTAGTTGCTCTGATCTTGTTTGCATCCCATCTTCACTTCATCCCCAGCCGTCACTATCAGCAGCTTATTGTCCTGATCCACTTCTACTGCACCGAAGCCTGATGGAGACACAGAGGACAAGAAGCTAAACTGGGGCAATACTGGGCTGCCAAAGGGTGTAACACTGCAAGACGGGCTCTAAAATTACTCCAAAATAGTCCAGTGACATCTGCTGTTACCCCCGACCCAGGAGCTGACAATCCATCTACAGGATCCGACTATCCCTGACCCCAGGAACTAACAATCCATCCACAGGAGCTGAATATTCCTGACCCCAGGAGCTAACAATCTTAATACAGGAGCTCTGGCTATTCCTGACCCCAGGAGCTGACCATCCATCTACAGGAGCCAACTATTCCTGACCCCAGGAGCTAACAATCCATCTACAGGAGCTGAATATTCCTGACCCCAGGAGCTAACAATCTTAATACAGGAGCTCTGGCTATTCCTGACCCCAGGAGCTGACCATCCATCTACAGGAGCCGACTATCCCTGACCCCAAGAGCTGACAATCCATCTACAAGAACTGATTATTCCTGACTGCAAGAGCTAACAATCCATCTACAGGAGCCGACTATGCCTGACCTCAGAGCTAACATCCATCTATAGGGGCTGACTATTCCTAACCCTAGGAGCTAACAATCCATCTATAGGGGTTCTGACTATTCCTGTCCCCAGAGCTGACAATCCATCTAAAGGAGCTGACTATTCCTGACCTCAGAGCTAACAATCCATTTATAGGGGCTCTGACTATGCCTGACCCCAGGAGCTAACAATCCATCTATAGGGGCTGACTATTCCTGACCTCAGAGCTAACAATCCATTTATAGGGGCTGACTATTCCTGACCCCAGGAGCTGACAATCCATCTATAGGGGCTGACTATTCCTGACCCCAGGAATTCCTGACCTCAGAGCTAACAATCCATCTATAGGGGCTATGACTATTCCTGACCCCAGGAGCTGATAATCCATCTACAGGAGCTGACTATTCCTGGCCCTAGGAGCTAACAATCCATCTATAGGGGCTATGACTATTTCTGACCCCAGGAGCTAACAATCCATCTATAGGGGCTGACTATTTCTGACCCCAGGAGCTAACAATCCATCTATAGGGCTGACTATTCCTGACCCCAGGAGCTGACAATCCATCTATAGGGGCTCTGACTATGCCTGACCCTAGGAGCTAACAATCCATCTATAGGGGCTATGACTATTCCTGACCCCAGGAGCTGACAATCCATCTATAGGGGCTGACTATTCCTGACTCCAGGAGCTGACAATCCAGATTGGAGACCCTAATATTAATATATACACAGTATACAGTATATATAACTTGATAGGAGGGCACATGCAGAGATAAGCAGGAGCAGGATCCTCATCATCTCACTGGGGAGTCTTAAAGGAGAAGGTGATGGATTGTCTCTGTATAATCTATAGACATCTATAAGAGGAGGGTCTAGATTTCTGAGCTCAGAGCTGAGGACATTTGGCGTCTGATTCTTCGCTCGCTGTCAGTGAGATTCGTCGCCGCCTCCTGGTCATGTAAAAAAAAAATATTTCCTGTTATATTTAACTCTTGATGTTCATATGTATCAGAATTTGGAGTCAGGGGGGGGGCCATCAGGGGACAATCATTTGACTTGGGGCGAGAACCAGTCTGAAAACCAGAACCCTACAGGAAATAAGTGGTTAAACAGCCCCTGAATAATCCCTTTCTATAAAACATAATCTGTGTATATATGGAATATTCTAGAACTTTCTAATGTCATTCATGTTCCTAATGTTCACCACGTCCAATAGCTCAGATGTCAGTGAGAACGTTCCTGGTTATATTCGGAGGCAGGGACACGGCTGCAAGTGTATTCAGTATATTGTCTGCAGTTACTATATGGGCCCATACACACATCCATAGACAGATCGGTGTCTGGGCCATAGAAACCATCCACAAATTATGTCGCAGGTCGTATTCCTGTTGTATTTGCGGCACAGACTCATCCATACAGACGTATGAGAACAGATCAGTCTTCTGATTCAATGCACCATACCATTCCTTATTTTGGATATGGATGTGTGTGTTATGTAGCTTCACTATGTATGTAGATAGTCCTGCTCTCAGCTAAGAAGTGGATACAATTGTATCCAGTCTAGACAATGCTCTGTGAGCTCAACAGCCTGGACTCCAAACTGATACATTGTAGCAAACTAATACATAGCGAGTCCTGCTCTCAGTATCTGGTCTAGACAATGCTCTGTGAGCTCAACACATCAATAGCAGCTGTGGAATTCTCACTTCTAGTTTGCTACAATGTTTCAAGCGGAGGAGTAACGTGAATATCCCAAGTCTGAATGTGAGATACCCCCTATAGCTATGCCCCTGCGTCCAGGAGAGAGGGGGCAGCTGAAATATCTGTTGGAGTGTCAGACCCATGTTGTGTTGTGATGTGGGGTTCAGGGGACCCATAAGAGTAAAGTATCCACAGACAGAATGAAGATAAGATGCAGACCCCAATAGTTCAGGCTTCTCGATCTATAATACGTTTATTGTAAAGTTAACATCAGAATCCGCCTTCTGTTTATGACAACGTTACATTGTAGACGTCCTATCATAATATGTATCCGATGAAGATAAATATTTTATATTTTATTTCTGGAATTCTTTTTGTTGATCAAAATTGACATTAAAACCATCTACAAAATGCTACAAAGAAATAAAAATACATTTATTTTCTTCTAGTAATAAATGACACAATATTAATAATATGAATTTATTGATTCTATCACTGTTATTATTATTGTAGCTCAGCTCACTGTCGCCCCCTGTTGGAGCCGTCTGTCATTACGTCCAGGTTATTACCAGGCTCTCCTCCGTACTCTCAGGCTGTGTATACTGGACGCGCACAGATACGTAGCAGAGTCCTCTTTGGTTGCGGATTTTAGGGAGAGGGTAGAGCTGAGGACATCGGGCCTCTCTATAGACCATCCCTTCTTATAGTCATCCTCCATGTCTTCTGAGTTGGCGTTCAGTGAGTGCACCATCAGCTTCAGTCCTTCCTTCGGCTTCTTCTGGTACCAGAACATATTGAGGTGGTCGCTCTTATCTTGTTTGCACTTCAGCTCCAGTTTATCCTCCATCTTCCCTATCATAAGCGTCTCCTCCTGCTCCACTTGTACCGCACCGCAGCCTGGGACACAAGAGGTTAATAAATGATACACTATAATAATGTCGCCATAATATCGCTCCTATAATACAGATCACCGGTCTGCAACCTATCCTGTATAGCCTCCGATGATGAAGAAGCCCAAAATATCAGACAACTTCTGGATTACTCAGCCCATCTCGCTGGATCTTGGAGGAATTCTGGAGGAACATGTTTTAGAAATATTTAAGATGAGTAACTTACATGGGATGAAGGATGACCCTGAAAGAAGCAGAAGAAGGATCCTCATCATCACCACGAGGCGGGGGATGTATAGACTTCTATAGGGACTTCTATAGGGACTTCTATAGGGACTTCTATAGGGAGAGGTTGTGGATTCCTGTTCTTGAGATCGGGGCTGAGATTCCTTGTATAAGTGCCCCCCCCCCCTCTTCTTCTCCTCTCGGGGGGTGGGATTACTCTTGTTCTTTTGTATCAAAGCCGTTGCTAAATTGTTACATTTGTTTCCTGTTTGCTGTTGGCCATTTAACCCTTACTTATCTAATGTCATTCTGGGTCCATCTTTTTGCACTGAGATCCATGTGCTGAGCCCGGCAGCGCCCCCTGTTGGTCTATATAACGGTGACTCTCTGTAGGTTTTGTGCAGCCGGATACTCTTATATTTGCAGCTGTGTCTACTGGAAGCGCAGAGATACACGGCGGAGTCCTGATCCTCGGCCGCAGACTTGCTCAGTAAGGACTGGAGGTTCGAAGGTCTTTGCAGCCCCCAGCCGGTGTATTTCGCCTCCATATCTGTTTGGCTAGGGTCTGCTGAATACACCATGAGCTGCAAAGCTTGGCCGGGTTTCTGTTGGTACCAAATAGTGACGTAATGGTCTTTGTTTTGGTGACAGGTCATGTTCACAAACTCCCCGGGCCGGAGTATCAGGAGCCCTGGACTCTGCGTCACCTGCTCGCACCCACCTGAAATACACAACACAATGGGGTGGCCATTAGGTGGTATCAGCACCAGCAGCCTATTACTACCTAGAGGAGGAGATAAGCGTGTGTGGGCTATGTCTGGCGCCGCTTATCTATGGGTGAATCTATCTACAGGGGCCATCAGCAAAAATCTAATATCTATGGTCATCGTAAGCTCATGCCATGGGTCTACCTTCATGGATTGTATTATAATGGCCATTTTCTGGTGGACGCACATTCTTGTTCCCATCTACAGTCTGCAAACTCATCCTGAGCTAATGATGATCACAGCTGAGGGTTTGTTACAGTATGAACCATCCTCTGTCACAGCCAGGACTTCAGGATGATACATTATACCAGCGCTGATACATTGTAACAAACCGGCCAAGAGATTTGTTCTGCTCAGAGAATTGTCTGGACAGATTTGTATCTTCGGTTATGACAATATTTGGTCTATATAAGATTTGCAGCCTCGGGATGTAAATGAGAATATTCACTGACAGCAAGCAGAGATCTGTATACAGGCGAGGACTGGAGACAAAGTATATGAGAATGTTCCAGAATGTTACACGTTACACGCATGAAACTCATAAAGAGCCCAGGAAATTAGGGACTCCGCACGTTATTAACCCTTACCTTGCAGAATGCCCAGCAGCAGAATCAGGAGAATCTGATTATTCATGGTACCGGCCCTTTAAATATCTTGCTAGAAATAGAACGTCAGTTTCTTAAATGACCTGTAAGTAGAAGGATTTACGTGAGATCTCTCCTTTATATCCTCGGCTTATGATCCATCGTGGTCGCGTCTGTGCTTTGTATCATTGATGAAACCATTTTGTTTCCTGTTCCCTCCCACCGCAGGATCGGTACGGTTATTCCATGTGGTATCCGAGCTGACGGATAAGAAATATTGGGGTCACATCAGACGCTACACAGTTACTTACAGCTATGACTACAAGTCAACCGTATTCTGAAGATATTCTCTAGGTTCTAGAAGAAAACACAACTTTGCACAATGTAACGTCATGGGATTCCCGTACTAGTGGATTCAACTTTATTGGGGTCCCTTATAAACAGCCCCCCTACAAGCCCCGGGATCTGGGTACAAGAGCGGCCGAGGTTTCCTAGGTCAGGTCTACACATCTTATGTCTCCTATATCACATTGTTGTACGTATCACATGCTATATCCAGACTATATACCGTCTGAGATGTGATATTATAATTACATAGCGCCCCCTGTAGGCTCAATCTAGAATCTTCTATCACTGTCACTCTTAAAGGTTTTCTGCTCGCTGCTGCATTGCTCTATGTAACTGTGTTTACTGGCGGCACAATAATACACGGCAGAGAGGTCGTCCCTATCCTCAGACAAGGTCAAGGTCACGTTTGTGGTTTCAGGCCTACTCGCAGTCCAGTCCTTGAAGTCGTCTTCCATTTTAGCTTCTCCGGCTCCGGTGGAGTAAAGCATCAGCTTCAGACCTTGTTGGGGCTTGTGCTGGTACCAAAACATGGCAATGTAGGTGGCATCATTATACTGACAATGGAGGGCGACGGGGGCCCCCGGATTCTTTATTAACAATTTGGGGTGCTGAGAAATTTGAAATTGTTGAGAAAAACCTGAAGAAGAGTGAAAATGAGAGGAGATGGTTTAATTGTGCACCTTATGGTAATAAATAATTATTTATCAGATGGGAGGATTATAGATGGTGACTATGGTCTGCAGTTATCGGAGGTCAAATAATGGGAAATAGTCTCAGGAAAGTCCATTAATTCAACAAATACAGGCAGAAATAATAAGTAATAATAAGTAATAAGTAATAATAATAATAATAATAAGGAATAATACTTTTATTATAACAATATAATAATATAATTAAAATATAATTAGAATAATAATTTAATTAAAATAATATATACTTTTATTATAATAACAATATAATAATAATAAATATTAAATGATAATAATAATAATAATAATAATAATAATAATAATAATAATAATAATAATAATAATAATAATAATAATAATAATCAAAAGCTAAATAATAAAACAAACTTTTGATCTAAACTTTTGGCCTCACCTGATAGAATATTCAGACCCACGAGTATCAGGACTTTGTACATTCTCATGTTCCTCTTATGATATTTTTATGGATATAATTTATATTTCATTAGTTACTGTCGTTCTCTATAAACACAATGTAACAAAAACTTAAAGCCCCGAAAACCAAAGTGTGACCTTGTCTTTCCCCCTCACCTTGTTAGTTATAGGGACGTGTAATGTTTCCTGTCTCCTCCCATAGTTATATGTGACTGTACAGTATACAGCACATGTGCGGCTCTATGGTATATGTCACTGCATCTCCATATGTCGTGTTACCAGGGATCACATAAGAGGATGAAACATTTACAAGAAAACCTGCAAAATCCTCAGTATCACTGTATGTTACATTATAAAAGGCAATTTTTTTATTATTATTATTATTATTATTATTATTATTATTATTATTATTATTATTATTATTATTATTATTTATCATTGTTATTTAGTTTATTGTTATTGTTATTCTTTATTATTGTTGTTTGTTTATTTTATTTATTATTATTATTGTTGTTATTATTATTTTAATATTATTTATTATTTATTTTATTTATTATTATTACTGTGATTATTATTATTATTATTATTATTATTATTATTATTATTATTATTATTATTCTGTTTATGTGAATACAGACAGCCTGTTATATTGTACATAGTCCGGATTCTCTTATTCCTCCTCCTATATTTGTGGATTTCTTCTCCTCCACCACCCCCATTATTGCCTGTACCTGATACTAAGTATTAAGGGTTACGTTGCGGAATAACATCCTGGAACCCTCCTGATACATTTAGTCCCTATATGAGGGGTGACCGGGTTACTTTGTGAGCTCTGCTGCCCCTATAGGCAGGTCTGTGTAATGCACCATCTTTTCTAGGTTTAGGATAGGCTGTGCCTTAGGTCTCTATGGCTGTGATACTGGAAGCGCAGAAATACCCGGCGGAGTCCTGACCTTCTGCTTTGTCCTTCTTCAGTTGTGATTTCTTGGCATCTTCTTTAGTCATCGTCCAGTTTTTCCCATATTCGTTCTCCATAGTCGGTGTGTTTGATCCTATGGACATGGCCATGAGTGTGAAGCCTTGTCCTGCTCTCTGCTGGTACCAGTACATATTATACGTGCCGCTGGTGTCATCATGCTCACACGAGAGCGACACCTTGTCCCCAGCATAAAGTACAAGATACTTCTGGTCCTGAGTCACTTCCACGGCCCAACACAGACCTGCCGGGGCAAAAGGAGGGCAAAGACTATTGTGAGTGGGGGGATTAACCCTTGTCTGTAACATTTAGTAATAAAACAATAAATTTGTAATAAAATGTATCAATAGTTTTTCTTTAATTTGCAACAATTTATACAGTAATAATTATCATGTATTATTATTATTATTATTATTATTATTATTATTATTATTATTTCTACCAGTATACATCCAGAATATCCTTCTATAGACACAAATCCACTTACATAGCAGAACTTCCAGGGAGAGCAGAACAATCCCTGATCTCATGACTGTACTGGCGCTGGTGCCGCTGTTACCTGTGAGTCAGTAAAGGAGAAAAAATATCAAAAACATACAAATGTACAATAGAAAATGAATAATTTCTTCAAAAGTAAAAAAATATAAAAAATGCACAAAAACGTAGCAATCCCTCTAAGTCTTGTAGTGTCAGGTCCTTACAGTGAAGGCTGGGAGAAATATCGGCCGCTCATCCCATCCTTACTGTTTTTTACCTTCTACCTCCCCCTGCTGTACTGTGTGTAATAGGAGACTGGTAACTCTAAATCCCGCCCCCTTAACTAAACCATGCCCCCTTGGCTACGTCCAGCCCCCTTGACTAAACCATTCCCCATTGAGTAAGTCCGACCCCCTAGACTAAACACTGTCTCTTGACTAAACCCTGACCCCTTGACTAAGTGCTGTCCCCTTGACTAAACCCTGTCCCCTTGACTAAGTCCCACCCCCTTGACTAAACCCTTCCTTTTGACTAAACCCTACCCCCTTGACTAAGTCCTGTCCCCTTCACTAAACCCTTCCCCTTGACTAAACCCTGCCCCTTGACTAAACCCTGCCCCTTGACTAAACCCTGCCCCTTGACTAAACCCTGACCCCTTGACTAAGTCCAGTCCCCTTGACTAAACCCTGACCCCTTGACTAAGTCCAGTCCCCTTGACTAAACCCTGACCCCTTGACTATAATCTGCCCTCCTAGACCTCTATTCACCAAATAAGGCAATGTCTTAAAGGTACACTTAAAGGAACCGCCTTGTCAGAGTGTAACCTATTGTTTCATTTATTGCAGTTTTTATGTTGCACATAGTTTAGAAAAATGGAGAAAAAGAAACCTCTGCTGTAAATATAATGGACCTGTCCTTTAACTTATACAATCCCATAATAAGTGACATAGATGTGATGAGGGGGGAGGGGACCAGAATAAAAGGGTTAATTATATAAACCATGTCAGAGACAATTGTGCTATATTATGTAGACGCAGCGCCCCCTGGAGGCCCAACCTTGTGCCATAAACACCCAGCGCAGGTTTTATGTCGGCCGCCGCTCGGCTTCTTGTGTCTGTGATAACTTGATGCGCAGAAATACACGGCCGAATCCTCAGGGGTTGCTTTGCTACGTCTTAGGACGGATCCCTTAACATCAGGACGCTGAAGACTCCACCAGACCTGGAACTTATTTTCCATGGTGGAATCATTTACGGCACTAGACCGGGCCATGAGCTCCAGACCTCCCCCGAATATTTGCTGGTACCAGGACATGGTGTAGGTTCCGGTCGTGTCGCTGTGTTCACAATGGAGACCGATGGATTCTCCGACTTCTAGAAGGACGAGCTTCACGTCTTGTTTTACTGTCACCTCCTGACCTAGACCTGTGAGAAGAAGCAAAGACAATGAAGGAGATGATGAGAAGGTCCAAAGTGTTACAAAGTATCTCAGAGGCTTCCATCACCCTTGTCCGTCCTCCTTTGTCTTCTTTAGGAAAATACTTAGTGTAAGATCTTACATGTAAGAAAGTGCAAGACGATGATAAGAAGGATTGGTCCCATTGCTGACTCTTTATAGTAGATCTTCCATTTCTGTAGGAGTCACAACTCTGTCCTAAATCTAGATCAGGTTCCTCTTGTGTCCTCACCTAGGACTGAACTTACAGATCTCCTGTATAAAGTCCATACGTGTCATCTCCTTTTTAGAGATCCACCCCTATAGATGTTTGGTCGTCCTTCAGAGATGATGTAGCAGACATGGGCACGGCGAGGGGCGAGGCAGAATAGAGGAGGGGCAACAGATATATCATGCCATCATCTTCATCTTCTCATCTCTGTTTCTCTCATGTACTTTTTAGAATGCCCCTCTGACCCCGCTGTCCAACATGTACAAGGCGCCCTGTGGGAACCCTCTAGTGTGTGCCTTAGAGAGATCCCCCATAGTAGATAGGGGTGAGCCAACTTACTCATAATGAGTCAGGTTCCCTGCAAATTTTCCAAAAATTTTGGGTTTTTGAATCTGTTGCCCCCCCTGCTGATCAAATATTTAGGTCATCCTGGACCTCTCTTTTAAGATTTCACATTAAACCCATCTCCCCAGGTCTGCGGTCACAGTTCTCAGCAGCTGCTTCCTCTGTATCTGGTCATGTAGCGCCCTCTACAGGTCGGTGCCACTTCCTGAGCCCTGCAGGTTTTATGCCGGCGGTGACTTAACCTTTAGCGTCTGTGATAACTGACTGCACAGAAATACACGGCCGAGTCTTCAGAGCGAGGATTCGGACACTTAAGAATGGAGTTTGTATCTTGAGGTCGCTCCATTTGCCACGAAACACTGAAATTGTTCTCAGGAGTAAAAGTATTTACTGAAAGAGACATCCCCATGAGCTCGAGACCTCTCCCTGATCTCTGCCGATACCAGTACATATAATACAAGACCCCTGACTGCCCTGTGTAGGTACAATGAAGGGCAAGGGATTGTCCCACTTGGAGAACTTCAGCTCTTTTGTCTTGAGTGACCGTCACGTCCTGGCCCAAACCTGTGAACGGAAGGTGGTGAGAACATTACTGGAGGCTTCTAAGGAGTCTGAACTGTCCTCAACCCCAACATCAATTGTGTCTACTGAGTCTACTCTCTTCTTCTATATCTTCTTACATGTAAATAAGTTCATGGTGAAGATCAGGAGCTCCGGCCTCATGTTGTCGCCTTTTCTGATGTATTTACAATATATACAGTATCTCAGCTCTTTCCTGAAGATGTTCTATCTCTTTAGGTGCTCGGCTTTCGGTGACGTCCCTTCATGTCATTTCCTGTTCTACCCATAGATTGTCCTTATACAGATGTGCGCCTTGTCTAGAGACACAAATGGTGGAAGCCAAATGTAGGAACTCCCAGCAATAGCAAAAACCAAGGTCAAAGGGCTAGTTCACACGTGAACTGCCCGCGCGGGTTTTGACACAGAGAGAGACGCGGCGAGCCGCGTCTCTCTCTTGTCAAAACCCGCCCGCCGCGACCATCGCGGTCGCGGCTTTCACCTCCGCTGTCGGCTCAAATGAATGAGCCGACATAGGAGGGAGCTGCAGCCGGGCGGAAGCCGTGCGGCGCAGCCCGCGCGGCTTCCGCCTGAAGAAAGAGCATGTCGCTTCTTTTCTCCGCTAGCAGCAGCTCGCCGCTAGCGGAGAAAAGAAGCCCGGCGGTCTCCATAGACCACCATTATAAGGGGAGGTTTTGGACGCGAAATCCGCTGTCAAAAACCTCCCCTTCTACTCACGTGTGAACTAGCCCAAAGACTCCAGAATCTCCTCTTGCTGACTTGTCTGTATCATGTGTCAGAACTCACTAATACTATCTCAGTGACGTCAGAACTCACTAATACTATCTCAGTGACATCAGAACTCACTAATACTATCTCAGTGACATCAGAACTCACTAATACTATCTGAGTGACATCAGAACTCACTAATACTATCTCAGTGACGTCAGAACTCACTAATACTATCTGAGTGACATCAGAACTCACTAATACTATCTCAGTGACATCAGAACTCACTAATACTATCTAAGTGACATCAGAACTCACTAATACTATCTCAATGACATCAGAACTCACTAATACTATCTCAGTGATGTCAGAACTCACTAATACTATCTCAGCGACGTCAGAACTCACTAATACTATCTCAGTGACATCAGAACTCACTAATATTGTCCGAATGATATCAGGACTCGCTAATACTATCTGAGTGACATCAGAACTCACTAATACTATGTCAGTGATGTCACAACTCACTAATACTATCTCAATGATATCAGGACTCACTAATACTATCTCAGTGACATCAGAACTCACTAATACTATGTCAGTGATGTCACAACTCACTAATACTATCTCAGTGACATCAGAGCTCACTAATACTATCTCAGTGACATCAGAACTCACTAATACTATCTCAGTGACATCAGAAATCACTAATACTATGTCAGTGATGTCACAACTCACTAATACTATCTCAATGATATCAGGACTCACTAATACTATCTCAGTGACATCAGAACTCACTAATACTATCTCAATGATATCAGGACTCACTAATACTATCTCAGTGACATCAGAACTCACTAATACTATCTGAGTGACATCAGAACTCACTAATACTATCTCAGTGACATCAGAACTCACTAATACTATCTCAATGATATCAGGACTCACTAATACTATCTCAGTGACATCAGAACTCACTAATACTATCTGAGTGACATCAGAACTCACTAATACTATCTCAATGATATCAGGACTCACTAATACTATCTCAGTGACATCAGAACTCACTAATACTATCTGAGTGACATCAGAACTCACTAACACTATCTCAATGATTTCAGGACTCACTAATACTATCTGAGTGACATCAGAACTCACTAATACTATCTCAGTGACATCAGAACTCACTAATACTATCTCAGTGACATCAGAACTCACTAATACTATCTCAGTGACATCAGAACTCACTAATACTATCTCAGTGACATCAGAACTCACTAATACTATCTGAGTGACATCAGAACTCACTAATACTATCTCAGTGACATCAGAACTCACTAACACTATCTCAATGATTTCAGGACTCACTAATACTATCTGAGTGACATCACAACTCACTAATACTATGTCACATGCTCAGTAGCCCAATCCCATTACCCAGATCACCTTGTACACAGGTAGCCAAGTTTTTTGCTGTTGTGAGCCATTAAAAATTAATTGCCGTGGAAGCAAGTGTTACATATAATTGGGGAGATTTATTTAGACTGGGGCAAGATGAAACTGAATTACTAAGGGGCTCCATTAATAATTCAGGTGCACTTATGGGGATCGGGGGATCCCAGCAATGGGTATTTTTCTGGCACAGTCTGTAGAGTGTGATGTGAACATTTACACTGATAGTGAATAATTTAACCCTGTGTGTCCTCTATAATTGACCCGCAGCGCCCTCCAGAGGCCATGTGGCTCACTGGTTCTCATTTCCATAAATCCTATCTACAATGTGCGGCAGGTTTTGTGTTGGCTCTGGCTCAGCTTTTTGTGGCTGTGTACACTTGCTGCACAGTAATACACAGCCGAGTGCTCAGAGGTTGCTTCATTACACTGGAGAGAAGACCTTGTCGCCTCAGACCTCTTCATGCTCCAGGAGCTCTGAAACTTTCCTTCCACAGTTTGGTCATTTTCGGAGTAGGAGTAAGCCATGATCTCCAGCGCTCCTGATTTCTGCTGGTACCAGTACATGTTATAGGTGGCAGATGTTCCGCTGTATTCACATTGCAAAGTTGTGGAATTTCCCATAATGACTATTGCAAACCTTTTGTCTTGAGTGACCGTCAGCTCCTGGCCGAGACCTGAGGAGAGACAACAAGAATATCCCTGAAAGTGTCAGTAACTGATACAAGTCTGTACAATGTATCTCCACGTCCCCTGCCCCAATGTCTGAGATCAGATCTCTATAAATAATCTCCATCACATTCATCAGGAGGATTAAGTTCTTACAGGTAAGGAAGCTCAAGGTGAAGACCAAGACGCGTTGTCTCATTGTTTAGTCTTATTCTGATGACCATCTACATTAATACCGTAACGTCCTCCCCATCTGATGGTGAAGGTCCTTCTCGTCTCCTCACTTTAAGGTCTTCAGGATCTCATTTACATAATTTATTCCTGTAACTTCCTGTTAGATCTTAGTCGTGAAATCAACCAATGATGATCAACCAAAGAGTCTCATTTTTAGAAAGATCAGATATCTGAGACATCATAACGGGAAGTGTTTCTTGTACAATGTTGTGACAAATTTTTGTTTTTAAAAACTTTTTAAAGTTTTTCTCTGGGCAGTAATTTGGAGGAGCACGATTACTGGTCATTATGGGGTCACTATGGAGCATTATACTATATGGGGGTCACTATGGAGCATTATACTATATGGGGGTCACTATGGAGCATTATACTATATGGGGGTCACTATGGAGCATTATACTATATGGGGTCACTATGGAGCATTATACTATATGGGGGTCACTATGGAGCATTATACTATATGGGAGTCACTATGGAGCATTATACTATATGGGGTCACTATGGAGCATTATACTATAAGGAGTCACTATGGAGCATTATACTATATGGGGGTCACTATGGAGCATTATACTATATGGGGGTCACTATGGAGCATTATACTATATGGGGGTCACTATGGAGCATTATACTATATGGGGGTCACTATGGAGCATTATACTATATGGGGTCACTATGGAGCATTATACTATATGGGGGTCACTATGGAGCATTATACTATATGGGGGTCACTATGGAGCATTATACTATATGGGGTCACTATGGAGCATTATACTATATGGGGTCACTATGGAGCATTATACTATATGGGGGTCACTGTGGAGCATTATACTATATGGGGGTCACCATGGAGCATTATACTAAATGGGGTCACTATGGAGCATTATACTATATGGGGTCACTGTGGAGCATTATACTATATGAGGTCACTATGGAGCATTATACTATATGGGAGTCACTATGGAGCATTATACTATATGGAGGTCACTATGGAGCATTATACTATATGGGAGTCACTATGGAGCATTATACTATATGGGGGTCACTATGGAGCATTATACTATATGGGGGTCACTATGGAGCATTATACTATATGGAGGTCATTATGGAGCATTATACTATATGGGAGTCACTATGGAGCATTATACTATATGGGAGTCACTATGGAGCATTATACTATATGGGGGTCTCTATGGAGCATTATACTATATGGGAGTCACTATGGAGCATTATACTATATGGGAGTCACTATGGAGTATTATACTATATGGGGGTCACTATGGAGCATTATACTATATAGAGGTCACTATGGAGCATTATACTATATGGGGGTCACTATGGAGCATTATACTATATGGGGTCACTATGGAGCATTATACTATATGGAGGTCACTATGGAGCATTATACTATATGGGGGTCACTATGGAGCATTATACTATATGGAGGTCACTATGGAGCATTATACTATATGGGAGTCACTGTGGAGCATTATACTATATGGGGGTCACTATGGAGCATTATACTATATGGGGGTCACTATGGAGCATTATACTATATGGGGGTCACTATGGAGCATTATACTATATGGGGGTCACTATGGAGCATTATACTATATGGGGTCACTATGGAGCATTATACTATATGGGGGTCACTATGGAGCATTATACTATATGGGGTCACTATGGAGCATTATACTATATGGGAGTCACTATGGAGCATTATACTATATGGAGGTCACTATGGAGCATTATACTATATGGGGGTCACTATGGAGCATTATACTATATGGAGGTCACTATGGAGCATTATACTATATGGGGGTCACTATGGAGCATTATACTATATGGGGGTCACTGTGGAGCATTATACTATATGGGGGTCACTATGGAGCATTATACTATATGGGGGTCACTATGGAGCATTATACTATATGGAGGTCTCTATGGAGCATTATACTATATGGGAGTCACTATGGAGCATTATACTATATGGGAGTCACTATGGAGCATTATACTATATGGGGTCACTATGGAGCATTATACTATATGGGGTCACTATGGAGCATTATACTATATGGGGGTCACTATGGAGCATTATACTATATGGGGGTCACTATGGAGCATTATACTATATGGGGGTCACTATGGAGCATTATACTATATGGGGGTCACTATGGAGCATTATACTATATGGGAGTCACTATGGAGTATTATACTATATGGGGGTCACTATGGAGCATTATACTATATGGGGGTCACTATGGAGCATTATACTATATGGGAGTCACTATGGAGTATTATACTATATGGGGGTCACTATGGAGCATTATACTATATGGAGGTCACTATGGAGCATTATACTATATGGAGGTCACTATGGAGCATTATACTATATGGGGGTCACTATGGAGCATTATACTATATGGGGGTCACTATGGAGCATTATACTATATGGGGTCACTATGGAGCATTATACTATATGGGAGTCACTATGGAGCATTATACTATATGGAGGTCACTATGGAGCATTATACTATATGGGGGTCACTATGGAGCATTATACTATATGGGGGTCACTATGGAGCATTATACTATATGGGGGTCACTATGGAGCATTATACTATATGGGGTCACTATGGAGCATTATACTATATGGGAGTCACTATGGAGCATTATACTATATGGGGGTCACTATGGAGCATTATACTATATGGGGTCACTATGGAGTATTATACTATATGGGAGTCACTATGGAGCATTATACTATATGGGGGTCACTATGGAGCATTATACTATATGGGGTCACTATGGAGCATTATACTATATGGGGTCACTATGGAGCATTATACTATATGGGGTCACTATGGAGCATTATACTATATGGGGGTCACTATGGAGCATTATACTATATGGAGGTCACTATGGAGCATTATACTATATGGGGTCACTATGGAGCATTATACTATATGGGGGTCACTATGGAGCATTATACTATATGGAGGTCACTATGGAGCATTATACTATATGGGGGTCACTATGGAGCATTATACTATATGGGGGTCGCTATGGAGCATTATACTATATGGGGGTCACTGTGGAGCATTATACTATATGGGGGTCACTATGGAGCATTATACTATATGGAGGTCTCTATGGAGCATTATACTATATGGGGTCACTATGGAGCATTATACTATATGGGGTCACTATGGAGCATTATACTATATGGGGTCACTATGGAGCATTATACTATATGGGGGTCACCATGGAGCATTATACTATATGGGGGTCACTATGGAGCATTATACTATATGGGGGTCACTATGGAGCATTATACTATATGGAGGTCACTATGGAGCATTATACTATATGGGAGTCACTATGGAGCATTATACTATATGGGGTCACTATGGAGCATTATACTATATGGGGGTCACTATGGAGCATTATACTATATGGGGGTCACTATGGAGCATTATACTATATGGGGTCACTATGGAGCATTATACTATATAGAGGTCACTATGGAGCATTATACTATATGGGGTCTCTATGGAGCATTATACTATATAGAGGTCACTATGGAGCATTATACTATATGGGGGTCACTATGGAGCATTATACTATATGGGAGTCACTATGGAGTATTATACTATATGGGGGTCACTATGGAGCATTATACTATATGGGAGTCACTATGGAGCATTATACTATATGGGAGTCACTATGGAGTATTATACTATATGGGGGTCACTATGGAGCATTATACTATATGGGGTCACTATGGAGCATTATACTATATGGGGTCACTATGGAGCATTATACTATATAGAGGTCACTATGGAGCATTATACTATATGGGGGTCACTATGGAGCATTATACTATATGGGGTCACTATGGAGCATTATACTATATGGGGTCACTATGGAGCATTATACTATATGGGGTCACTATGGAGCATTATACTATATGGAGGTCACTATGGAGCATTATACTATATGGAGGTCACTATGGAGCATTATACTATATGGGGGTCACTATGGAGCATTATACTATATGGGGTCACTATGGAGCATTATACTATATGGAGGTCACTATGGAGCATTATACTATATGGGGGTCACTATGGAGCATTATACTATATGGGGGTCACTATGGAGCATTATACTATATGGGAGTCACTATGGAGCATTATACTATATGGGAGTCACTATGGAGTATTATACTATATGGGGGTCACTATGGAGCATTATACTATATGGAGGTCACTATGGAGCATTATACTATATGGGAGTCACTATGGAGCATTATACTATATGGGGGTCTCTATGGAGCATTATACTATATGGGGGTCACTATGGAGCATTATACTATATGGGAGTCACTATGGAGCATTATACTATATGGGGGTCTCTATGGAGCATTATACTATATGGGGGTCACTATGGAGCATTATACTATATGGGGGTCACTATGGAGCATTATACTATATGGGGTCACTATGGAGCATTATACTATATGGAGGTCACTATGGAGCATTATACTATATGGAGGTCACTATGGAGCATTATACTATATGGGGGTCACTATGGAGCATTATACTATATGGGGTCACTATGGAGCATTATACTATATGGAGGTCACTATGGAGCATTATACTATATGGGGGTCACTATGGAGCATTATACTATATGGGGGTCACTATGGAGCATTATACTATATGGGAGTCACTATGGAGCATTATACTATATGGGAGTCACTATGGAGTATTATACTATATGGGGGTCACTATGGAGCATTATACTATATGGAGGTCACTATGGAGCATTATACTATATGGGAGTCACTATGGAGCATTATACTATATGGGGGTCTCTATGGAGCATTATACTATATGGGGGTCACTATGGAGCATTATACTATATGGGAGTCACTATGGAGCATTATACTATATGGGGGTCTCTATGGAGCATTATACTATATGGGGGTCACTATGGAGCATTATACTATATGGGGGTCACTATGGAGCATTATACTATATGGGGGTCACTATGGAGCATTATACTATATGGGGGTCACTATGGAGTATTATACTATATGGGGGTCACTATGGAGCATTATACTATATGGGGGTCACTATGGAGTATTATACTATATGGGGGACATTAAAGGTCATTATCCTGTGTAAAATGGGGACTTTAGTGGCTTTATCCTGTATATAGGGGGCTAGCATTTTACCGCACTACTATTACACCATGCTGCACTATGTTGTCGATATTTGTTTAGGTACAATGTAATCTTCTATCATATCTTAGGGTATACGTGACATATCACATCATGTGAATGCTCCCTTATAGTGCACATATAATCATGGACCCCGCAGGTGTAACACAAATGAATGCAGCACCTGTTATATGACTTTAGGAGACTGTAGGGGTCAAAAACTTTTATTGTTGCATGACACCATTTGAATTGGCGCGCCATGAGGTTGCCCACTCCTTCTCCATCTTGGATTATCTTCTTCTGAATAAGAATATAACGTTCCTTAGATTCTACACTGAGCGGACATTGGAGCTTTGATTTCTATGATGAGTTTCCAATCAGAAAATAATGATGATAATATAAGTATTACACCGTGTGCTTTTATACCAATGGATTATCTGTGCAGGACGGGACAGGACAGGACGGGTCCTCCAGGAGACTCTCTGTGTAACCGCTTTGCACTCTGGTCAATACATTGAATATTGTGAACCAAAATTTCCTAATAAAGTCATTGTATATGGAATGTAATAATTGTTATAATCCCATATAAAGTAATACCCTACAAACAGGCAGATCAGAGGTTAATTCTAAGGCCGGGCTACCCCACATGTACTAGCAGGTGCTGCCTCGGTAATACTGAGCATGCGGCGCGCTCTAGAGGTCTGGGTTGATCTCTCTTAGCTTAGTTCCTCTGTGCTACAGGTTTTATGTCGGCTGCGACTTCACCTTTAGTGACTGTGATGTCTCACTGCACAGAAATACACGGCCGAGTCTTCAGAGCGAGGATTCGTGTACTCAAGTTTGGAGATTGTATCTGCAGGTCGGTTCATTTGCCAGGCACTAAAATTTTTCTCTTTTGTAAAATCGCCTTCTGAAACGGACATCCCCATGAGCTCCAGACCCTTCCCTGAGTTCTGCTGATACCAGAACATGGTGTATGTCCCCGATGGGCCGCTGTATGTGCAGCTAAGTGTGAGGGATTGTCCTACTTGGACTAATTCAAACTTCCTATCTTGAGTGACCGTCACATCCTGGCACAAACCTGTCAACAGAAGCAAAGAACATATCCATGAAGAAGGTCAGAACATCACTGGAGGCTTCCGAGAGTGCTACAATATATCCGTGTGTGTGCTACAATATATCCGAGTGTGCTACAATATATCTGAGTGTGCTACAATATATCTGAGTGTTCTACAATATATCCGAGTGTGCTACAATATATCCGAGTGTGCTACAGTATATCTGAGTGTGCTACAATATATCCGAGTGTGCTGCAATATATCCGAGTGTGCTACAATATATCCCAGTGTGCTACAATATATCCGAGTGTGCTACAATATATCCCAGTGTGCTACAATATATCCGACTGTGCTACAATATATCCGAGTGTGCTACAATATATCCGAATGTGCTACAATGTATCCGAATGTGCTACAATATATCCGAGTGTGCTACAATATATCCGACTGTGCTACAATATATCCGACTGTGCTACAATATATCCGAGTGTGCTACAATATATCCGACTGTGCTACAATATATCCGACTGTGCTACAATATATCCGACTGTGCTACAATATATCCGACTGTGCTACAATATATCCGAGTGTGCTACAATATATCCGACTGTGCTACAATATATCCGAGTGTGCTGCAATATATCCGAGTGTGCTACAATATATCCGAGTGTGCTACAATATATCCGAGTGTGCTACAATATATCCCAGTGTGCTACAATATATCCAAGTGTGCTACAGTATATCCGAGTGTGCTACAATATATCCGAGTGTGCTACAATATATCCGAGTGTGCTACAATATATCTGAGTGTGCTACAATATATCTGAGTGTTCTACAATATATCCGAGTGTGCTACAATATATCCGAGTGTGCTGCAATATATCCGAGTGTGCTACAATATATCCAAGTGTGCTGCAATATATCCGAGTGTGCTACAATATATCCGAGTGTGCTACAATATATTCGAGTGTGCTGCAATATATCCGAGTGTGCTGCAATATATCCGAGTGTGCTACAATATATCCCAGTGTGCTACAATATATCCGAGTGTGCTACAATATATCCCAGTGTGCTACAATATATCCAAGTGTGCTACAGTATATCCGAGTGTGCTACAATATATCCGAGTGTGCTACAATATATCCGAGTGTGCTACAATATATCCGAGTGTGCTACAATATATCCGAGTGTGCTGCAATATATCCGAGTGTGCTACAATATATCCGAGTGTGCTACAATATATCCGAGTGTGCTGCAATATATCCGAGTGTGCTGCAATATATCCGAGTGTGCTACAATATATCCCAGTGTGCTACAATATATCCAAGTGTGCTACAGTATATCCGAGTGTGCTACAATATATCCGAGTGTGCTACAGTATATCCGAGTGTGCTACAGTATATCCGAGTGTGCTACAATATATCCAAGTGTGCTACAGTATATCCGAATGTGCTACAATATATCCCAGTGTGCTACAATATATCTGAGTGTGCTACAAAATATCCGAGTGTGCTACAATATATCCGAATGTGCTACAATATATCCGAATGTGCTACAATATATCCGAATGTGCTACAATATATCCGAATGTGCTACAATATATCCGAATGTGCTACAATATATCCGAATGTGCTACAATATATCCGAATGTGCTACAATATATCCGAATGTGCTACAATATATCCGAATGTGCTACAATATATCCGAATGTGCTACAATATATCCGAGTGTGCTACAATATATCCGAATGTGCTACAATATATCCGAATGTGCTACAATATATCCGAATGTGCTACAATATATCCGAATGTGCTACAATATATCCGAGTGTGCTACAATATATCCGAATGTGCTACAATATATCCGAATGTGCTACAATATATCCGAATGTGCTACAATATATCCGACTGTGCTACAATATATCCGACTGTGCTACAATATATCTGAGAGTGCTACAATATATCCGAGTGTGCTACAGTATATCTGAGTGTGCTACAATATATCTGAGTGTGGTACAATATATCTATTATAACTATTTTCTTCAAGATGTTCTTACATGTATAAAAGTTCAAGGTGAAGATCAGGAGCTCGGGTCTCATACTGTCTCATTCAGTCATCTCAGTCCTTGTCTGAAATGTTCTATCTCTTTCGGTGCTCAGCTTTCTGTGATGTCCCTTCATGTCATTTCCTGTTCCACCCATAGATTGTCCTTATACAGATGTGCGCCTTGTCTAGAGACACATCAGATGATACAAGTGCTGGGATCCAAATGATGAAACTCTGACTGATTCTTAAACCTTGACTATTAACTGGAGAGTCTCTTCTTAGTAACAACAGTAAAGGATGGAGTGAGGTGCCCAAAAAAACTTACACCAAAACTTATCTTCTCATATGTAAGGTCAGAAATCCATATTGGTGGAGACCATGTGCAGACCCCTCACCACATTCAAACACTTAAAATTGACTTCCTTTAGTAAATTTAGGTAAGGAACTTCTGAGCCAAAGAGGCAAGTTTCTTATTCAAGTCCTTGACTGGTGCAAGATGTCCCTGAAAATTCAGGATTACTCCCAACTCCAGAACTGAAAGCTAAACCAGTCAGGAATTGGCATAGAATTCGGATATAACTCACGCCAATAAATTTGTTGGGCCAACACATCCCCATCCTGGCCCACTTTGGTCTCCACCCTGATTTCGACTTTTGGAAAAAGTGTAGGACAGTTGCAAGACAAGTTTGAGCGTCTTTGGTGCAAGAAATGGCGATAGAGACCATGTGGCTTCCTCGTTCTCACTTTAATAAATCCTATCTGCAATGTGCGGCAGGTTTTGGGTTGGCTCTGGCTCAGCTTTTTGTGGCTGTGTACACTTGCTGCACAGTAATACACGGCCGACTGATCAGAGGTTGTTTCATTACACTGGAGAGAAGACTTTGTAGCTTCAGGTCTCTCCATGTCCCAGGAGCCTTGAAACTTTCCTTCCACTGTACGGTCACCTTCAGAATAAGAGAACGCCATGAGCTCCGGCGCCGTACCTGACTTTTGCCGGTACCAGTACATGTAGTAGTTTGCAGATGTTCCGCTGCATTGACATTGGAAATTTATGGAATTTCCTACAATGACTATTGCAAACCTTTTGCCTTGAGTGACCGACAACTCCTGGCCCAGACCTGTGAGGAGAGACAACAAAAATACTCATGACCGATACAAGAGGAGACAACCAAGTTTGTACAATGTTTGTCCACGTCTCCCAGCCCCAATGTCTGAGATCAGATATCTATAAATAATCTCTGTCTCCGTCCTTCTACTTGAAGTTCTTACATGTCAGAAGATCTAAGGTGAAAATCAAGAAGAGTCGTCTCATTGTTGAGTCTTATTCTGATGCAAATTTAACCCCATCTGCTGTCAAGGTCCTTCTCGTCTCCTTACCTTGAAGCTCTTCATGATCTCATTCATATCATTTGTTCCTGGAACTTCCTGTTCAGAATTTCCTCCCATTTTAGATCTCAGTCAAGAAAGAAACCAATGATCGTCAGCCAAATATGATGGTTGGAAACATTGTAATCCTGGCTTTCAACGAACACCTTGTAACGTTTACTTACTATCTGACTCCGCTTCTTCCATCGCCCACTAAGATATCAGTAACCTAAATAATGTGATTTAATGTGATCCCATCGCACCCATTTTTTATTTTTTCCAACGTCCTTTCGGGGATACAGTTCAGTGTTTATTTAATGTCTAAGAAGTTATGGGGTACGGCCCCATCCCCAGAGACAAGGGGGTGTCGGAGGAGCAGCGTGCACAGCAGTAGTGGTGTGTATAGTGTTACTATGATGTTATAGACTAAAGCATTAGAATTTTTCATGAAATTGCCCCCTCTATATTTTTTAATGATGTGACTCTGATGATCTGCCCTCTGTGGTGACTTTCCCTCTATAGATATTGAGATGACTTCACTGGTTTGACCTCTAGTGATAACAAAATGACTTTGTTCACCCATCCTCACATGATATGACTCTGCGGACTGGCATGTATTGGTAATGAGATGACTCTGCTGCCCCAGCAAATAATCATAATAAGATGACTCTGCTGACTGGCATGTAATGGTAATGACATTTGCTGACTTGGCACCTAATGATAATGAGATGACTCTGCTGACCAGCATGTATTGATAGACGACTCTGATGACCGGCATGTAATGATAATGAGATGACTCTGCTGACTGGTATGTAATGGTAATGAGACAACTCTGCTGACCGATATGTAATAATAATGAGACAACTCTGCTGACTGGCATGTAATGATAATGAGATGACTCTGCTGACTGGCATGTAATGATAATGAAATGACTCTGCTGACTGGAATGTAATGATAATAAGATGGCTCTGCTGACTGGCATGTAATGATAATGAGATGACTCTGCTGAATGGCATGTAATGATAATGAGATGACTCTGCTGAATGGCATGTAATGATAATGAGATGACTCTGCTGACTGGCATGTAATGATAATGAGATGACTCTGCTGAATGGCATGTAATGATAATGAGATGATTCTGCTGACTGGCATGTAATAATAATAAGATGACTCTGCTGACCGGCATGTAATGATAATGAGATGACTCTGCTGACCCAGCATTTTATGGTAATGAAACGACTCTGCTAATTTTGTTCCAGTCTATCCAACAATGCTGGAAATGAGCCACACAACTTTAGTCACTCCCTTTTAATAATAATTCCATATTCACAATTTTAAAGGTAAGGTTAAAGGTAACTTAGATGCCAATCCTCAGCATTCACGTCAAGGATGCCATGTGAGCCATATGTCCCTGGCACGCGCCTGTTCTGCTGTCCTCCACCTCCTGAAGGCAGTCATGTCTATAACATTGTGGCAGTAGGAGGATAAGCTGAGAATCCCGACCCCGAGTCCCTCATGTTATAGCTTTCTTTATGGCCATGGAATTTTGTAATTGTTATATTTCTGCAGATCAGGGGTTAATTCTAGGAACGGTTGCAAGACATTTTATGGCAGGTGTTTCCTCTGTAATATTAAGCACGCAGCGCCCCCTAGAGGTGTTTACCTCTCGTAACGTTTCCACGTTGTTACTTTGTATTGCAGGTTTTAGGCCGGCTGCGACGTCACCTTTAGCGTCTGTGATAACTGACTGCACAGAAATACACGGCCGAGTCTCCAGAGCGAGTCTTCGTACACTCCAGCGTGGCGTTGGTATCTTCAGGTCGCTCCATTTTCCACAGGTCAGTAAAATTCTTCTCTTTTGTAAAGTCACCTACTGAAGTGGACATCCCCATGGGCTCCAGGCCCCTTCCGGGTCTCTGTTGATACCAGAACATGGTATATGCCCCCGATGGGCCTTTGAATGTACACTGAAGGTTAAAGGATTGCCCCACTTGGACTACTGCAAACTTTTTGTTTTGAGTGACCGTCCATTCCTGGCACGAACCTGTCAAGAGAAGCAAAGAAAATATCCATGAAGATGGTGAGAACATCACTGGAGGCGTCTAAGTCTGGCCTCCTGGTTAGCAGCGGTGGCCTTATAGTTCTGGGTGCAACCAAGGGCTTGGAGTTCTTACATATAAGAAAGTTCAAGGAGAAGATCAGGAGCCCGGGTCTCATAGTTTTGCTTTTTCGGCATCTATTGCAAATTCAAAAACATCTCCACCCGTCTCTTAGAAACGTTCTCCTCCAGTTCTCGGTGATGTCACTTCCTGTTCCACCCATAGTATAAAAGTTTTATTGGGGTGGGAATGGGGGGGGGGGTCTCAGCAAATAATATCACCTGTATACCCCATGTACTTGTCCATCAAAGTGCTGTAATATGTCCAACATTTCCCAGTGAACCACAACATCTCCTATTGTGTCGGGACTGCAAATGGGCTAGAACTTACACGCACCCCCCCCCCCAACCCCCTGACACTGCCATACTGATCATTCCTGGATTCCACTTCCTGTTCCCTCCATGACACAACAGGAAGTGGCTGTGAATTCCCTTTCAGCCAATCACAGGCTCAGGCCGGTCACTTGGACCAGTGGTGAACTGTGCGGGCCATTTCTTGTAGTGATGGGACAATAGCAGAAAGTGGGGACCGGGGCATTGTGGGAGCAGCAGTGGTGGGTGATCGTTGGGGTGTGTAGAAGGTCTTTGTTTTTTGTAGTTAGTTGTCAGCCATTGTTATACAGCATCCTTATCATTAATAGAAGGAGAGAGCCCCATCTGTTGGTAGAAACCAGAAGTTCCCTTTGTATACACCGTACGTTTTTGGCCGGCCTGTCCTCTGCTCTGTATAACTGTGTACTAGCTGCACAGAAGTAGACGGCAGAGTCCTGACCTCCAGATTTCAGAATTTTCAAGCTGGATTCCAAAATATCCGGCCGTTCCAATTTCCATTTGCTCGGATTTTCCTTATCTTCAATCTCACTGTTGTTTTTTCCTGTGGACCCAGCAATGAGCTTCATCGCGCCCTCCATATTCTGTTGGTACCAAAGCATAGTTATGTAGCTCTGGTCGTTGTGGGTGCAGGACATGGCCACATCTCGTCCAGGTTGGGAAGTTAGAAACTTCTCTTTCTGCACAACCTCGATCCCCAGACACAGACCTGTCATGTAAGGCAAGAAAGGGTTAATGTCTCGATATGTCATCAAACCTTCTGAGACAGTAGGGAGCCTTGAATAGTTTGAGTTTCTGGAAATACTGCTAAACAAAATGTAAGACCTTCACTTGACTGGTCTTCAACTGAACCACCATAGAGTCAAGTCCCAGTCGACCAAGTCTACAAGACCTTGGTTCCTTCAGGACTTACAACGTCTAGACCAATATAAAGAACCATTCAGAAACCCTAAAAACCCAAGACCTCAGGTTATCTATAGCGGTGGTCGACCAGTGGTGGTCTAATCCTTGTAGTGAAGCTACAACCCCCTAACAGTGGACCTCACCCCACCATGAGACTGGATTATATCTTACAAAGGAGAACGTTCTCGATGATGACCAGCTCCAACCATCTCTTCGTGGCATCCATTTGTTGGAGTTTTCGGAGATCTTCCTGTCCCCGTCTCTCTTGGTTCCGTGCTGCTACCAGATTTCCTGTCCCCGCCTCACACAGGAAGCCTCTTCTATATTTCTCTCCTTCATATCTTTTATCTACTGTACATTGATATATGACAGGAAGATCCATTGGTTTGGGCATTTGGTGCTGCTGCGAATGTCATTAGTCATGACTTGGTTGGTAGGACTATTGAGCAAACCGGTCTGGGTTTGTTACAAATTTTCCAAAAATGTCACCACCTGCAAATCCACCAAAGTTGATTATTTTTCTTTCAAGTTCCTTTAGGACCCAAAGTAATTGGAGGCCAAAGAAGGTGTTAAAAAAACAGACACTTACTTGCCCTACCTGGCTACATCACTACGTCCTCTGGAGTCACAGTCTTCTTCCTAGGTCACCCACCAAGTCTTCCAGCCCCCAAGTCACCCCTGGGCCTCAGTGGTCATGTTGTGGGCAGCCATATCATCATGTTTGGTGGCTGAAGTGTCAGGATTTGAACCTGTGACCTGCTGTCTTGCCCGCTGTCTCCTTGCTTCCCGAGCTATTCAGCTTGTTGATTATCTGTCTGTTGGACTTCTGTGTGGAACCTACTCCTGAGGCTCATCGGCTGTTTCTAATGATTAGAACCCGCCCTGTATTACCCTGATTGGGCTGCCTATATATATAGGTGACTCTGACACTTCCTGTTGTGTAGGTATTGTGTCCTGTTTATCTGGATACAGCCTGGACACCCTGGAGATCTCCTTGCTGGAGACCTTCTTTAGTTCCTTGGAACTTCTCCTGCTGGCTGCAAGTTCACCGTAGCTTTAATACAGCTCCTGAAATACTACAGACTTCTACCTGGTCTTTACTCATCTGCTCTTGGACTACTACCTCAGCCCCCCTGGTGGGCTACCCACGTGCTGTCTCCAGCCTCCTCTGACGACTGGACTCCTGATCCTGTGCCACTAGTACCGTGACACAAAGTCATGGCGGACCGTCCAGGAAGAAGACCAGAACGTTGGAGGTTGCTGCGACAGATGAGTGTTATGTTTTATTTTTGCACACCCTTCCAGGGCTCTGATCCCTGAGTATACTGATAGTGTGTTTGTGGGGTTCTCGGGCCCGCGGCCTTACTTATCCATCCCAGCTCCTGATCACAGCGGCCTCCGTAGAAGTGGAAGCGCTGGTGGCCATGAGTAGGAGCGAGGATCGGTAAGTAAATAGGGCCCATTACCTACTGGGGTTACTCTAGCAGGTACAGACCTATTTAAATAGAAATCTGCAGCAATAGCAGCTGCCCCCGGGCCCCCTGATGTCCCGGGCCCTGTGGTAGCTGCTACCCCTGTAGTTACGCCCCTGACACAGAGCATTGTCTAGATAAATACACTTGTCTCCACTTCACAGCTGAGAGCAGGACTCAGTATGTATTAGTTTGCTACAATGTATCAGTCTGTAGTCTAGGCTGTTGAGCTCACAGAGCGTTGTCTAGACTGGATACAATTGTCTCCAATTCTCAGATCATAGCAGGACTAGTTTGCTACAATGTATCAGTCTGTAGTCAAGGCTGTTGAGCTCACAGAGCAATATCTAGACCGGATACAATAGTCTCCAATTCCCAGTTCACAGCAGGACTAGTTTGCTACAATGTATCAGTCTGTAGTCCAGGCTGTTGAGCTCACAGAGCATTGTCCAGTCCGGATACAATAGTCTCCAATTCTCAGTTCACAGCAGGACTAGTTTGTTACAATGTATCAGTCTGTAGTCCAGGCTGTTGAGCTCACAGAGCATTGTCTAGACCGGATACAATCACATTTCTGTCTCAGCTGAGATCAGATCAGGCTATATGAATATAAAGCAGAGGCTTCTCATTCCTGGATTGTGACCGGACACACTGGAGGTTTCTTCTATCCTGCCATAATCCTTTATTTACATAAAACTACTTTTTTAACCTCTTAAGAACCAACTAATTTAGCTTTTTATAAAAAATCAACTTTATTTAGATTTTCTAAAAACATTTAACATTTGGACTCATTTTCTAAATCTTCGCTGGTCATATTTATGAACTTGGTGTCTGACGGATAAAATCTGAAGACGGGTAAATGAGGATACGACTGTATGTAATCTACTGATGGTGGCCGGTGACCCCTGCTACTTGTATGTGCAATATCACTATGTGACATTAATGCCCCATTGTTGTATCACTGTCATTAGGGGGCATCTCCTCTCTGCTCTAGTCCTGCACAGTCTCGCCCCGTCACTGCTCTAGTCCTGCACGGTCTCTCCCCGTCACTGCTCTAGTCCTGCACAGTCTGGCCCCGTCACTGCTCTAGTCCTGCACGATCTGGCCCCGTCACTGCTCTAGTCCTGCACGGTCTGGCCCCGTCACTGCTCTAGTCCTGCACGATCTGGCCCCGTCACTGCTCTAGTCCTGCACGATCTGGCCCCGTCACTGCTCTAGTCCTGCACGATCTGGCCCCGTCACTGCTCTAGTCCTGCACAGTCTCGCCCCGTCACTGCTCTAGTTCCGCACAGTCTCGCCCCGTCACTGCTCTAGTTCCGCACAGTCTGGCCCCGTCACTGCTCTAGTCCTGCACGATCTGGCCCCGTCACTGCTCTAGTCCTGCACGGTCTGGCCCCGTCACTGCTCTAGTTCCGCACGGTCTGGCCCCGTCACTGCTCTAGTTCCGCACAGTCTGGCCCCGTCACTGCTCTAGTTCCGCACAGTCTCGCCCCGTCACTGCTCTAGTTCCGCACGGTCTCGCCCCGTCACTGCTCTAGTCCTGCACAGTCTGGCCCCGTCACTGCTCTAGTTCCGCACAGTCTCGCCCCGTCACTGCTCTAGTCCTGCACAGTCTCGCCCCGTCACTGCTCTAGTCCTGCACAGTCTCGCCCCGTCACTGCTCCAGTTCTGCACAGTCTCGCCCCCTAGCTGTGTCACTGTGGATGCTGCTCGCACAGTAATACACAGCACTGTCTGTAGGAGACACCTCGGAGATATTTAATGTACTTTTTTCTATCCCATCAGGCTTGATAGATATTCTCTTGTCTTTCACCTCCATGGTGGGCGAGTCCGTTCTGTAGGTGAAGCCGAGAATCTGCAGAGTCTTCTTCTTCTCCTGCCGGTACCAATATTTATACGAGTAGCTTGTGTCCTCCTGAGCGCAGACCACGGATATATTATTACCCGGAGACGTCAGGACCAACCGCGGGGTCTGCAACACATCTGAGGCCAGGGAACCTGCAAAGACAAGGGAAGGGAGAGAGGCATAAAGATAGATAGATAGATAGATAGATAGATAGATAGATAGATAGGAGATAGATAGATAGGAGATATCAGATAGATAGATAGATAGATAGATAGATAGATAGATAGATAGATAGATAGATAGATAGATAGGAGATATCAGATAGATAGATAGATAGATAGATAGATAGATAGATAGATAGATAGGAGATATCAGATAGATAGATAGATAGATAGATAGATAGATAGATAGATAGATAGATAGGAGATAGATAGATAGGAGATATCAGATAGATAGATAGATAGATAGATAGATAGATAGATAGGAGATATCAGATAGATAGATAGATAGATAGATAGATAGATAGGAGATAGATGCATGGATAGATAGATAGATAGATAGATAGATAGATAGATAGATAGGAGATAGATGAGAGATAGATAGATAGATAGATAGATAGATAGATAGGAGATAGATAGATAGATAGATAGATAGATAGATAGATAGATAGATAGATAGATAGGAGATATCAGATAGATAGATAGATAGATAGATAGATAGATAGATAGATAGGAGATAGATGCATGGATAGATAGATAGATGAGAGATAGATAGATAGATAGATAGATAGATAGATAGATAGATAGATGAGAGATAGATAGATAGATAGATAGATAGATAGGAGATATCAGATAGATAGATAGATAGATAGATAGATAGATAGAGAGATAGATAGGAGATATCAGATAGATAGATAGATAGAGAGATAGATAGGAGATATCAGATAGATAGATAGATAGATAGATAGATAGATAGATAGGAGATAGATAGATAGATAGGAGATAGATAGATAGATAGATAGATAGGAGATAGATAGATAGATAGATAGATAGATAGATAGATAGGAGATATCAGATAGATAGATAGATAGATAGATAGAGAGATAGATAGGAGATATCAGATAGATAGATAGATAGATAGATAGGAGATATCAGATAGATAGATAGAGAGATAGATAGGAGATAGATAGATAGAGCTCTATACACTTGCACCTCTTGCACTTACCCTGCAGCCAGCACACAGTTAGGATGAGTTGAGCTGTGTTTGTCGTCTTCTCCATCCACAGTCTCATTCTGATAAACTCCAGTAAAATTGTAGAAGAAAAGAGAACTGTGCAGCCTTCTCCGTCCTGCCCTCCTGTTCCTGTATTTTTGTTTGACCTTTTTAACACCCTAATCCTACTATGTTGCAGACACCAGGATTATACAGTAGATGTAGCAGAGCTGAGTTTGTTTTCTAACTCTTCGCTATCATTACCTTCCTACTTGATGTACAATCACAGATAACATATCATGATATTGCTATGATCTGTGCCAGGTGACCCACTCATCTCTGCTACATCTCTAGTGTGATGTGTGTGGTTATAGGAGGTTCCTCTAGTTCTGCCCAGTCTCGCCCCGTCACTGCACTGTCTATAGGGGGCGTCTCCTCGCCGCTCTAGTTCTGCCCAGTCTCGCCCCGTCACTGCACTGTCTATAGGGGGCGTCTCCTCGCCGCTCTAGTTCTGCCCAGTCTCGCCCCGTCACTGCACTGTCTATAGGGGGCGTCTCCTTGCTGCTCTAGTTCTGCCCAGTCTCGCCCCGTCACTGCACTGTCTATAGGGGGCGTCTCCTTGCTGCTCTAGTTCTGCCCAGTCTCGCCCCGTCACTGCACTGTCTATAGGGGGCGTCTCCTTGCCGCTCTAGTTCTGCCTAGTCTGGCCCCGTCACTGCACTGTCTATAGGGGACGTCTCCTCGCCGCTCTAGTTCTGCCCAGTCTCGCCCCGTCACTGCACTGTCTATAGGGGGCGTCTCCTCGCCGCTCTAGTTCTGCCCAGTCTCGCCCCGTCACTGCACTGTCTATAGGGGGCGTCTCCTCACCGCTCTAGTTCTGCCCAGTCTCGCCCCGTCACTGCACTGTCTATAGGGGGCGTCTCCTCGCCGCTCTAGTTCTGCACAGTCTCGCCGCCCTCTTTCCTCGCTGTGGATGCTGCTGGCGCAGTAATAGATCGCACTATCCAGGACGGACAGACTTAAGATATTCAGGGTGGTCTTCTGAGGAGTATCGGGGACCATCGTCATCTTCTCCTTGGGGAAGTCTTTCTCCATATTAGATTCCCCGGCATTATAGTTATATCCTATCAGCTCCATGGCTCTGTCCTTCTTACGGTACCAGTACTTTGTCAGATAGGCGGAGTCATGGTGAGAACAGTTTATGGAGACGTTCTGTCCGATTCTGGCCAATTGCAATGGAGGCGTCTGGGCCACGTCTGCTGAGCGGCCGGCTGAGGGGGGAGAGAGGAGCCGTCACACAGATGTAGCAGAGCTGATTTAGTTATTGTGCACAACTCATGGAGATATCCTAGTCTTGGATATATATATATATATATATATATATATATATATATATATATATATATATATATATATGGCAAAACCTTCATAACAAGTAAACCCAATGATGTAGCGGAGCTCATGTTCTGCGATATCCATAAAGCTAAACTATCAGAATATAATATAATACATTGTATACGAGTTACACTGGAGACTAACAGACAACACAAAGTATCACACAGAGATCCTTACAATGTAACCACAATAGTGCCAGACACAGACCCCGGATCACGACTCCCATCATCTCCAGGCTCCGGACACAAGTGACACCGCGAGCAGATGAGTGAGCACTGAAACGCCATAACCTGCAGGAAGTGACATCACTGAATATAGATGTATAACCCGTCACAATAACAATTCAGAAGGAGCCGTAGTCAGAATGATGTAGCAAGAGGTGAATGTGTTATCTATCTCCTTATTACAATATAACGTAGTAAGTGTTATTCACAGTCTTGGAGGTATCACCACTCATGGTGCAAGATGACAAACTCAGCTCAACTCAGCTCCCATCTATACAGGGATAGTATTTAGCAAAGAATACAAGTCATGATCATTACAGTGGAGGAAAGAGCCGACAATAAGTGATGTGGAGAATGCTGATGTGTAATCACTGTGTATGACAAGATTGACACCTGCTGGTAATATGCCAACATTGCAGCTTTGTGAAATCTCTTCTTATTTATTCTACATAGTGTATGACACTGTCAGGGCTCCTAGGAACCTATCTATAATACATAGTGTATGACACTGTCAGGACTCCTAGGAACCTATCTATAATACATAGTGTATGACACTGTCAGGACTCCTAGGAACCTATCTATAATACATAGTGTATGACACTGTCAGGGCTCCTAGGAACCTATCTATAATACATAGTGTATGTCACTGTCAGGACTCCTAGGAACCTATCTATAATACATAGTGTATGACACTGTCAGGGCTCCTAGGAACCTATCTATAATACATAGTGTATGACACTGTCAGGGCTCCTAGGAACCTATCTATAATACATAGTGTATGACACTGTCAGGACTCCTAGGAACCTATCTATAATACATAGTGTATGACACTGTCAGGGCTCCTAGGAACCTATCTATAATAGTGTATGACACTGTCAGGGCTCCTAGGAACCTATCTATAATACATAGTGTATGACATTGTCAGGACTCCTAGGAACCTATCTATAATACATAGTGTATGACACTGTCAGGGCTCCTAGGAACCTATCTATAATACATAGTGTATGACACTGTCAGGACTCCTAGGAACCTATCTATAATACATAGTGTATGACACTGTCAGGACTCCTAGGAACCTATCTATAATACATAGTGTATGACACTGTCAGGGCTCCTAGGAACCTATCTATAATACATAGTGTATGACACTGTCAGGGCTCCTAGGACTATATATATCTATAATACATAGTGTAGAATACTCTTAGGACTTTCTATCCCTATTATACTTATATGGAAACCACCAGCATACGTATAATTGACATGCTGAGATTTTCTGCTGGTGATTTGCTTTCTACATTGTGTGGATGGGATGAGCTGCAATCTCATCCACTTTGCAGGTAATGTAAAACATTTTTGCAATGTGTGGCCCCGGCCTTAAGAGAATGTATGTTTTTTTTGTAATATAATTAATAAATGGTCTACAGATGACATGACTTGTACCAGGATCTCCCCCTAGGGAGGCGTGTATGTGTCTGTCTGTTTATCTATCTCTGTGTGTCTAAGTATCCTATAGGCAGAGATGGAGGGGGGACATGAAACTGGCGATAGATGAGGGGGGCACTTAAACTGGAGGGGGCATTAAACCGTGGAGGTAGCTGGAGGGGGACCTGTCTGCCTCTAGTTTCCCCCAGTTTAATTTCCCACTTTATCTACCATTAATTTATTGTTCCCCTCCAATTACCCCCCACTGTTGATGTCCCCCTCCAGCTGCCCCAGTTTCATGTCCCCTCTAGTTTCCCCCAGTTTAAGATAGAGCTCGTAATGTACATTTTTGCCCTATCAGTAGATTTTTGGAAGGAAATGCACACAAACACAGGATTGGCAGGATTTGAACTCAGGACGCCAGCGCTGCAAGGCTGTAGTGCTAACCGCTGAGGCACCATGTTATCGGATATCTATAGTATCTCCATTGGGTTATTCTGCTATATATATTATAAGGGGATGTGCCGCAGCTGCTCCCTCCTGCCTGAGCCGCAGCTGCTCCCCCCTGCCTGAGCCGCAGCTGCTCCCCCCTGCCTGAGCCGCAGCTGCTCCCCCCTGCCTGAGCCCGGCGCCATTCAGCATCTGTTTTTGTTACTGGATTTTAATGTCTGAGTCTGAGCTACTTGATTCGGGATCTCAGTGAGTGCGGCCATCTCTGCACCCTGCCAGCGCCCGTCTCTGCACCCTGCCAGCACCCGTCTCTGCACCCTGCCAGCGCCCGTCTCTGCACCCTGCCAGCACCCGTCTCTGCACCCTGCCAGCGCCCGTCTCTGCACCCTGCCAGCGCCCGTCTCTGCACCCTGCCAGCGCCCGGCTCCTGCCTGTAAGAACATCCCATTAGCGCTCCCCACACGTTGCAGCAGATGGGGCTTCGGCTCCGGCCTCGGCTTACTTGTGCGGCTCTTAAGGTTCTTCTCTACTAATAGCAGCAAAAAAAGAGGATAAATTTACGTTCAGATCCTCCGGCCTGTAGGCGACACGCTGGCTTAGTGGTTAGCTCTGTAGCCTTGGAACGCTGGAGTCATGGGTTTGAATCCAGCCATGACCAAAACATCTTCAAGGTGTTTGTATGTTCTCCCCGATGTCCTCCAATAGTTAATGTGATATAATGAGAGCCCTGTATGGAGCTCGCAACCAGTATTTATATGGAATAACCCTGTAATGTAATAATAACCCCGACACATAGTCTATGTCCTGAGCGGAAGACCTCGCCCCATAGTGGTAAGTGCTGGAAGCACAGGGGGAGGTTGGTCTTGTACAAAGACCAACAATACTATGTAAGGGAGGTGGGATCAGCCCCTCCTCCCAAAAAAAAAATCAGAGTATCACTGTCATCATAAGTCTCACTCTCTGCCCCCTCCCTCTCCCATAGGCCCCGCCCCCCCCACAGGCCCTATGCCAGAAAATAGCAGCACAGCATGATACCAGAGAATATCATAAGTCTCACCCCAATCAGGCCCCGCCCTCCCCCACAGGCTCCTCCCCCCACAGGCTCCATGCCAGGAAATAGCAGCACAACATGACCCCAGAAAATATCACTGTCATCATAAGTCTCAGACCCCTCCCCCCATGTCAGGAAATCGCACACACCATAACACAAGAGAATATCCCATCCCCTCCCCCAGAGTAGGGGGGAGGTGAGGTAGGGTAGGCTGGAGGAAGGTAGAGTAGATCTGTACAGATCTACTCTACCTTCCTCCAGCCTACTCTACCTTACCTCCCCCCTACTCCCCTACTCTACTCTATTCTACCCCCCCCTACGCTACCTCCCCCCACTACCCCCCGCCCCTACTCTACCCCACCCCTACTCTACCCCACCCTCCCTCCCCTCCCCCTCCCACCCCCCCCCCATCCCCCCTCCCCCCCCACCCTCCCTCCCCCCACCCCACCCTCCCTCCCCCCCTCCCACCCCACCCACCCTCCCCACCCACCCCCCCCTCCCCCCCCCCTCCCCCCTACTCTGACCCCAACCTACTCTACTCCTCCCCTACTCTACTCCTACCCTACTCTACTCCTACCCTCCCTATTCTATCCCACCCCCCCATCCCCTCTGGCTATACCAACCCCCTCCCTCCTCCCTCCCCCCCCCCCCATTATCCCACCCACCATTTTTTATGTATTTGCCACATCAGGCAATGTAATGTGTGATATGTGTGCGATGTGTGTGATGTGTGTAATGGATGTGTATTTGTTCTGTACAGGGAGAAGGAAAGAAATCCAGCAGACACAGACACTCCATTTATTCAGCAGCAGCAGCGATCCGACGCTCCTCGCTTCACCGGTGGCGGATTTCCTCTGAGCCATACGCCAAAGATTACAGCCTGAGCCGTCCGTGTGTCCTCCGGTAATAGCCTGAGCCGTCCGTGTGTCCTCCGGTAATAGCCTGAGCCGTCCGTGTGTCCTCCGGTAATAGCCTGAGCCGTCCGTGTGTCCTCCGGTAATAGCCTGAGCCGTCCGTGTGTCCTCCGGTAATAGCCTGAGCCGTCCGTGTGTCCTCCGGTAATAGCCTGAGCCGTCCGTGTGTCCTCCGGTAATAGCCGTAGGTTTCCTCTAATAAATGTGTAGACTTGTACGGGCCGACTCTTCCATCTTTGGAGTCTTTGTGGCTGTGAAGGAGGATGAGATACAAAACCTGCTGGAAATAAGAAACCATGAAGGAAAGGAGGAGGCCACAACATTTAAGGGGATCTCTGACTGCGGAGGACCCCACAGGTCTGTGCATATTATATGATAGAGTGCAGTGTAATACTTTATGTCACATGTAATGGGATGGAACTGCAGAGTACAGGTAATAGATGAGGGGAACACCAACAAGAGATGGAAAGGCAATCCCCCAAAGTGGTTATCCAGGGTGGAGGACCCCTCAACATTGAAGAGCGATGGCGACATGGTGTATTATACGTAGAGAAGTCTTCTCCATGGCTCAGCATCGCCGCCCTGCTGGATAATGAACTAGGAATAAAGAGAATGGTTAATTCCAGACGTTACATTATCCTTATGGAGACGGTTCCCTTCATGGCAACACTAATGTTATTACTCTGTTATGAGTAAGAGAAATTCCGGCAAATTTGGCATTAAATAAAAAAATCTTCCAACATCCCACAGGGAGAGGCAAAGCCTAAAGCCCATGCCCCGGTGGTGTACACATACTATAAGTCAGACAGTGTGCAGGTGTACCAGATTTATCATGGAGCATCAGTCACTGTGATAAATCTGGTGTAGTATAAACCCATCTAATAACTGTAGTAGATAGGATTAGTAAATCTGCCCCAGTATCTGTACAGACCCCAGATGCCTAATGCTACGCTGGGGATTAGGGGTCCCAAACTAGCCGGCAGGTTACCTTTAAAGCTTTCTTTGTGTTAAAGGAGTCGGGTCAAAGTGCCTTAAAAATGAAGAGAAGTGATACCCACCGGTCCTGACACTGGGTCTCTTCTGGTCTCCACGTCTCGGTCCCATCTTAGCACTCAGGAAATACAACATGGCCTCAGCGGCTACATGGCCTAGACAGTGACCAGATGAGCATGCAATTTATTTGAGGTTGAATCCCAAAGATTAACCACCCCGGGCCAGCCCAATGTACATGTTTGGGGTTTGTTCTTTTAGGGATAAACCAAAACTTCCATGTACAATAGTATATACTCAATGGAGAGGAGGGGGATGCAGCTGCAGTATCTCTCATTCTCACTGTGTCTGAGACTAAATGCTGTGAGAGGGGAGATGGAGCAACATCACACCAGGAAGAGAAAAGACCCCAAGTCTACAAGTTACACACAACCCGACTGGCTCTGCTACATAGGAACAGACCTCCAGCTGTGGTAGCAGGGAGGGGGATGTTTACACTTTAAAGTGAAGATGGCCGTGTGCTGGTAACTATATATTGTCCTAGTTGTGTATGTGCAGATATCTAAGGCCGGGGAATGATTTGTCATGGTAGCAGCAGATGTAATATCACCGCCAGACATCTGCAGGGTGCGCTGCTCGCATGAGAGTTAAATGAGTGCAAGCGCTTCATTGTGAGGCCGGAGCGGCGCGGACCAGACAGATAAACAAAGTGCTTGTAGCAATTGTGGATACAAAGTGTCAGCCTCAAATTACAGGAGCGTGCACACCATTCCTGAGATAAATGCCGCACTACTCTGCAATTTGACTGAAATGGTGCGGGAGCAGCGGGGTGATTCCATCTGCAGACACCTGAGGACAAGAGCTCAGAGCGAGCCAGAGAGAGGACTCCGAACATACACTGGAGAAAGCAGGAGGACTCCAACTGCAAGCCATAAAGGGATCCTATATACAGAGATACGCAGGTTATACCGGCCGTACATATAGAATTATATACAGTATAGACCCAGGTTATACCGGCCGTACATATAGAATTATATACAGTATAGACCCAGGTTATACCGGCCGTACATATAGAATTATATACAGTATAGACCCAGGTTATACCGGCCGTACATATAGAATTATATACAGTATAGACCCAGGTTATACCGGCCGTACATATAGAATTATATACAGTATAGACCCAGGTTATACCGGCCGTACATATAGAATTATATACAGTATAGACCCAGGTTATACCGGCCGTACATATAGAATTATATACAGTATAGACCCAGGTTATACCGGCCGTACATATAGAATTATATACAGTATAGACCCAGGTTATACCGGCCGTACATATAGAATTATATACAGTATAGACCCAGGTTATACCGGCCGTACATATAGAATTATATACAGTATAGACCCAGGTTATACCGGCCGTACATATAGAATTATATACAGTATAGACCCAGGTTATACCGGCCGTACATATAGAATTATATACAGTATAGACCCAGGTTATACCGGCCGTACATATAGAATTATATACAGTATAGACCCAGGTTATACCGGCCGTACATATAGAATTATATACAGTATAGACCCAGGTTATACCGGCCGTACATATAGAATTATATACAGTATAGACCCAGGTTATACCGGCCGTACATATAGAATTATATACAGTATAGACCCAGGTTATACCGGCCGTACATATAGAATTATATACAGTATAGACCCAGGTTATACCGGCCGTACATATAGAATTATATACAGTATAGACCCAGGTTATACCGGCCGTACATATAGAATTATATACAGTATAGACCCAGGTTATACCGGCCGTACATATAGAATTATATACAGTATAGACCCAGGTTATACCGGCCGTACATATAGAATTATATACAGTATATACCCAGGTTATACCGGCCGTACATATAGAATTATATACAGTATATACCCAGGTTATACCGGCCGTACATATAGAATTATATACAGTATATACCCAGGTTATAGCGGCCGTACATATAGAATTATATACAGTATACACCCAGGTTATAGCGGCCGTACATATAGAATTATATACAGTATATATCCAGGTTATACCGGCCGTACATATATAATTATATACAGTATATATCCAGGTTATACCGGCTGTACATATAGAATTATATACAGTATATACCCAGGTTATAGCGGCTGTACATATAGAATTATATACAGTATATATCCAGGTTATACCGGCATGGTCCATGGTGTAGATGATTGGAGTAGATCCAGTAAATGTTCTGTGAGATTTATTATCTGTAGGGTTGGAGAATGTCATATAATGGAGGAGGAAATTCTAGAGGAGAAGGGAAGCTCAGGAGAATGATTGGACATGAGATTAGAATGGTGGATCCAGCAGGTGGCGCTGCCTCAGGTATGGGATGTGCACTGTACAGTTTGGCTCCAGTGGTTACAAGTCTCCTAAATTCGCCCCCTACTGGTTCCACGCCATGTACGGGAGAATCTACTGTTAACCCCTACCCTGCCATTGTGCATTCACCTTAGCAGTGATGGGGGCGGCTTTTCTGGTTTCTGACATGACCTTACAGTCTGGACCCCCAGAAGAAGTTCCCTTTAAAGCAGCCGAGTATAAATCCTCACGTCTGGCCTCATCGTACAGACACAAGGTTATGCGCGGCTCAGGCGGTGCGGGGCGGAGGGCTTGTCATTAGCGTGTCCCTTCTCCCTCTATGACATCATCACACTTCCTTATGACTCATAGTAACATAGTAGATGAGGTCGGATACAGACTCGGGTCCATCACGTCCCACCTATAACCCTACAATGTTGATCCAGAGGAAGGCAAAAAAAAAAAAAACCCATGAGGCCGATGACAATTGCCCCATATCAGGGGGAAAAAATTCCTTCCCGACTCCAAATCTGGCAATCAGTATAAACCCTGGATCAACTTTATTAAAATGTAAAATCCAGAATATTTATCAGGAATAACTTGCTGTGGAGATGATTTGACTTCATATCTGACATCATCAGCCGCTCACATATACAACATAGAGCACACAGAGGAGAGAGAAGTGCGAGACCACAGGAGGAACGGAGCATGGCAGAGCACCAGAGATGACAGCGCCTCATCCTTACAGCAGGCGGGAGGTGGTAGTGCAAGGACCAGAGTGAGACTGCCAGATACAGAAGTCCAAAGAAGACGTCACCTCAGACCTACAGACAAGTACAAGGTGAGAAGTTGTGAGGAGACGGCGGTACAGAGTCAGTCACACACAGCTGGGGACCTGCAGATAGAGCCCGGGGACATGGAGTTACATTTGTAGTGAAGGTTTGTAAGCTGGAACCTCTGTGAGCGAGAGATAGGCTGAGGTGACTAATGGTGAGCGCGGGGACATTCCCGGGTCACCACCGCAGGTCACAAGGTCTGGTCTAGGGCGGCCATGAAGCCATAAAGGGAAACCGGACACATTCACTTACCCCGCACCCCGCTGTACAGTCCGGGCCCCCTCACATGTCAGGGCAGACCCCTGAGACCAAACCAGTAAGGGATTGGTGAAGTATAAGAGTGACATCACCGATCCCTCGCCAACCAATTGGTCTCATCTGTCATATAAGCAACTTCCGACAACAGAGGACCAGGAATAGGGGTGTGTGTGTGTATATATATATATATATATATATATATATATATATATATATATATATATATATATATATATATATTACCGCCCCGAGGCTGCTCCAAATCCTGAAAAGGATAAACAACAATTAAACACAACGATAAAGGAAACATCTTCTCTTATTGCCTCTTCTCCTCCAACTAGCCCGGACCGCCATGATGGCTTCCTCCACCTCTGACCCCTTTGCTTCCCAGGATCCTCACATTTCCTCCACTTTCCTCCCAAGACTAAAGATTGCCCTACATGACAGTCACAATAACCAGCCTTAGGTCTCCCTGTAACACTCAAGGCTGCCAATGTCCCCTATACCAGCCACAACGCCCCTGATAAACTGACATCTAGTCCGACGTCTCTGCTGTGACCATCCCAAGACGGACTTCAGCTCACCTGGATCAAGTGAATGGAGAGGGGAGATAGAATAGTAAAAGATTTAGGCTCATGGAGCTGAATAAGTTTCTATCTCAGCCCAAGTGCTTTATACTTCATCACGACTTCTCCTCTACTTACTGTGTGCAGTATATGACCGCTAATCTCCAGTCACCGGCTGAGGGAGAACCGCAAACTACTGATCAAGTCTACAGAGAGAAAACCTGCAGGATAAAGTCATACAATGGCCAAACTATTCACACACTGCAGCTTCTCTGGGGGGAAAGTCACCTGGAATCAGAGGTATGTATTAAGGACACCAATTCAACATTTTAAAAAACCCTGGATCAACGTGTCCTTAAAATCTAGAGTCTATAATCTGTAGAACACTCTATACATTGTATACCCATCATTAGAATCCACTTTACATTGTATATTGGTGATAAGAACACTCTATACATTGTATACTTGTCAGTAGAATGCTCTATACATTGTAAAAACTAGTCTGTGCATTGTGTGCCGGCCATTATAAGACTCTATACATTGTATCTCAATTATTAGAACGCTCTATGCATTGTATACTGGTCATTAGAACGCTCTATACATTGTATACTGATCATTACATAGTAGATGAGATGAGGTTTAATAAAGACATCAGTCCATCAAGTCCAACCTATAACCCTACAGTGTTGATCCAGGGGAAGGCAAAAAAAACCCATGAGGCCGATGGCAATTGCCCCATTTCAGGGGAAAAAAATTCCTTCCCGACTCCAATCTGGCAATCAGTATAAAACCCTGGATCAACGTGTCCTCAAACTCTAGAGTCCATAACCTGTAGAACACTCTATACATTGTATACTGGTCATTGGAACACACTATACATTTTATACTTGTTAGTAGAAAACTCTACACATTGTATATCCATCATTAGAAGCTCTATACATAGTATACTCGTCAGTACAACGCTATATACATTGTATATTGGTGATAAGAACACTCTATAGATTGTATAGTATGTAATAAAACTCTATACATTGTAAAAACTTTGCTTTGTGTGTCGGGCATTATAGGAAGATAGAATTGTGTACTGGCCATTAGAACACTCTATACATTGTATACTGGTCATTAGAATGCTCTATACATTGTATACTGTTATTAGAAGCTCTATACATTGTATACTGTCATTAGAAGCTCTATACATTGTATACTGTTATTAGAAGCTCTATACATTGTATACTGTCATTAGAAGCTCTATACATTGTATACTGTTATTAGAAGCTCTATACATTGTATACTGGTCATTACATAGTAGATGAGATGAGGTTGGATAAAGACATCAGTCCATCACGTCCCACCTATAACCCTACAGTGTTGATCCAGGGGAAGGCAAAAAAAAAAAAACCCATGAGGCCAATGGCAATTGCCCCATTTCAGGGGAAAAATCCCGACTCCAATCTGGCAGTCAGTATAAAACCCTGGATCAGCGTGTCCTCAAACTCTAGAGTTCATAACCTGTAGAACACTCTATACATTGTATACTCAATTACAACGCTATATACATTGTATATTGGTGATAAGAACACTCTATAGATTGTATACTATGTAATAAAACTCTATACATTGTATACTGTCATTAGAACGCTCTATACATTGTATACCACAGGAGAGCCTGTAGGGGGCAGCAGAGATGACTGGTTAGTAATGGCCTTACAGCCTGGAGGAGATTCAGTGACAACAGCAGAGTAAGATCTAAGGTTTGGAGTTGTCAGCCAGGACTTGTTGCTCTGCAATGACTCGAGCAGTTACTCCAGGCATCCTGATTATAGGTGACAATTCACATGGGTAAGTGTAGTGTTCCCCTTTAATTCTCTGCACGAGGTCACCGACCCCTTTATGGTCAGGGCTGCCGTCTCATGACTGCACGTTTTACTCCAAATGAAAATCTTCTATGAAATCGGCCTATAGGAGCGGCCACGACCGCGGACTTGTAAGTGCTACATAAATGGCTTCTCATCTGAGAACATCAAAACATTCAGCGGGGCGAGGACGGGGTCAGCCGATAACAAGGGTCTGACATCTTGGCTGGGTTACAGGGACGTTCTGCAGATCTCATCATTGTCTGGAAGGAGAGAAGTTTCTTTCCAAGCACTTCAAGTGTAAGAATCGCCTCCATTCGGGTCAGACAAAAATCACCTGGACGTGAATCATCTGAGGCCGTTGTCAGACGCCGACATGGAAAGTTTCTTTAGAAGAAGTGGAGCCGGTTGTGAAGCCGAGCGAAGCCCCTGATTGCTATTCACAGCCAGTCCGTCTCCTGTCCTCACCTAAACCCAAAATATCTGCCGCTCACTCATCTCTATTTCCAGAAAGTGCAGAAGTCCTGGAGATCCGAGACGTGATATCTATCCCAAGATGTCCGTAGTTACCTTCTCTTATAGGGCTTGTCCCACAGGACACACCGACCTCATAGACCATGTAGTGGGGACAGAGAGTTTAGCTCTGGAGGACTTAATGTGACCATGTAGCACTAGGGGGCGCCATGTAATCCTAGAACATCCAGCAGGCGGACCACCGGTGATCAGTGTCCTTGGGGTGTCCAATTGTAATGGGTAGGAGCCCACCTGTCCCACCTGTTGTGGTCTAGACCCACATGGACGTGTAGATCTGGATCTCTCCATACACTTCGCTTATCCCAGGTCAGGTCAGTGAGGACCAAAGGAAATCGCAGCTCTGGTTGTCACCGGTACAATACTCAGCACAGTAAGAGTTAAGGACGTCCTGCATTAAGGAAATCTTCTGGAGTCTTCTTCAGACCAGGTGAAGTGTTGTGGCACCGCACATGTGTGACCACTGCTCTAGAGGGGGCGCAGGACCCCATCCCGATGACTGGTGGTGGCCCCAGAGGTAGGTCGCCCCCTGGTGATCGCACAGTTATCTCCTACACTGTACCCCACACTCCATAGACATCCTGATATGGAATATAGATTGTGAGCCCTATATAGGACAGTGACTATGTCTGTACTGCGCTGCGGAATATGATGGCGCTACACATGGAAGAATAAAATAAAATAATGGGAGAAATCTTTATTGTATTTATTTGGTGTGATGGGATTGTCTGGTCCCTGCTGTGATGAGTAGGGGGCAGGTGACCCTATAAAGGGGTTATTGGGTGAATATGGCGATCAGGGTGTGTAGAAAGCTGGGTGACATTCTCTAGGACTATTGTTATCAGTCTATTACCCTGAACATCATCCTGTCCTTGCCCTGAGGCCGCGGCCATCGCCTTATCGTGCGGCAGAGCCATGACTTGGGGTGTCAGGAGCCGGAGATCCCCATAAATGACATAAACTCCTATTCACATTACGGCTTCTTCCACTTCCTCTAAAGCCGCATCTTTCTTGGATTCTCTACATTTATTATTATTATTGCGGCCGCCGCTCACATTAGAGCGAAACATCAGTATTAGGGCGAAACATCAGTATTAGGGCGAAACATCAGTATTAGGGCGACCCGAGATACTGAAAGATGGAAGAAACGAGGCTCATAAGTAACAGAGCGGAGCGCTGCCCCTGGTGGCCGAGAGAGGGAACCACATGTCACTGACTGCACTGTACAAAGAGCAACAGCCCCAAATCATCTCTAGTAATGCAACACCTATAGGAATAGCATATATAGTATATAGCACCCAGTATACGGATACACCTATAGGAATAGCATATATAGTATATAGCACCCAGTATACGGATACACCTATAGTAATAGCATATATAGTATACAGCACCCAGTATACGGATACACCTATAGTATATAGCACCCAGTATACGGATACACCTATAGTTATAGCATATATAGTATATAGCACCCAGTATACGGATACACCTATAGTAATAGCATATACATACCTCCCAAATGTCCCGATTCCGCGGGACATTCACAATTTCGGTGACGTGCCCCGCGGTCCCGGTTGGAGGGAGGTATGTCCCGATTTCAACTCAGATCTGCGTCCAGAGGACGCAGATCTGAGTTGAACACATACGTGGCTCCTTGCTTCACGGCTGCCGCCGGCTACTGGCTTGTAGACGTCTACAACTGTGTCAGCGAGAGAGAGAGAGGCGCGCAGAGAATGGCGAGGGAGTGAAGGAGAAGGTAAGTGTAATGTGGAAATTTTAACTGGGGGCAGATGAAGGAGAGGACGGCATGACACTGAGGGCAGAGATGGAGGGGACATGAATCTGGGGGCAGAGATGGAAGGACATGAATCTGGGGGCAGAGATGGAGGGGACATGAATCTGAGGGCAGAGATGGAGGGGACATGAATCTGGGGGCAGAGATGGAGGGGACATGAATCTGGGGGCAGAGATGGAGGGGACATGAATCTGGGGGCAGAGATGGAGGGGACATGAATCTGGGGGCAGAGATGGAGGGGACATGAATCTGGGGGCAAAGATGGAGAGGACATGAATCTGGGGGCAGAGATGGAGAGGACATGAATCTGGGGGCAGAAATGTGGGGACATGAATCTGGGGGCAGAGACGGAGGGGGCATGAAACTGGGGGCAGAGACGGAGGGGACATGAATCTGGGGGCAGAGATGGAGAGGACATGAATCTGAGAGCAGAGATGGAGGGGACATGAATCTGGGGGCAGAGATGGAGGGGACATGAATCGGGGGGCAGAGATGGGGGACATGAATCTAGTGACAGACATGAAGGGACATGAAACTGGGGGCAGAGATGGGGAACAAGAATCTGGGGGCAGAGATGGGGAACAAGAATCTGGGGGCAGAGATGGGGGACATGGATCTAGTGACAGACATGGAGGGACATGAAACTGGGGGCAGAGATGGAAGGGACATGAATCTGGGGGCAGAGATGGGGGACATGAATCTGGGGGCAGAGATGGAGGGGACATGAATCTGGGGGCAGAGATGGGGGGACATGAAACCTGGGGGCAGAGATGGAGGGGACATGAATCTGGGGGCAGAGATGGGGGGACATGAAACCTGGGGGCAGAGATGGAGGGGACATGAATCTGGGGACAGAGATGGGGGGGACATGAATCTGGGGACAGAGATGGGGGGACATGAATCTGGGGACAGAGATGGGGGGACATGAATCTGGGGGCAGAGATGGGGGGACATGAATCTGGGGGCAGAGATGGAGAGGACATGATTCTGGGGGCAGAGATGGAGAGGACATGAATCTGGGGGCAGAGATGGAGAGGACATGAATCTGGGGGCAGAGATGGAGGGGACATGAATCTGGGGGCAGAGATGGGGGGACATGAATCTGGGGACAGACATGGAGGGACATGAATCTGGGGACAGAGATGGAGGGACATGAATCTGTGGGCAGAGATGGAGGGACATGAATCTGGGGGCAGATGAAGGGTGTATATGAAACTGGGGGAGAGATAGAGGGGGGACATGAATCTTGGGCAGAGATGGGGGGGACGAATCTGAGGGCAGAGATGGAGGGGACATGAAACCTGGGGGCAGAGATGTGGTGACATGAAACCTGGGGGCAGAGATGGAGGGACATGAAACCTGGGGGCAGAGATGGAGGGACATGAAACCTGGGGGCAGAGATGGAAGGGACATGAATCTGGGGGCAGAGATGGAAGGGACATGAATCTGGGGGCAGAGATGGGGGACATGAATCTGGGGGCAGAGATGGAGGGGACATGAATCTGGGGGGCAGAGATGGGGGGACATGAAACCTGGGGGCAGAGATGGAGGGGACATGAATCTGGGGACAGAGATGGGGGGGACATGAATCTGGGGACAGAGATGGAGGGACATGAATCTGGGGACAGAGATGGGGGGACATGAATCTGGGGACAGACATGGAGGGACATGAATCTGGGGACAGAGATGGAGTTACATGAATCTGGGGCAGAGATGGAGGGACATGAATCTGGGGGCAGATGAAGGGTGTATATGAAACTGGGGGAGAGATAGAGGGGGGACATGAATCTTGGGCAGAGATGGGGGGGACGAATCTGAGGGCAGAGATGGAGGGGACATGAAACCTGGGGGCAGAGATGTGGTGACATGAAACCTGGGGGCAGAGATGGAGGGACATGAAACCTGGGGGCAGAGATGGAGGGACATGAAACCTGGGGGCAGAGATGGAAGGGACATGAATCTGGGGGCAGAGATGGAAGGGACATGAATCTGGGGGCAGAGATGGGGGACATGAATCTGGGGGCAGAGATGGAGGGGACATGAATCTGGGGGCAGAGATGGGGGGACATGAAACCTGGGGACAGAGATGGGGGGGACATGAATCTGGGGACAGAGATGGAGGGACATGAATCTGGGGACAGAGATGGGGGGACATGAATCTGGGGACAGACATGGAGGGACATGAATCTGGGGACAGAGATGGAGGGACATGAATCTGGGGGCAGAGATGGAGGGACATGAATCTGGGGGCAGATGAAGGGTGTATATGAAACTGGGGGAGAGATAGAGGGGGGACATGAATCTTGGGCAGAGATGGGGGGGACGAATCTGAGGGCAGAGATGGAGGGGACATGAAACCTGGGGGCAGAGATGTGGTGACATGAAACCTGGGGGCAGAGATGGAGGGACATGAAACCTGGGGGCAGAGATGGAGGGACATGAAACCTGGGGGCAGAGATGGAGGGACATGAAACCTGGGGGCAGAGATGGAAGGGACATGAATCTGGGGGCAGAGATGGAAGGGACATGAATCTGGGGGCAGAGATGGAAGGGACATGAATCTGGGGGCAGAGATGGGGGACATGAATCTGGGGGCAGAGATGGAGGGGACATGAATCTGGGGGCAGAGATGGGGGGACATGAATCTGGGGACAGACATGGAGGGACATGAATCTGGGGACAGAGATGGAGGGACATGAATCTGGGGACAGACATGGAGGGACATGAATCTGGGGACAGAGATGGAGGGACATGAATCTGGGGACAGAGATGGAGGGACATGAATCTGGGGACAGAGATGGAGGGGACATGAATCTGGGGGAAGAGATGGAGGGGACATGAATCTGGGGGCAGAGATGTGGTGACATGAATCTGGGGGCAGAGATGGAGAGGACATGAATCTGGGGGCAGAGATGGAGAGGACATGAAACCTGGGGGCAGAGATGGAGGGGACATGAATCTGGGGGCAGAGATGGGGGACATGAATCGGGGGGCAGAGATGGGGGACATGAATCAGGGGGCAGAGATGGGGGACATGAATCAGGGGGCAGAGATGGGGGACATGAATCTAGTGACAGATATGGAGGGACATGAAACTGGGGGAAGAGATGGGGACATGAATCTAGGGACAGAGATGGAGGGACATGAATCTGGGGGCAGAGATGGAGGGGACATGAATCTGGGGGCAGAGATGGAGGGGACATGAATCTGGGGGCAGAGATGGGGGGACATGAATCTGGGGGCAGAGATGGAGGGGACATGAATCTGGGGGCAGAGATGGAGGGGACAAATCTGAGGGCAGAGATGGAGGGACATGAATCTGGGGGCAGAGATGGAGGGGACATGAATCTTGGGCAGAGATGGGGGGACAAATCTGGGGGCAGAGATGGAGAGGACATGAATCTGGGGGCAGAGATGGAGGGGACATGAATCTTGGGCAGAGATGGGGGGACAAATCTGAGGGCAGAGATGGAGGGACATGAATCTGGGGGCAGAGATGGAGGGGACATGAATCTGGGGGCAGAGATGGGGGGACATGAATCTGGGGGCAGAGATGAAGAGGACATGAATCTGGGGGCAGAGATGGAGGGGACATGAATCTGGGGACAGAGATGGGGGGACATGAATCTGGGGGCAGAGATGAAGAGGACATGAATCTGGGGGCAGAGATGGAGGGGACATGAATCTGGGGACAGAGATGGGGGGACATGAATCTGGGGGCAGAGATGGAGGGGACATGAATCTGGGGGCAGAGATGGAGAGGACATGAATCTGGGGGCAGAGATGGAGGGGACATGAATCTGGGGGCAGAGATGGAGAGGACATGAATCTGGGGGCAGAGATGGAGGGGACATGAATCTGGGGACAGAGATGGGGGGACATGAATCTGGGGACAGAGATGGAGGGACATGAATCGGGGGGCAGATAAAGGGTGTATATGAAACTGGGGGAGAGATAGAGGGGGGACATATAATTTACAGGTGACTGTAGGAGGATTATACTGTGTGCGGGCACATGAAAAATTAATGAGTGGGCGGAGTCAACACAAATGTGGGCGTGGCTAAATTGGCCACGGCGCGCTACGCGGGCCACACATTTTGTCCCCCTTTTGGTTCTTCTAAAGTTGGGAGGTATGCATATATAGTATATAGCACCCACTATACGGATACACCTATAGGTGACTACAATCTATTACTATCTGTTATCAGCCATGTCAGGAGAGGAGAGGCCGACTGTAGGACAGGGGAATACAATCTATTACTATCTGTTATCAGCCATGTCAGGAGCGGCCGACTGTAGGACAGGGGAATACAATCTATTACTATCTGTTATCAGCCATGTCAGGAGCGGCCGACTGTAGGACAGGGGAATACAATCTATTACTATCTGTTATCAGCCATGTCAGGAGAGGAGAGGCCGACTGTAGGACAGGGGAATACAATCTATTACTATCTGTTATCAGCCATGTCAGGAGAGGAGAGGCCGACTGTAGGACAGGAGAATACAATCTATTACTATCTGTTATCAGCCATGTCAGGAGAGGAGAGGCCGACTGTAGGACAGGAGAATACAATCTATTACTATCTGTTATCAGCCATGTCAGGAGAGGCCGACTGTAGGACGGGAGAATACAATCTATTACTATCTGTTATCAGCCATGTCAGGAGAGGAGAGGCCGACTGTAGGACAGGGGAATACAATCTATTACTATCTGTTATCAGCCATGTCAGGAGGGGAGAGGCCGACTGTAGGACAGGAGAATACAATCTATTACTATCTGTTATCAGCCATGTCAGGAGAAGCTGATAAATATGTAAAAGCCGCCCCTGACTACACAGCGTAGTCAGGCCTGCAGAGGAATGAGTCATGTGACCTCTGTCAGCTTTAATAGGCGTCACAATTGGAGATCTGTCTGTCTGACTCCCTGGTTGTTGCAGTTGCGCCCTCTAGTGTTTCAGCTGTAAAGGGGCAGAGTTATGGATTTGCTATATAAGCAATTCCCTGGTAACTGATCAGATCAATAGACCACAAGAACACAAGCTGCCCGCAATCCAGCACCGCTCTGGTTCGCAGAGTCTAAGGCTACCCCGAGGTGTTCACCAGAGCCCGCCGCAAAGCAGGATGGACTTGGCTGCTCGGGACCCAGGTTGCAGCCGCAGAACAAGGTGTCAGAAAGCAGGCGCACTTGTAGCCGAAGAACCGGACCAGAAACCCTACAGTGGGCAGGGACAGCCGTATACAAGCCGGGGGCATAACCAGGAGGGTACGGGAACAGCCAAAACAAGAGCAGAGGAACATCAGAAGCCGAGACTATGGTCAAGTCCAAGAGGTCACAGACAAAGCCAAATCAGCAAGAGAGGGGATAACCAGGAGAGCAAGCCAAAAACTAGGGAAAGGTCCTGGAAGGTCACCTACATACCAGGAAAGGTGGTCAGTGCTCGGTGTAGCATCAAATGACTTATAGTGCGGGTTTGTCTCTAGATGTAATCTACATATAAAGCACTACGGTACCCACCCTGCATTACTCATCCAATGTACTCTGCTCACATCCAGAGCTGCATTCACAGTAGCTTGACATGTTAACCATTCCAATATGTAAAGCTTCAGAATGTTATGTGATCGGTTATAAAGGCAGAACAGTGTAGACAGGTCCCAACAGCGTTCAGCAGGACGTAGAATCAGCTCTGGATGTGATTGGAGTATGAGATGGACACAACTAAAGAACGGGGCTAATGTAATTGCCCCCTCAGAGTCAGCTAGACTGTTAGAAGGGTATGTGTGCAAAACGGGGTTAATTCCAGCAGTACTGAACAAAATTGTGCATGCAGCTTTAGATGTGATTGGAGCATAGAACATGTAAATCAAGATCACTAAATTGAAAATAAAATTAGTTATATGCAATTCACAACCAAAGCTGCATTTAGAGGACACCAGGACATTAGTGAAGCCTTTGCCATCAGGGATTAGAATTGTAAATGCAGCTCTGGATGTGATTGGAGAATAAAGCATGATGTAAATCAGTGAATGCATAAAGTATTTGCATTTATCTCACAACCAGAGCTGCATTTACATTGTGTCAGGAAAAAGTAAGGCAGGACTGTATGGAACAACAGATTTGCGAATGCAGCTCTAGATGTGACTAGAGTATAAAACTGAAGATCAAAGCACTTGCACTCTATTCTCATGCAGAGCTGCATTCACAGTTTTGCTCTGACCCAGCAGCTTTGGATGTGACTGGAGTAGAACGTTTAAAGAAAACCAATATGACTATATTAGCTCTCTAGTCACACCCAGAGCTGCAGGTTCTGTACTTGCTGATGATGGGGGTTGTTGTCCATGTTCCTGGTGGTTTTCTAGCCTGATGAGTAATTGAACCATTTCAGCCTCATTAGTAAACTCTATTCCTGTCCAAAAATAGTCGCCGCCGCCGCTTCTCCTCATTCTGCAAAATTGTCCAAAGAAAATAGTTTTCTTCTATCTTTCTAATTTGCTGCGGTGATTACTGCGCCCGATGAGAACTGGAATTCGCTCTCGACAACTTCATGGAGGTTATTATAGACGCCAGCGAGAAGTATACAAGATATACAAATCTGGAGATGAACGGCTCAGAGACCCCTCCCAAATCTGCACCGACACACAAGGGCCAATGACCTGGACATCAGGACACAGTATATAGTCATTATACTCCATAGCTATAATCAATCTGCTTGGCCAGCAGGGGGCAGCATCACACTGTTCAGGAAGTGGGACGAGGCGAGCCTGATATATGGGGTGCATGTGGCTGCACTGTATATGGAGAGACATGGCTGCACTGTATATGGAGAGACATGGCTGCACTGTATATGGAGAGACATGGCTGCACTGTATATAAGGGCATGTGCTGAACTCTTTATAGAAATATATATGGTTACTACTCAATATGGGCGAGGCATGGCTATACTGTGTATAGGAGCATAAAGGAGGGAATTAATAGGGGGGGGAGTGTATGCACTGTATATACTGGAGCCTGTCGATATGGAAGCAAGTGCCTGCACTGTATATACTGGAGCCTGTCCATATGGAGCCATGTGGCTGCACTGTATATACTGGAGCCTGTCAATATGGAGCCATGTGGCTGCACTGTATATACTGGAGCCTGTCCATATGGAAGCAAGTGCCTGCACTGTATATACTGGAGCCTGTCCATATAGTGGCAAGTGCCTGCACTGTATATACTGGAGCATTACCATATGGAGGAGTGTGTCTGCACTGTATATGCTGGAGCATATCCATATGGAGCCATGTGGCTGCACTGTATATACTGGAGCCTGTCCATATGGAAGCAAGTGCCTGCACTGTATATACTGGAGCATTACCATATGGAGCCATGTGGCTGCACTGTATATACTGGAGCCTGTCCATATGGAAGCAAGTGCCTGCACTGTATATACTGGAGCCTGTCCATATAGAGGCAAGTGCCTGCACTGTATATACTGGAGCATGTGTCTGCACTGTATATACTGGAGCCTGTCCATATGGAGCCATGTGGCTGCACTGTATATACTGGAGCCTGTCCATATGGAAGCAAGTGCCTGCACTGTATATACTGGAGCCTGTCCATATGGAGCCATGTGGCTGCACTGTATATACTGAAGTTTGTCCATATTGAGGAGTGAATCTGCACTGTATATACTGGAGCCTGTCCATATGGAAGCAAGTGCCCGCACTGTATTGGCTGGATCTTTTCTATCTAGAGTAGTGTGTCTGTATTGTATATACTGGGGCCTGTCCATATGGAGAAGTGTGCTTGCACTGTATATACTGGAGATATGGAGGTGTGTATCTGCACTGTAGATACTAGAGCCTATCCACATGGAGCTCTGTGCCTGCACTGTATATACTGGAGCCTGTCCATATGGAGGTGTGTATCTGCACTGTATATACTGGAGCCTATCCACATGGAGCTCTGTGCCTGCACTGTATATACTGGAGCCTGTCCATATGGAGGTGTGTATCTGCACTGTATATACTGGAGCCTATCCACATGGAGCTCTGTGCCTGCACTGTATATACTGGAGCCTGTCCACATGGAGCTCTGTGCCTGCACTGTATATACTGGAGCCTGTCCATATGGAGGTGTGTATCTGCACTGTATATACTGGAGCCTATCCACATGGAGCTCTGTGCCTGCACTGTATATACTGGAGCCTGTCCACATGGAGCTCTGTGCCTGCACTGTATATACTGGAGCCTATCCACATGGAGCTCTGTGCCTGCACTGTATATACTAGAGCCTGTCCACATGGAGCTCTGTGCCTGCACTGTATATACTGGAGCCTGTCCACATGGAGCTCTGTGCCTGCACTGTATATACTGGAGCCTGTCCACATGGAGCTCTGTGCCTGCACTGTATATACTGGAGCCTGTGCATATGGAGCTCTGTGCCTGCACTGTATATAGAATAGGGGTTTATTAGCAATATAGGTGAAGACTCTCAGAAACACAGGCAAAAGCTTAAAAGGATAGGGGATAACATGCAGATCACTGGGGTCCAACCACTCATAGCCCCACTAATCAGGAGAACAGGGAACTTCCGCCCCCCTATTGGAATTAGAGCAGTGGTCAGACAGCGCGCACAACATTACCTTCATTCCAGTGGGAGCAGCGGAGACAGCCATAGTACAACACCTGCACGGTATATACTGGAGCCTGACCACATAGAGCGGTGTGCCTGCCAGGAACGTAACATGAGGGGGTGCAGTTGCATCGGGGCCCAGGAGCCTCAGGGGGACCATACGCACTGGCATCAGTACTGAGATTGCAGCTTCCATCTGACCCATAAACCAGGGAGGCCACAGATTACCCGAACCACAGTAAAGTGGATTAAACTCCATAGCACCCGTATCCATCACTATCAAGAATTCGCTGTAGGGATGAGGTAGGGGGGCCCGGACAAAAGACTGCACTGGGGCACACGAGACTTTTGTTTCGCCACTGGTGCTTGCACTTTATATACTGGAGCCTGTCCATATGGAGGAGTGCGCCTGCACTGTATATGCTGGAGTCTGTCCATATGTTGTCCAACTGCACGGTATATGGTGGAGTCTTTCCATATGGCCATACGCCTGCATGTATATACTGGAGTGCGTATGCACTGTTTATACTGGAGCCTGTCCATATAGAGGATTGCGCCTGAATGTTTACGCTGGAGCCTGTCCATATGTTGCTGTACACCTGCACGGTATATGCTGGAGCCTGTCCATAAGTAGGAGTGCGCCTGCACGGTATATACTGGATCCTTTCCATATGCAGGAGTGCGTCTGCACTGTATATGCTGGAGCCTGTCCATATCTTGCTGTGCGCCTGCACTGTATATACTGGAGTCTGTCCATATCTTGCTGTGCACCTGTACTGTATATACTGGAGCGTGTTCATTTGTTACTGTGCGCCTGCACTGTATATACTGGAGTCTGTCCATATCTTGCTGTGCGCCTGCACTGTATATACTGGAGTCTGTCCATATCTTGCTGTGCACCTGCACTGTATATACTGGAGCGTGTTCATTTGTTACTGTGCGCCTGCACTGTATATACTGGAGTCTGTCCATATCTTGCTGTGCACCTGCACTGTATATACTGGAGCCTGTCCATATCTTGCTGTGCGCCTGCACTGTATATACTGGAGCCTGTCCATTTGTTGCTGTGCATCTGCATTGTATATTCTGGAGCCTGTCCATTTGTTGCTGTGCGCCTGCACTGTATATTCTGGAGCCTGTTAATTTGTAGCTGTGCGCCTGCACTGTATATACTGGAGCCTGTCCATATGGAGGAGTGTTTCTGCACTGTATATACTGGAGCATGTCCATTTGTTGCTGTGCGCCTGCACTGTATATACTGGAGCCTGTCCATTTGTTGCTGTGTGCCTGCACTGTATATACTGGAACCTGTCCATATCTTGCTGTGCACCTGCACTGTATATGCTGGAGCCTGTCCATATCTTGCACTTCATGTACATCTGAATATGCAGCAGAACTTTCTTCAGTAAGTAATACACAGCAGCCTCATCTCACCAGCCCGGCTGTGCAGGACACTCAGTCAGATGCTTGTCCAGGCCCAGGAACACACAGGAAGGACTCCACACCCAATCTCCAGGTCTCAGTCACATGACAGCACCTGTTCTGCCCCTTCCCCCACCTTGGTAATCAGGTAAACCCTGGCTGGACTAAAGGAACGACCTCCCCACCCAAAGGTCTTCACAATCCTAAATCCTGAACCCAAATTCCAGTCCATAAAAATCCTCTCAGTGGCCGTTTATTACTGGGGCAGATTTTTGTTTCCAGGATCTGCGTTACCAAAGCAAAAATTCTCAGTGATGCCCTACATGATTGTACCCCTGGATTATTACAATGTATATATGTGTCTGCACTGTATGTAGGGGACCCTGTCTGTACTGTATATGGATACATGTGACTGCACTGTATGTAGGGAAACCTGTCTGTACTGTATATGGATATATGTGACTGCACTGTATGTAGGGAAACCTGTCTGTACTGTATATGGATACATGTACTGCACTGTATGTAGGGGAGCCTGTCTGTACTGTATATGGATACATGTGACTGCACTGTATGTAGGGAAACCTGTCTGTACTGTATATGGATACATGTGTCTGTACTGTATATGGATACACATGTCTGCACTGTATGTAGGGGACCTGTCTGTACTGTATATGGATACATGTGACTGCACTGTATGTAGAGGACCTGTCTGTACTGTATATGGATATATGTGACTGCACTGTATGTAGGGGAGCCTGTCTGTACTGTATATGGATACACGTGTCTGCACTGTATGTAGGGGACCTGTCTGTACCGTATATGGATACATGTGCCTGCACTGTATGTAGGGGACCTGTCTGCACTGTATATGGATATATGTGTCTGCACTGTATGTAGGGGACCTGTCTGTACTGTATATGGATATATGTGACTGCACTGTATGTAGGGGAGCCTGTCTGTACTGTATATGGATACACGTGTCTGCACTGTATGTAGGGGACCTGTCTGTACCGTATATGGATACATGTGCCTGTACTGTATGTAGGGGACCTGTCTGCACTGTATATGGATATATGTGTCTGCACTGTATGTAGGGGACCTGTCTGTACTGTATATGGATATATGTGTGTGCACTGTATGTAGGGGACCTGTCTGTACTGTATATGGATATATATGTGACTGCACTGTATGTAGGGGACCTGTCTGCACTGTATATGGATATATGTGTCTGCACTGTATGTAGGGGACCTGTCTGTACTGTATATGGATATATGTGCCTGCACTGTATGTAGGGGAGCCTGTCTGTACTGTATATGGATACACGTGTCTGCACTGTATGTAGGGGACCTGTCTGTACCGTATATGGATAGATGTGCCTGCACTGTATGTAGGGGACCTGTCTGCACTGTATATGGATATATGTGTCTGCACTGTATGTAGGGGACCTGTCTGTACTGTATATGGATATATGTGTCTGCACTGTATGTAGGGGATCTGTCTGTACTGTATATGGATATATGTGTCTGCACTGTATGTAGGGGACCTGTCTGTACTGTATATGGATATATGTGCCTGCACTGTATGTAGGAGATCCTGTCTGTACTGTATATGGATACATGTGCCTGCACTGTATGTAGGGGACCTGTCTGTACTGTATATGGATATATGTGTGTGCACTGTATGTAGGGGACCTGTCTGTACTGTATATGGATATGTGTGTGCACTGTATGTAGGGGACCTGTCTGTACTGTATATGGATATATGTGCCTGCACTGTATGTAGGGGATCCTGTCTGTACTGTATATGGATATATGTGACTGCACTGTATGTAGGGGAGCCTGTCTGTACCGTATATGGATATATGTGACTGCACTGTATGTAGGGGAGCCTGTCTGTACTGTATATGGATACACGTGTCTGCACTGTATGTAGGGGACCTGTCTGCACTGTATATGGATACATGTGCCTGCACTGTACGTAGGGGACCTGTCTGTACTGTATATGGATATATGTGTCTACACTGTATGTAGGGGACCTGTCTGTACCGTATATGAATACATGTGCCTGCACTGTATGTAGGGGACCTGTCTGTACCGTATATGGATACATGTGCCTGCACTGTATGTAGGGGATCCTGTCTGTACTGTATATGGATACATGTGTCTGCACTGTATGTAGGGGACCTGTCTGCACTGTATATGGATACATGTGCCTGCACTGTACGTAGGGGACCTGTCTGTACTGTATATGGATATATGTGTCTGCACTGTATGTAGGGGACCTGTCTGTATCCATATACGGTACAGACAGGTCCCCTACATACAGTGGATATATGTGCCTGCACTGTATGTAGGGGAGCCTGTCTGTACTGTATATGGATATATGTGTGTGCACTGTATGTAGGGGACCTGTCTGTACTGTATATGGATATATGTGTCTGCACTGTATATAAGGGATCCTGTCTATACTGTATATGGATACACGTTTCTGCACTGTATTTAGGGGACCTGTCTGTACTGTATATGGCTACATGTGACTACACTGTATATAGAGGCATTTTCAGCACTGTATATAAATGCATGTGGCTGCACTTACATTGAGAAGAAACCCCTTGTGACCCCCGAGGGCTCCTGTGCTGAGGTGTGGCCGCACCCCCTACACCCCCTTAGGTTATGCCCCTGGATAGTGCCCCGGAGTCGGTGCAATGTCTTGTATCTTTCTCAGCCCTGACTATGGCGTCTGGTCCAGGATCCCCATCCGGAGCCTCCACCAGGCTGCACACCCGGCTGATGTGGCCGAGCAGATGCAGGTTCTTGCCTTTGGGATGGCGCCAAGCTTCTAGGTATCGCCGGTGAATTCCCAGGGGCCGCAGTAGAGAGGGGGCAGCACTTGCAGGGCAGCTCTTGGCAGTGCAGACGCGTTCCGGGCTCTCCAGCCGTCCATTAGTAACACTTGTAATTACTGCAGCTCAGTCACTTCTTGTAGGATCAGACATAAAGCTCATCCCTGTGCAGACTGGGGAGGAAATAACCGATACACGTGTAGCAGAGCGGAGTCTGTCATCTGCACCATTGTATATGGAGAATGTCCCCTGTAAATCTGCAGACAATACACTGCTGTATCACAAGACAAACTCAGCTCTGCTACATGACGTCCCTGTGTAACCCCCCCCCCATCTAAATTGATGAATATAATGCTAGAACAGCAGTGAGAACTGACACAGCACCAAGTTAGAATAGAATATGGTTATAGGCTTCCAAAGAAGTGATTTATATTCCTTTCACAATGTAATTATTTGGTGTGTCCACCATTTCCAAAAACTACAATACTTTAATCTCAGAGTTAGGAATAAAATTCTAGGGCCACAGTTAAGACTGACATCGGTACAGGCAGATCATGAAGGAGCTTGATATGAACTGAGTAACAAAGCAGATATAGAGATGTAGCAGAGCTGAATGCGAGTCTTATGTTGTAACTCGGACCCTTACTGACTTAAAGGGGTTGTGTCACTCTGAATAGTTACCTGCGATTTATAATATTAGTGGCACGGCCCCTTTAAGGTAAAAAAAATATATATATTAGCAAACTACCAAGTAATTCCCAAATCAGCAGAATTTTTTTTGTCCCAATCTACGACCAAAACTTCAAGGAATTCCCAAATATTGGGGTCGATTTCCAATAAATTCCACTCGCTAGGGGTACAGGCCATGAGGCGATGAGGGGTGAGATCTTTGCTGTATAAATAATAGGAATAAAAGGGGCGGTGCTTACAGTAATCAGCTGATCGGCGCCAGTTGGTAGCTGGTACTTCCTGTACATGCAGCCTGCAGTGGCCACTACAGGAGAACAGTGGTATTACATGGTGCCCATTCAAATAGATGAGTAACTAGGAACATGATGTGCTGGGACTTGCAGGGCAGGGGGTGCTGCTATTTTCTATTTGGGGTTATAGAGGGGGTCCTAAACCCCTAATACGTGTCCCACATTCCTCTATAATATATATGAGTAGTGATCTATAACTGGGCATGCAGGGTACTTGTAGTACTGCAACAGTATAAGAGACAAGTTGAAGGTTGGTGGGTGCTGACCTTGGGTGAGGAGACCCGGCTCCAGTGTTGGATGGGGTTGAGGACAGGGCTCCTTACAGTCCAGCGCTTCCACAGCAGACCCAATAAACTCTTCCTTAAGGAGCTCCCTGTGCGCCCAGGAGGTCCGGCCGCCACCAATCAGGAATGAACTTTCTGCAATCCACAAGCACGGCGGTGCTGCACACTGTACACTATTAGAGGGGCCGGAGATTTAGGATTTTGCCATTACTAGTTCCTTATGGCCCCTGCTCCACCTGACTTTACCCCTAGCTCAGACTGGTGACCTAGTCCTGTCCCCTGACACTGCAGCTCACCAGGGCCATCTGTGCAGAGGATACATTGGTGGAAGACTTGGCGGTCCCTGGAGTCTGGAGCATGACCAAAGTATGGCAGCCATATTGATCTAACCTTACCTGACATGGCAATTCAGCCATAGTACCCCTAAACCAGCTACTACCCCTGGAGATGGAGAACCCACCTGATATTCTGACAGTGACGACAGACAAGTGATCTAACCCAGATTATCTGCCATTGACACTGGTGATAATGAACAGCGGGCAGATATACCGTACACCACAGCGGGCAGATATACCGTACACCACAGCGGGCAGATATACCGTACACCACAGCGGGCAGATATACCGTACACCACAGCGGGCAGATATACCGTACACCACAGCGGGCAGATATAAAGTGAGAATACAAAAGGTTAGGAAAGAAGACTCATAATATAAACAGAGTCATGTAAAATTACAAAGTTTATTAAATATCAACATACAAAATATGAAGGAAATCACTAGCAATGGTCAAAGGTCCAATAAAGAGGCGAAGCAAGTCAACGACAAAGTACATAAAGCATTGTATCTGTGTAATGGAGGACAAGTGTCAAAATACCAAAAAAAGTATTTAATAGTATAATATAACGTAGCCATGATGGTCATAGTCACAGACTATAATGGGGTCCGTGTGCTTGAACTGCACAGTGCTTGCAGTTGCGCTTGTGTTTCGTCCGTAGGGGTCCTCATGCAGATGCCTACGGACGGAACACATCAGCATATGTGAACCGGGCATAACACTTACCTGCACAGAGGCTGCCGCTGGTCCGGTCCCCGTTGTTCTCGCCTTGCTGCCCCCACCTGCCAGGTTGTGTTACAGACCTAGAAAGAAGGCGGGGCTTGTAGCTTAGGAGAGTGTGGGTGGGTACTGGGAGGGGAGCACTCACTTCTCATCCTGTACCCACCCACACTCTAAGCCACAAGCCCCGCCTTCTTCCTAGGTCTGTAACACTAACCTGGGGGGAGCGAGAAGAGGAGCGAGAAGAGGAGCGAGAAGAGGAGCGAGAAGAGGAGCGAGAAGAGGAGCGAGAAGAGGAGCGAGAAGAGGAGCGAGAAGAGGAGCGAGAAGAGGAGCGAGAAGAGGAGCGAGAAGAGGAGCGAGAAGAGGAGCGAGAAGAGGAGCGAGAAGAGGAGCGAGAAGAGGAGCGAGAAGAGGAGCGAGAAGAGGAGCGAGAAGAGGAGCGAGAAGAGGAGCGAGAAGAGGAGCGAGAAGAGGAGCGAGAAGAGGAGCGAGAAGAGGAGCGAGAAGAGGAGCGAGAAGAGGAGCGAGAAGAGGAGCGAGAAGAGGAGCGAGAAGAGGAGCGAGAAGAGGAGCGAGAAGAGGAGCGAGAAGAGGAGCGAGAAGAGGAGCGAGAAGAGGAGCGAGAAGAGGAGCGAGAAGAGGAGCGAGAAGAGGAGCGAGAAGAGGAGCGAGAAGAGGAGCGAGAAGAGGAGCGAGAAGAGGAGCGAGAAGAGGAGCGAGAAGAGGAGCGAGAAGAGGAGCGAGAAGAGGAGCGAGAAGAGGAGCGAGAAGAGGAGCGAGAAGAGGAGCGAGAAGAGGAGCGAGAAGAGGAGCGAGAAGAGGAGCGAGAAGAGGAGCGAGAAGAGGAGCGAGAAGAGGAGCGAGAAGAGGAGCGAGAAGAGGAGCGAGAAGAGGAGCGAGAAGAGGAGCGAGAAGAGGAGCGGCGGCAGCCTCTGTGCAGGTAAGTGGACAGCAGGGGGAACTGGCTCCAGGTTGTTATTATGGCGGCCGCTGGTAACCAGGCGGTATGTGATATAATGACAGGTCTCATGAGGCGATGGCTGTCCGCACCCCGCCATTATTTCCAGGTTCCCGCCGCTCTCCAGGATTGATTTCTTACATGTGCGGCAATTCCTCAAACACCTTCACAATATATCACACAGATATTACACCGTAATTATAGGAGAGAGAGAGGAAATCCATATCCGGCCGCCTGCCCGAGCCGTCCCTTTAAGGGGTCTTCTCAGGTCACATCAGTCAGGAGAGCTCGTAATCTGAAATCTGTAGACCCCGTGTACATTACATGACAACCCCGCAACACTTCAGGATCTCTGCTGGTTGTCAGGGAAGGAGAAAATCCCACAGCTCTAGAAACCTGAAAATCCAAAAATACAGAGAATTATCCAGGATAGGCGACAGACAGCTGATCAGTAGGGGGCGACACCCGGCCAATCAGTTGTATGGAGCCAATCACTAGACACAATATCAATATCCATCTCTATCAAAAACTCAAAATCTGTAGTATCCGCTCTATACAAATTCACAGTTCCCGCCTGATTTGGATGAAGTTTGGCACATCCCCTCTCCATCCACAGGATCAGAATACCGTGCACGTTATTTTGCTCACTTCCCCCTGTCATGAGACTGGGGACCCCGAAGTCAGGCCCTATACATATAATGGAGAAGAGTGAAGGTGAAAGTGCTGAGGGGAAACCGTTGTGACTAACGGGCGGATTATAGCAACGGCGCCAAAGACTCACTGCTAAAGGAGCCGCAACACCACCGCACACAGACACCAGATAAACATCACACAGACAACACACATACACCAACCCACAACCACCACAGAAATGCCACAACACCATACTTCCCAACTTTTGAAGAATCGAAAGAGGGACAAAATGTGTAGCGCGCGTAGCGTGGCAAATTTAGCCCTGCCCACTTGTGTTGACTCCGCCCACTTGTTAATTTTTCATGTGCCCGCACACAGTATGTCCCCCATCTCTTCCCCCAGATTCATGTCCCGCCATCTCTGCCCCCAGTGTCATGCCGTCCTCTCCATCTGCCCCCAGTTTTTTGTGTTTTTTTTTTTCTAAGGTGTAGATTGTGAGCCCCACATAGAGGTCACAATGTCAATTTTTCCCTATCAGTATGTCTTTTTTTGGAATATGGGATGGAAATCCATGCAAACACGGGGAGAACATACAAACTCCTTGCAGATGGTTTTATGCCCTTGGCAGGATTTGAACACCAGGACTCCAGCGCTGCAAGGCTATAGTGCTAACCACTGAGCCACCGCGTGGCCCCTATCTGCCCCCAGTTTCACGTTCCACCTCCACATTAAACTTACCTTCTCCTCCGCAACCTTGCCGCTCTCTGCGCGCCTCTCTCGCTGACACATATGCAGCTGAAGCGAGGAGCTGACCTGTGTCAACTCCTCGCTGCACGCCTCTCGCTGACACATGTGGCTAAAGCGAGAAGCTGACACAGCTTCTCGCTTCAGCCGCATGTGTCAGCGAGAGAGGAGCTGACCTGTGTCAGCTTCTCGCTTCAGCCGCATATGTGATCAACTCAGATCTGCGTCCTCTGGACGCAGATCTGAGTTGAAATCGGGACATACCTCCCTCCAACCGGGACCGCGGGACATGTCACCCAAATCGTGACTGTCCCGCAGAAATCGGGACGGTTGGGAGGTATGCACAACACAAAAACCACACCCATACAAACACACTTAGATGGATGCACACACAGACGAACAAAGCACATGCGTACTCACACACAACTACCGTATGCATGGACACTTGCACTGCACAAACACATGGATCACATGCACACATACATGGACTACACATGTGCATGCACATTCATACATACACATGGCTCATACGTGTGCACACACATGCTGACACACGTACATGCACACACATGGATCATAAATGTGCATATACACACTGATAAAACACATCTGGTATCCTTAGTGGCTACTTGCACACTGCAGTATTTTTCACAGGCCTCCAGGCCATGGATTTGGCGGTTCTATAGACTTCATTGTGCACAAAGCTGTGAATTTAGCAGGCTCCATAGAAGTCTATGGAGCTATAAAATCCCCAGGCTGGAGACCCATGAAAAAGACCGTAGTGTGCAAAAAGACTTACTGAGCAGCAATAGTGGTTAGGCAAAAACTGCCAAATAATAAGACCGCCCGAAAACCACCCACTAGTGAGCAGCTTCATCCAAATGCTAAAAACTCAAAGTTGTGTCACAGCTGAAAAAGAAAATGGAGGATTTTAGCAAGCCTAACCAACAACTTCACAGTTTTTTCTACTAGTAAAAAATAAAACCTAAAAAACCCCTTTAATATCCCCACAAACATTAATATGCCCCCCCAGATATTAGCCCATATAACTATAACTCACTTAAAGGAATTGTTCATAAATTGGTATAACCCTTGTAAAGAGAAAAAACCCCACTCACCCAACCAAAGCAACCACCAAAAGGAAAGGCCAACAACCCAGCTGGCTGACTAATGGGATCCTTTTATACCATCAACATTTCCCATAATCCTCTGCAGGTTCCTCTATAAAACCCTGGAGTGTCTGCAGAATCGTCTCTAAAGAGAACAAGGGTGGACACACCTGAACACAGCTCCTGACTGCAGGTAAGAAATAGAAGCTTCTAGATCACCCCAAAGTGTTCAAGAACCATTCCATAGTAATAAAACATTGTTACCAAATAGCAAGACCAGAAAGAGGAGAAACCGAGAACATAAGGGAAGAAATAAGACGCAGGAACCGAACAGTCACACAAAGGACGGAACAGACCTGAGAACTCAAGTACCAAACCCAAGGTCTTATACATAGGAGTAGTATTATAGTAGTTATATTCTTACACATAGGAGTAGTATTATAGTAGTTATATTCTTGTACATAGGAGTAGTATTATAGTAGTTATATTCTTGTACATAGGAGTAGTATTATAGTAGATATATTCTTGTATATAGGAGGTAGTATTATAGTAGTTATATTCTTGTACATAGGAGGTAGTATTATAGTAGTTATATTCTTGTACATAGGAGCAGTATTATAGTAGTTATATTCTTGTACATAGGAGGTAGTATTATAGTAGTTATATTCTTACACATAGGAGTAGTATTATAGTAGTTATATTCTTGTACATAGGAGGCAGTATTATAGTAGTTATATTCTTGTACATAGGAGCAGTATTATAGTAGTTATATTCTTGTACATAGGAGTAGTATTATAGTAGTTATATTCTTGTACATAGGAGGTAGTATTATAGTAGTTATATTCTTGTACATAGGAGTAGTATTATAGTAGTTATATTCTTGTACATAGGAGGTAGTATTATAGTAGTTATATTCTTGTACATAGGAGCAGTATTATAGTAGTTATATTCTTACACATAGGAGTAGTATTATAGTAGTTATATTCTTGTACATAGGAGTAGTATTATAGTAGTTATATTCTTGTACATAGGAGTAGTATTATAGTGGTTATATTCTTGTACATAGGAGCAGTATTATAGTAGTTATATTCTTACACATAGGAGTAGTATTATAGTAGTTATATTCTTGTACATAGGAGGTAGTATTATAGTAGTTATATTCTTGTACATAGGAGCAGTATTATAGTAGTTATATTCTTGTACATAGGAGTAGTATTATAGTAGTTATATTCTTGTACATAGGAGGTAGTATTATAGTAGTTATATTCTTGTACATAGTAGTATTATAGTAGTTATATTCTTGTACATAGGAGGTAGTATTATAGTAGTTATATTCTTGTACATAGGAGGAGTATTATAGTAGTTATATTCTTGTACATAGGAGTAGTATTATAGTAGTTATATTCTTGTACATAGGAGGTAGTATTATAGTAGTTATATTCTTGTATATAGGAGTAGTATTATAGTAGTTATATTCTTGTACATAGGAGGTAGTATTATAGTAGTTATATTCTTGTATATAGGAGTAGTATTATAGTAGTTATATTCTTGTACATAGGAGTAGTATTATAGTAGTTATATTCTTGTACATAGGAGCAGTATTATAGTAGTTATATTCTTGTACATAGGAGCAGTATTATAGTAGTTATATTCTTGTACATTGGAGCAGTATTATACTAGTTATATTCTTGTACATTGGAGCAGTATTATACTAATATTCTTGTACATAGGAGCAGTATTATAGTAGTTATATACTTGTACATAGGAGGTAGTATTATAGTAGTTATATTCTTGTACATAGGAGCAGTATTATAGTAGTTATATTCTTGTACATAGTAGTATTATAGTAGTTATATTCTTGTACATAGGAGGTAGTATTATAGTAGTTATATTCTTGTACATAGGAGTAGTATTATAGTAGTTATATTCTTGTACATAGGAGCAGTATTATAGTAGTTATATTCTTGTACATAGTAGTATTATAGTAGTTGTTTTCTTGTACATAGGAGTAGTATTATAGTAGTTATATTCTTGTACATAGGAGTAGTATTATAGTAGTTATATTCTTGTACATAGGAGTAGTATTATAGTAGTTATATTCTTGTATATAGGAGGTAGTATTATAGTAGTTATATTCTTGTACATAGGAGCAGTATTATAGTAGTTATATTCTTGTACATAGGAGTAGTATTATAGTAGTTATATTCTTGTACATAGGAGCAGTATTATAGTAGTTATATTCTTGTACATAGGAGGTATTATAGTAGTTATATTCTTGTACATAGGGGGTAGTATTATAGTAGTTATATTCTTGTACATAGGAGTAGTATTATAGTAGTTATATTCTTGTACATAGGAGTAGTATTATAGTAGTTATATTATTGTACATAGGAGTAGTATTATAGTAGTTATATTCTTGTACATAGTAGTATTATAGTAGTTATATTATTGTACATAGTAGTAGTATTATAGTAGTTATATTCTTGTACATAGTAGTATTATAGTAGTTGTTTTCTTGTACATAGGAGCAGTATTATATAGTTGCAGGGTAATTCACTTTTTCTTTTACAATTTGTCATTATTTTTCTAGATGGGTTTTGCAGTGACTTTTTTGTACTTTGTGAGCACTTCTCAGCTGTTGTATCCTGATGTGATGATATCCGTTGTGGGGGATATAAGATACCGCGCACACAGCTGTGTTATGATAACAGGTCTCATCCTTGCACATTGATATTGATGTCTGTATTTGGGGGGGGGGGTCTCTGTTTTATACACTCTCTCTATAGGAGTCTCTCGCTGTGGATACTGCTGGCACAGTAATATACCGCACTGTCTTGGGCTGAGACTTTAGTGATATTCAGTTGACTTTTCTGAGAACTTTCAGGATGGATCTTTATATCTCGATCTTTGAATTCCGGCTCCATTGTTGCGTCTTCGGTGTAGTCTGTGTATCCAATAAGGATGAGACCCTTATTTCTTTCTTGCTGGTACCAACTTTTTCTGTATTTGCTGCTGTCGCTGTCCTCACAGGTGATGGATATTTGGTTCATGGGATAAGACACTATGAATGTTGGGTTCTGGATGACATCTGTGGCCAGACTGAGTGCTAGAAAGAAAATGTTGTAAGTCGTCTATATGGCGGTTCTATCTTATTCAGTATTGATAACATTAACCATAAGACCTTGTTACTTGTATATATTATGTGACATCACAACATGCAGACATTGTAACAATCCTTTCCTGGTTTATACATTATAGTGTAAATATTTGCTTTAGTTGTTGCTAACTTCACCCTTCAATGTTCCCTTCTTGCCTGTGACTATCAGACTGCTGGGAGTTGTAGTCCCGCAGCGTCTGGAGACAGTCTGATCTCTACTGTGATCTCTCTCCCTTCGTATATTACATATAAGTATCCGTCAGACTTACAGCGATGACCATAAGCCAGGATGAGAATCTGCAGGACGGGAACCATCTTCTCGTTTGTGTTAGAAAGAGACGGGTTGCATTTTGTCTGCTGAAGACAATAGTAAACCACACCTACCCTCCCTTAAAGGGGTTGTCTGTGTCACTAGGGGGCGCTATGACATCAGAGGTTTACACATAGGGACACAATTCTGCAATTTTCACTGTGGCCACTAAGCCTAATAGACTTGCTGTAGAGGGTTTTTTTTGTTACGTCACACAGTATTGCAGATAACTCTTCTATAGATAACACCAGACACAACTGTGACGTCACTACTGACAATAGCCCCCCCATTGTCACCCCCACAATATAGAGTATAATGGAGGCCAATGGGAGGTGCGGAGTAATAATATCCCCTCTCCGGGCGCCCTCGCTGCATTTAGGGATTGGAGTGTGAGGGTTTCTTTACTCCGCCCCTCCCCAGGGTCCCCACTCTTTATTCACCGGAGTCTGAAGTGACCCCGCTGTATAATAAAGATACTTGTGCAGCAAATCTCAAATATCTCAGGTTTGGCTGAACTCAAAATGTTGGAAACATTTGTAATGAACCAACTCGTAGAGACTCATCTCTGGTGTAATGTAGGTGGGTACATGTTGTGAAATATTGTGTGAACATTGGCTTAACCAGAACAGCTGGAGCGCCCCCTAGTGGCCACTGTAAGGAAATGCTATGAATGTGTAATGGAAGTAGGTGTTTGGTTTAACATTGATGAAACCCCAAACTATATGTGAGTGTCTGTGCCCCTCCCCTCCCCCCAGCAGTTGTATACAGCCTCTTGCCTCTATTGTAGCACTGTGAGCGCTGCTAGCACAGTAGTAGGTGGCGGCGTCCTGACTCGAGACATTAAATATTCTCAGTGTACTTGCTGTGTCAGTTTCACCCTCCATTTTTACTTTATCTGCAGTAAATTTGCTTTCCATCTCCGGGTCCTGCAGCCTGTACCTGTGGCCTATGAGGACAAGGGGGTGGCCGGGGCCGGACTGGCGGTACCAAAACTTCATAGGGAAGGAACTGTCCAGATGGGTGCAGGTCAGGGTCAAATCATTGCCCACCCCCAATATCTTATAGGGGGGTCCTGAACGACGTCTGCACCAAGACAAGAGGCTGGAAGGAGAAGTGAAGGGAAAAAGGTGGTGGGAATAATAATGAAATAATAATAATAATAATAATAATAATTAATAATAATGTAGTAATAAAATATAAAAATGTAAAAAAATAATGTAATAAAAATATAACAATGTAATAATAAAAAATGATCTAATATATGCAGAATCTCACTTGTTAGATAATATATGGAGATTATATACAGATCATATAATACAGCCCCTTTGTGTTTCTCTTACTTCTCAGATATCCCATAGATATACAGAATATGATCAGAGCGGCCGTCATGTCTCCCGGAGGGTGAAGACTGTGAGAAGTTCGATCTCAGGAAATGGTAATAATAAGTTACACAGGAAGCAGCGACGAGACTCCTTGGCTATGACGCTGTTCACATCTACAGCTTGGCTTCTGTATGTAAGCAAACATGATCCACTGTTTTTAATTTTGCCATCAGGTAATAGTGGTAGATCTGCCGTATCTGTAGAATACATTATATGGTTTATTGCAAACCCCATTCTACATACCTCCCAACTTTTGAAGAACTGAAAGAGGGACAAAATGTGCGGCTTTTGTGTTGACTCCGCCCACTCGTTAATTTTTCATGTGCCCGCACACAGTATAATCCCCCTACAGTCACCCGTAAATTATATGTCCCCCCTCTATCTCTCCCCCAGTTTCATATACACCCTTCATCTGCCCCCAGTTTCATGTCCCTCTTCCATCTCTGCCCCCAGATTCATGTCCCCCCATCTCTGCCCCCAGATTCATGTCCTTCCATCTCTGCCCCCAGATTCATGTCCTTCCATCTCTGCCCCCAGATTCATGTCCCTCTTCCATCTCTGCCCCCAGATTCATGTCCCCTCCATCTCTGTCCCCAGATTCATGTCCCTCCATCTCTGCCCCCAGATTCATGTCCTCTCCATCTCTGCCCCCAGATTCATGTCCCTCCATCTCTGCCCCCAGATTCATATCCCCCCCATCTCTGTCCCCAGTTTCATGTCCCTCCATCTCTGTCCCCAGTTTCATGTCCACTCCATCTCTGCCCCCAGATTCATGTCCTCTCCATCTCTGTCCCCAGATTCATGTCCCCACATCTCTGCCCCCAGTTTCATGTCCACTCCATCTCTGCCCCCAGATTCATGTCCCCCCATCTCTGCCCCCAGATTCATGTCCTCTCCATCTCTGCCCCCAGATTCATGTCCCCCCCATCTCTGCCCCCAGATTCATGTCCCCCCCATCTCTGCCCCCAGATTCATGTCCCCCCCATCTCTGCCCCCAGATTCATGTCCCCCCCATCTCTGCCCCCAGATTCATGTCCCCTCCATCTCTGCCCCCAGATTCATGTCCCCCCATCTCTGCCCCCAGATTCATGTCCTCTCCATCTCTGCCCCCAGATTCATGTCCCCCCCATCTCTGCCCCCAGATTCATGTCCCCCCCATCTCTGCCCCCAGATTCATGTCCCTCCATCTCTGCCCCCAGATTCATGTCCCCCCCATCTCTGCCCCCAGATTCATGTCCCCCCCATCTCTGCCCCCAGATTCATGTCCCCCCCATCTCTGCCCCCAGATTCATGTCCCTCCATCTCTGTCCCCAGATTCATGTCCCTCCATCTCTGCCTCCAGATTCATGTCCTCTCCATCTCTGCCCCCAGATTCATGTCCCCTCCATCTCTGCTCCCAGATTCATGTCCCCCCCATCTCTGCCCCCAGATTCATGTCCCTCCATCTCTGCCCCCAGATTCATGTCCTCTCCATCTCTGCCCCCAGATTCATGTCCCCTCCATCTCTGCCCCCAGATTCATGTCCCCTCCATCTCTGCCCCCAGATTCATGTCCCCTCCATCTCTGCTCCCAGATTCATGTCCCCTCCATCTCTGCTCCCAGATTCATGTCCCCCCATCTCTGCTCCCAGATTCATGTCCCCTCCATCTCTGCCCCCAGATTCATGTCCCCTCCATCTCTGCTCCCAGATTCATGTCCCCCCATCTCTGCTCCCAGATTCATGTCCCCCCATCTCTGCCCCCAGATTCATGTCCCCCCATCTCTGCCCCCAGATTCATGTCCCTTCATCTCTGCCCCCAGATTCATGTCCCCACATCTCTGCCCCCAGTGTCATGCCGTCCTCTCCTTCATCTGCCCCCAGATTCACGTTCCACCTCCACATTAAACTTACCTTCTCCTCCGCTCACTCGCCGCTCTCTGCCCGCCTCTCTCCCTGACACATGCGGCTGAAGGTGCTCGCTTCGCCGCTGTCTCTCTCTCGCTGACACATGCGGCTGAAGCGAGGAGCTGACCTGTGTCAGCTCCTCGCTTCGCCGCTGCCGCCGGCTCTTGGCTTGTACATCGCGTCTACAAGCCAGGCGCCAGCGGCGAAGCGAGGAGCTGACACAGGTCAGCTCCTCGCTTCAGCCGCATGTGTCAGCGAGAGAGAGACGCAGCGGCGAAGCGAGCACGTGAGCAGCTTCAGCCGCATATGTGTCAAGGAGAGTGGCGGGCAGTGGCGAAGCGAGGAGCTGATCTGTGTCAGCTCCTTGCTTCAACCGCATATGTGTTCAACTCAGATCTGCGTCCTCTGGACGCCGATCTGAGTTGAAATCGGGACATACCTCCCTCCAACCGGGACCGCGGGACATGTCACCCAAATCGGGACGGTTGGGAGGTATGATTCTATTGAGGCGGGGGCCCATATTGTGGAAACGCAGCTGTTTTTGTTGCAGATTTTGCAGTGTGTGGGGTCTCGGCTTCAGACTGCTGTACTCAGACATGATTTCTTAATCTTTCCTTCACTTTGTAAGAAACAGATTCTAATGTCCCTGCAAAGACTAAGAGGGAACATGAATTTATACGATTGATGTTGATTCCCCTTTGTGTGAGTTATATCCATACCAACCACTAGATGGAGCCACATAGCTATAAGGTAAACAGCGCAGCTATAGCCGGGCCGGGCCCTTCCCCTTTGTTCACAAGGATCAGCCCTGATAGCGTTGTACATGGCAGTAGTATCTTTGGCTGAGTTGTAAGACACGATGGCTCTGTCCACTGCCATGTTGCTCAGGTTATATTACATAATATCAGTACTGAGGGGCTATGACTTGGATGGCAGGACATAGGACATTGCCCCGGCTGGTTTTTACCATGTCCCATGACCAAGCATTCTGCTTCCTTTGTTACAATGTAACCGGATTATTAATGTTTCACCTTAACCATAATATTTTTATTAACAATTAGATACAGATATTATCCTGCCCAGTCACAGTGACTAAGCCGCGGTTACGTAATATTCTCATCATGGAGACGTCAGGGCAGATCAGCACACGGGTCATTGGGACACTAAGTACTGTTAGGTCTGTCTGCACCACAGTGTCCATTCAGCAGTGCCCATAATATATAGTGAAGTCTACACAATATACAGCAGTGCCCATGTAATATACACCCCATACAATATACAGCAGTGCCCATGTAATATACACCCCATACAATATACAGCAGTGCCCATGTATTATACACCCCATACAATATACAGCAGTGCCCATGTATATTACACAACCCATACAATATACAGCAGTACCCATGTATTATACACCCTATACAATTATATAGCAGTGCCCATGTATTATACACCCTACACAATATACAGCAGTGCCCATGTATTATACACCCCATACAATATACAGCAGTGCCCATGTATTATACACCCCATACAATATACAGCAGTGCCCATGTATTATACACCCCATACAATATACAGCAGTGCCCATGTATTATACACCCCATACAATATACAGCAGTGCCCATGTATTATACACCCTACACAATATACAGCAGTGCCCATGTATTATACACCCTACACAATATACAGCAGTGCCCATGTATTATACACCCCATACAATATACAGCAGTGCCCATGTATTATACACCCTACACAATATACAGCAGTGCTCATGTATTATACACCCCATACAGCAGTGCCCATGTATTATACACCCCATACAGCAGTGCCCATGTATTATACACCCCATACAATATATAGCAGTGCCCATGTATTATACACCCTACACAATATACAGCAGTGCCCATGTATTATACACCCCATACAGCAGTGCCCATGTATTATACACCCCATACAATATACAACAGTGCCCATGTATTATACACCCCATACAATATACAGCAGTGCCCATGTATTATACACCCCATACAATATACAGCAGTGCCCATGTATTATAAACCTTATACAATATACAGCAGTGCCCATGTATTATACACCCCATACAATATACAGCAGTGCCCATGTATTATACACCCCATACAATATACAGCAGTGCCCATGTATTATACACCCCATACAGCAGTGCCCATGTATTATACACCCCATACAGCAGTGCCCATGTATTATACACCCTATACAATATACAGCAGTGCCCATGTATTATATACCCTATACAATATACAGCAGTGCCCATGTATTATACACCCTACACAATATACAGCAGTGCTCATGTATTATACACCCCATACAGCAGTGCCCATGTATTATACACCCCATACAATATACAGCAGTGCCCATGTATTATACACCCCATACAATATACAGCAGTGCCCATGTATTATACATCCTATACAATATATAGCAGTGCCCATGTATTATACACCCCATACAATATACAGCAGTGCCCATGTATTATACATCCTATACAATATACAGCAGTGCCCATGTATTATACACCCCATACAGCAGTGCCCATGTATTATACACCCCATACAATATACAGCAGTGCCCATGTATTATACACCCCATACACAATATACAGCAGTGCCCATGTATTATATACCCTATACAATATATAGCAGTGCCCATGTATTATACACCCTATACAATATACAGCAGTGCCCATGTATTATATACCCTATACAATATACAGCAGTGCCCATGTATTATACACCCTATACAATATACAGCAGTGCCCATGTATTATACACCCTATACAATATACAGCAGTGCCCATGTATTATACACCCCATACAGCAGTGACCATGTATTATACACCCTATATAATATATAGCAGCGCCCATATATTATACACCCTATACAATATATAGCAGTGCCCATGTATTATACACCCCATACAATATACAGCAGTGCCCATGTATTATACACCCATACAGCAGTGCCCATGTATTATACACCCCATACAGCGGTGCCCATGTATTATATACCCTATATAATATATAGCAGTGCCCATGTATTATACACCCCATACAATATACAGCAGTGCCCATGTATTATACATCCTATACAATATATAGCAGTGCCCATGTATTATACACCCCATACAATATACAGCAGTGCCCATGTATTATACACCCCATATACAGCAGTGCCCATGTATTATACACCCCATACAGCAGTGCCCATGTATTATACACCCCATACAGCAGTGCCCATGTATTATACACCCCATACAGCAGTGCCCATGTATTATACACCCCATACAATATACAGCAGTGCCCATGTATTATACACCCCATACAATATACAGCAGTGCCCATGTATTATAAACCTTATACAATATACAGCAGTGCCCATGTATTATACACCCCATACAATATACAGCAGTGCTCATGTATTATACATCCCATACAGCGGTGCCCATGTATTATACACCCCATACCATATACAACAGTGCCCATGTATTATACACCCCATACCATATACAGCAGTGTCCATGTATTATAAACCCCACACATTATACAGCAGTGCCCATGTATTATACACAATATACAGCAGTGCCCATGTATTATACACCCTATACCATATACAGCAGTGCCCATGTATTATACACCCCATACAGCAGTGCCCATGTATTATACACCCCATACAGCAGTGCCCATGTATTATACACACCATACAGCAGTGCCCATGTATTATACACCCTATACCATATACAGCAGTGCCCATGTATTATACACCCTATACTATATACAGCAGTGCCCATGTATTATACACCCTATACCATATACAGCAGTGCCCATGTATTATACACCCTATACCATATACAGCAGTGCCCATGTAATATACACCCCATATACAGCAGTGCCCATGTATTATACACCCCATATACAGCAGTGCCCATGTATTATACACCCCATACAGCAGTGCCCATGTATTATACACCCCATACAATATACAGCAGTGCCCATGTATTATACACCCCATACAATATACAGCAGTGCCCATGTATTTTACATCCTATACAATATATAGCAGTGCCCATGTATTATACACCCCATACAATATACAGCAGTGCCCATGTATTATACACCCCATATACAGCAGTGCCCATGTATTATACACCCCATACAGCAGTGCCCATGTATTATACACCCCATACAGCAGTGCCCATGTATTATACACCCCATACAGCAGTGCCCATGTATTATACACCCCATACAATATACAGCAGTGCCCATGTATTATACACCCCATACAATATACAGCAGTGCCCATGTATTATAAACCTTATACAATATACAGCAGTGCCCATGTATTATACACCCCATACAATATACAGCAGTGCCCATGTATTATACATCCTATACAATATACAGCAGTGCCCATGTATTATACACCCCATACAGCAGTGCCCATGTATTATACACCCCATACAATATACAGCAGTGCCCATGTATTATACACCCCATACAATATACAGCAGTGCCCATGTATTATACATCCTATACAATATACAGCAGTGCCCATGTATTATACACCCCATACAGCAGTGCCCATGTATTATACACCCCATACACAATATACAGCAGTGCCCATGTATTATACACCCCATACACAATATACAGCAGTGCCCATGTATTATATACCCTATACAATATATAGCAGTGCCCATGTATTATACACCCTATACAATATATAGCAGTGCCCATTTATTAAACACCCATACAGCAGTGCCCATGTATTATACACCCCATACAGCAGTGCCCATGTATTATATACCCCATACAGCAGTGCCCATGTATTATACACCCTATATAATATATAGCAGCGCCCATATATTATACACCCTATACAATATATAGCAGTGCCCATGTATTATACACCCATACAGCAGTGCCCATGTATTATACACCCCATACAGCAGTGCCCATGTATTATATACCCCATACAGCAGTGCCCATGTATTATACACCCTATATAATATATAGCAGCGCCCATATATTATACACCCTATACAATATATAGCAGTGCCCATGTATTATACACCCATACAGCAGTGCCCATGTATTATACACCCCATACAGCGGTGCCCATGTATTATATACCCTATATAATATATAGCAGTGCCCATGTATTATACACCCCCATACAATATACAGCAGTGCCCATGTATTATACACCCTATACCATATACAGCAGTGCCCATGTATTATACACCTCATACAATATACAGCAGTGCTCATGTATTATACACCCCATACAGCGGTGCCCATGTATTATACACTCCATACAATATACAGCAGTGCTCATTATTATAAACCCCACACATTATACAGCAGTGCCCATGTATTATACACCCCATACAATATACAGCAGTGCTCATGTATTATACACCCCATACAGCGGTGCCCATGTATTATACACCCCATACCATATACAACAGTGCCCATGTATTATACACCCCATACAATATACAGCAGTGCCCATGTATTATACACCCCATACCATATACAGCAGTGCCCATGTATTATACACCCTATATAATATATAGCAGCGCCCATGTATTATACACCCTATACAATATATAGCAGTGCCCATGTATTATACACCCCATACAATATACAGCAGTGCCCATGTATTATACACCCATACAGCAGTGTCCATTTATTATACATCCCATACAATATACAGCAGTGCCCATGTATTATACACCCCATACAGCGGTGCCCATGTATTATATACCCTATATAATATATAGCAGTGCCCATGTATTATACACCCCATACAATATACAGCAGTGCCCATGTATTATACACCCTATACCATATACAGCAGTGCCCATGTATTATACACCTCATACAATATACAGCAGTGCCCATGTATTATAAACCCCACACATTATACAGCAGTGCCCATGTATTATACACCCCATACCATATACAGCAGTGCCCATGTATTATAAACCCCACACATTATACAGCAGTGCCCATGTATTATACACAATATACAGCAGTGCCCATGTATTATACACCCTATACCATATACAGCAGTGCCCATGTATTATACACCCCATACAGCAGTGCCCATGTATTATACACCCCATACAGCAGTGCCCATGTATTATACACCCCATACAGCAGTGCCCATGTATTATACACCCCATACAGCAGTGCCCATGTATTATACACCCCATACAGCAGTGCCCATGTATTATACACCCCATACAGCAGTGCCCATGTATTATACACCCCATACAGCAGTGCCCATGTATTATACACCCCATACAGCAGTGCCCATGTATTATACACCCCATACAGCAGTGCCCATGTATTATACACCCCATACAGCAGTGCCCATGTATTATACACCCCATACAGCAGTGCCCATGTATTATACACCCCATACAGCAGTGCCCATGTATTATTCACCCCATACAGGAGTGCCCATGTATTATACACCCCATACAGCAGTGCCCATGTATTATACACCCCATACAGCAGTGCCCATGTATTATACACCCCATACAGCAGTGCCCATGTATTATACACCCCATACAGCAGTGCCCATGTATTATACACCCCATACAATATACAGCAGTGCCCATGTATTATACACCCCATACAATATACAGCAGTGCCCATGTATTATACACCCCATACAATATACAGCAGTGCCCATGTATTATACACCCCATACAATACACAGCAGTGCCCATGTATATTACACCCCATACAATATACAGCAGTGCCCATGTATTATACACCCCATACAGCAGTGCCCATGTATTATACACCCCATACAATATACAGCAGTGCCCATGGACTGTGTCCATTTCTTTTGAAGCTGAGGTTGTTGGTTAGATATAGTATAATTGTAATGCCCTCTTAGTCATGGGGGTGTCTCTTGTCCTGTCTGAGGTCTGGGACGTCTCATTATTAAGCGGTCTAATACGTTCATAGGTTACAGATCTTGCGCACACACGGTATACATCAGTATATAATGTCCAGACAGACAATCTCTTCTACCCTGAGATAATCCCTTTATTCTTAGTATTTTCTCCTCCGTCAGACTCCGCCATGTCATCACTATTAACAGATCCGATTCTTTATAGGTAGTTTATAATCGTGACATATAACAGTCTCGGGGTCAAAGTATCTGCGGGTGCAATAAAGCTGAGCCACACCTGATTACAATAGAGAACAATAGACAAGTGAATTGTTACATTCAGATGTATTATAAGGCATTGATACAATGTAACATGGGGTGAAGGTGTTTGCAAGCAGGAAATAGCCCCAAAAGTGCAAATGTGGCCACAGCGTCCTGATATAAGCGACCCACTGGGGGGAAGACAAGACCTCATTCTCGGTGGTGAAGGAATCTCTGACCTTCTCGCTGTAGGTGTGTTCACTGTTGTCTTCAGGAATCTATTGCACCACATTGCTATTTTTGGTCCTGTGTTGGGACAGTTCTGTGGAGGATGGGCTTCATTTATGCCGAGGAGATCAACTTTTCTAGCGAAGGGACCTGCTAACTCTCTCCCCGATCTGAGTCATGCTGTTTTTGTTATAACCTTGACCGATAAGGGGGCGCTCCATAGATTGTATAGCTTACGGTGCTTAGAGATGAGTGAACTGAAAAAATCCAAAAATCACAATTTTTCAAGAATCACCACCCATTGCAATGGGATTGAGCAGTCACATGGGGCATGTCATGCAGCACACCCCACGTGACCGCTGAGGCCCAGTTACAAGACTCAGAAGTCCACCATGGCCCATGATATCACTAATGGGACCATAAGAGGACCAAGACGGCCTGAAGAGACTGGGGACGACTCAAGGGAGCCTGGGAGAGGTGGGAGAAGATGAGCACCAGGGTTTATTATATTTCCACCTCTGCTTATTATACTTTGGGGTCTGCAAAGCACACTTGGTTTGGACTGAACAAGTCTGGTCCAGAACTAAACTGGCAACTGATCCATTGGTTCTCCCATCTGATATACTGTAGTCATTGTCACATAGCGAAGGGTCCTGCTACGTTCCCGATCTTCTCTTGTAATGATTATATCAGGAGTCGCTGACTTGCAGAATGACCTCTGGAAAATGTGACTTGTCTGGTGTTGCACAATCGTAAGACGTGCCTTGAAGTAAAGGCGCGCACGTAAGGCGTCTGGAGCAGGATACCGATCGTCTAGGACTTACAATATAGTAGACGGTTCATTGCACTGGATTAGCTGCGGTGTGAATGCCCTGACCCCGACATCTGACTCAGGGTTGTGTAACGTGACTTCTTGTGATCAGCACGTAGTATACGGGACGGGATTGTGTGGTGTACAGGATGGGAAAGCAATAAACAGTAGCCAGCTAGGCATGACAGAGAATTTCCAGGAAGGATGGGATCTAGAGAGCGGTTAGATAAGGCAGATGGTGGACCTGCATGGGATGGCATAGACTAGCTTGGATACAGGTCATCACGGATGGATGGTCTATCCCCTGAAATGTGTGGTTGGAGGTAACAGCACTACAGGAACCAGCTAGCAAGGGGAAGGTTGATCCATGGAACAGGTGGAACGGTCCATGGTGGTCACCCCACTCTGTCAAAAATTCCCCGTGACCGATTCCCCCACAGATCAGACCGGGTTTCTGCTGCAGAACTTCCAATATACAGTAAAGACACAAACATTGTAAGGGGCAGCAGTTGGGGGTCGTGGGGAGTTTAGCTGAACTGTTCAGTTTCATACCCATCTCGGGGACCAATTACTCCTCGTATAGAGTCTTCAAGGAAATTTTGTAAATATTTTGTAATGGTGGAGAATCAGGATTGTTTACCATGATGTCTGTGTAAGGCCCTGTTCATATGGGGCTAGGGACTGCCTATTTTGAACCTGATCTTGACGCGGGAAGCCGTGTCAGAATAGGACCAAAATGCGCCTGCCGCGTCAGTCGTGGCTTCCCACTCCAGAGTAGGCCTAAATGAATGGGCCTTGACCGGAGGGTGCTGCTGTGAGGTGGACGCCGGGGCTGAATCCGCTGCTTTTTTCCGTGAGCAGGAACAAACTGAAGCCAAGCCATGTTTTCATGCGGTCCTAGGACTCTGAGCCTTTCTCGTGGCTGAGCTTCTTCTCCGGCTGCTCCACCCAATGATCCTTTTTGCCTCCCAAGGGCGGTATACGAGGTCTGGCTATCTGAACACCTCCCCTACCCCAGTATATAGATATTACCATGACTTACGGTTAGTGGGTTGAAGAAATGGAGCCCATACATATCTGTTTCAGTGCCACCGGCCAACAATCTCATGTGCCAGAGCTCTACCTTAGTGGCAAATGTTGGAAGAAATGGTTGGTCATGCTGGATGTCAACATGCCCCATCCCTCCTTCTCAAGGGAAAAAATCCAGTGTTAGAGATGCCGGCCCACAGCTTCTTCTGCCCTCCTCATTGGGCTGGGTTGGGCTTGATGTGCATGTGTAACGGGAGATTGGGAAGAGTAACTGTTGGCCAAAAACCAGGGTGTTTGGCCACCATAAGTAGTGAGTTAGGCTCATGCACACAACCGCAGTCTGAAAAACAGGACAAGTGGCTCTGTGTGCAGGCCTTGTTTTCCAGAATAGATGGACTAAGGTACTGAGTCTCCATGTCTTTCGGCTCGGTCCTACAGTCTATGAAAACTACAGATGTGTACGGTGCCATAGAAATGAATGGGTCCATACACTATCAGTTACCAATGGATATCCCATAATACACTAGTGTCTTGTATATGAAGCCTCAGTTGTAAGATCAAAGACATGAAATACATTCTGTGCATTACACATTTTATTAAAAAATGAACCTTTACTATTGTTTCCTACAATAGATCACACAATGTGGCGGCTTTACAGTTTGGTAGTTCAGTATTATAGGAATCTTCTGCCATCAGACGACTTTGTCGTATAGAGTGTACACCGTCCTGCAACTTTCACTGTACACATTGGGCATGCTGTATAAGGAAACAATATTGCCCATGATAGGTTTTTTGTTTCCCGATGATTTGGGAAAACCCTTGTCATGATGATGGGTCAGTTCTTCATTGTCACATGACTTTAACCCCCCCCCCCCCCCGATCCTACACAGCTGAATTATTGTCCATCCTGCATTGGCCGCTGACCATTGAGTCGGATACTCCTTACGTTATAATATTCTCTACCTCCGCAGATAATGAATGGCGCCCCCAAGGTGCGTCTTTGCCGAGCATCGCCCTCTATAGTACGGTTCAGCGGTGACTCACACAGAGGGCAGCTTTGTTCCCGCTCATCATATGACTGGGCGCGTCTCTCCTCTCTGCTCTACTTCCACAATGAAATAATGTAAACTTTAACCCAGTCCAACCTGTTCCCGAGCAAAGGAATTGCATTCCTGTCCTCTATAGTAATCTCGTACTACCGACGGCCTGATGACTTCTGGTAATCCTCATATCTACAAAAATGAAAAATATTTTCAAAAAAATTTCAAAAACATTTTCCTACTGAAGCTTTGACATTTGTGGAAGTTCATGATGAAGGTGACTCTGAGCTATGACCTAAGATGGTAATCCAGGGTTCCAGAACACGGTCTCTCTTTTTAGGCAATCACATCACGTTGGTTGGTCACAGGGCTAGTCTCACTGACATGAATGGGACTGAGACGCACCATGGTCATGTACCCAACAGATAGGAGGTCATTGCCTGTGAAAAGGAAGCTGAGGAACCGTGTTTTCTAATCCTGGATAACCCCTTTAAAGTGGACCTTTCCACAACTCCAACTCTTTGCACCATTTAATAATGGCTACTGCATTAATTCTGTTGCAGTTGGAATTTTTTCTCTAGCCCCACCTGTTCCTGAGCAATCAATGCTTTTAGTCTTGGCACAAGCTGTCAAGTGGGCGGTCCATGTCTTTCTGCTACAGCCCAGGACCTCCCACTTGACAGCAGAGAGAATAACTGTGCTGAAATTAACAGCACAGATTGCTCAGTATGGGTGGGGGCTAGAGAAAAAAATTCCAACTGTGCCGGAATCAGTGGAGAGGAAACTATTAAAGGACTGGAGTTGATGGTGGAGGCGAAAGGTCCTGTTTCTATAATGTCGATATATGTTCCTGCTGTCTTGCCTCAGGGTAGAGAACAGAAAGTGCGTCATAGAAGGAGCTGGGAAAAAGAAGAAAGGTGAAAGGTTTTCCAGCCATGGTTGGTCTCATGTCCTCAGGGTGAAATAGACCTGTCCATGACTCTTCTAGCCAGAGGAAATGAACTGTGAGCAAACAAGACAGCGGGAAATTGTCCCAAACAAGAGTTAGACGGCTAACACTTGACTCTTAACCCTTCGAGGCTAAACCTGACAGTCCCGCTCTTCTACGGACGCCACTTGACAGAACTGAAATTCCTCCCGGGAGAATCCTTAACGTGCTCTTTATCACCATCTTACTGAGTAATTCCTAAGAATTTCCAAGGATCTCGTGGGAAGATTTTGGCTCCCTTTTTATCACCATTCTCGTTTTGCCCTTTACTACACCCCTTCTTTAAACTGCCCCCAAAGACTTCACAAATTTTATTGCAAGTGATTATAGCGATGGGGTATTTTTGTAACCAAAAGGAGTTACTGGGTCAGATATGGAACGGTCGGTGCCTTTTATGGAATTCTCAACTCCTTAATCATCTGTTTGCTGTCCATAGTCCCTGGGGCAAGAGATGAGATGACCTGTCCTGTCTCTCAATCCCATCATCGAGCACCTGGACGAGCGAGATCCAGCACAGTCAGTAGTAGATGGATTATCATCGGGGTCTCCATTACCACCATTGTGCATTGTCACATCTTCAGTCCTCCATGGTTCTTTATTTTTAGTGGTCATGTCAACCCTATCTTCATTGGACTGCAATATTGGATCCATGAAGGTCCACCTGTCTACAGTGCACCTTGTTGGTCAGCTGGTGCTACCAAGTTCTCTTTCAGTCTACCCAGTTGACACCACACGCACCACATCTTGTCCTCCATGGTTCTCCCTTATTTTAGTGGTCATGTCAACCCTAGCTTCATTATTGGACTGCAAAATTGGATCAGTGATGGTCTACCTGTCTACAGTACACCTTGTTGGTCAGCTGGTGCTAACAAGTTCCCTTTCGATGTCTACCCAAGTGCAACACCACACGTAGGGTCGCGATTGTGCTTCAACTCAATCCCATTCACATGAATAGTCAAAGCCCTTTTAACCAGTTAATGAACAGGAGGGCCTAGAGTCAACCCAAAACTGATCAAGCATTGAAGACTTATCCTAAGGGTAGAAGATCAATATTAGTCTTGGATACCCCATTAAGGATTGGAGTTATTGTTGGTGCCCATTGTCAGTTGACTCCGTCTATACAATAGCGCTTACCAATTTCCCTATTACATAATATGGATAAACCAAAGTAATCCGAAACATATTTTTGAAGTGCAAGTAGCAGCCTAGGCAAACAATAGGTCACGGACTAGAGCCCCCATATCTAGGGCTAGTAGACAGCAATACCCATGACTGAGTGCCCGTGCCATCCATCCATGTAGCAATGGGCACAGAAACCTTAACCCTTGTTCGAAACGTACACAGTCATGTAATAATTTAGTTTTATGATATCAAATTACCATATTTTACATCCTATCCTGAAATGGTCTTATAAATAACACATTATGGCATCAATAAATATAAAAAATACTTCTAACATAGTCCAGGTTACTACTTCTGCCTCGTCCAGAGGCCTTCAACCCTAAAATACAGGTTTAGTAAGAAATCAGTCTGTAATGTCCACCCATTGAGTCCGGACAACCAATATATGGGTCTTCATTTCCCAATGTCCAGTGTGCGTTGCTCCATTAATGGCCATGGAAGTGCAACGGCATCTTGGGATAGGTAAGAGCCAGTCAATGAATCTTCTGCCGTTGGGTCCTTCTACAGGGTGGTCTTTGGGATTTATCCACGTAAACTTCATGAAATGTTTTGAGGGATAAGATAGTTCAGTTAGTTAGATACATCTGCATGATGTAACTTAGGTTTGGCATCAACCTTCTTCTTGGGACGGCAAAAACACGTCATCCCAAGGAGCCACGAACTCAGTGTAGGTGGGAGGAGGTGTTATAGGCTCCGGGAATCTTTCTTCTGGGATAAATCCAGATCTCTTGATTTCATGAATGTCAGAGCTGATACGGAGCAGAGTCGGGTTGGTAAACCTCATGTCCCCAGGAGCTGCTGCTCTTGCACGTTCCAGGGCCGTCTGGTAAGTAGGAGGTTCGATATCTGGAGGTGGCCCCAGAGTCACCGTCCACACTGTCGCAGTGCCATAGAGGATGACTTCCTCGTAAGGTGGAGCTGCAAACTGAGCGGGGTCCCTGCGGGAATAAAAGGAGACATATTGACTGAAACTTGAAATGAAGCAGAAAAGGGTAAAGTGCAGACTTGTTATTATTGGATACAACTTATAATATCAAACAACCAGCCTAAACCATTGGACAGTACCATGTGCGATAGGCTAGCTCATTGCCAAATCCCCACACATATGCTTAGATACAAAGTATCAACAGATAATATCACATCAGCTTCCGACAGTATGATAGGCTTGGATACACAGGCTTAGCAGACAGTATCACACATTGTAGGCTTAGATACAACAGGGAATTGGACCTATTGAAGGATGGAAAAAAATGGAAGTAGTGAAAGGGCCTCTTTAGGAAGGGGGGGCCAGGGTAAACTAAACTATAGATCTGGTGAACCCCCTTACACTCTACCTCCAATTATCCAAAGTAACGTTACATAAATGACTGGTAACGGAGAATATAAGAAGCTTTCTAAAATTAAAAATGCTTCCTTCTCCACTTAGGTTGAGTTACAAACACAGAAGTCTATGGAGAGGGGAGGGGAGGAGAATAAGGCTGCTGAGACATAAATAACTGCAGCTGCTACTCTGCTACACCGTGAGCTCGGGAACTCCTCTGACACTGATGTATCTTTCAGGATAAAGCTCTACCCTTGAACTGTAAGACACTAAGTCAAGTACCAGCCTCCTCCTCCCCCTCACCTCTCCATGGATCCCTGTATGTTAGGCAGATTGTAGCCTAAGAGAGATAAGGAAGAAGAGAGCAGCCTTCTAAGTGGGAAGGAAATATTTCTATAATTTATTACAAAGTTTAAGTAAAAGTAGAAATTGTATCTTTGTAACTTCATTCCTTCTTGTTCTGTTCTTATACATTGCACTATAGACAGTAATGGGAGTGTAAGGCCAACACTATGGGACTGAGTCACTACAAACAGATGAGGTCACCAAGTGACGGACTGTCGGAACTAAACTTTCTCACGGTGTCGGGATCTTTGGGCAGCTCTTAGCCAGGTAGATGTTATCAGCAGGTATACGGTACTGTATATAGTAGTCAGTATAGTCATAAATTGTCACTACAAGAACACACTTGTCAACCTGCGATTTACATCACTGTCAAGTCTTGAGTACTGGATATGCCTGACAGTGATATATGAGGGGGGGGGGGGGAGGCGAGTGAGGGAGGGGAGGCGATGCTTGTTTATTGATTTCAGTATCCGAACAATGTGCAATCCGTCCCTTCTAGCAGTTCTCAGGGCAGAACATGCTGGTACTCCGGTTGGATCTGGTTGAGTCCGGTGAGTGTCAACCAGCCCTGAGCATTGTTTTTTTGGTGGCTTTGTTATCCTTGATCTCTTGAGCTCTTCCTTGTAGCAACTGACATAGGCAGATAGAAAACAGCTTGGAATATATTGGGTCCACCATAGATGAAAGTCTAGAAGACCACCCCTCTAGTTATAGACGTGGGGCCACCCCTCCAGTTATAGACATGGGGCCTCTCCTCCAGTTATTCATGGAGCCACTCCTCCAGCTATAGACGTGGGGCCACCCCTCCAGCTATAAACGTGGGGCCACCCCTCCAGTTAGACATGGGGCCACCCCTCCCTCCAGCTATAGATGTGGGGCCACCCCTCCAGCTATAAATGTGGGGCCACCCCTCCAGTTAGACATGGGGCCACCCCTCCCTCCAGTTATAGACGTGGGGCCACCCCTCCGGTTAGACGTGGGGCCACCCCTCCGGTTAGACGTGGGGCCACCCCTCCCTCCGGTTACAGACGTGGGGCCACCCCTCCCTCCGGTTACAGACGTGGGGCCACCCCTCCCTCCGGTTACAGACGTGGGGCCACCCCTCCCTCCGGTTACAGACGTGGGGCCACCCCTCCCTCCGGTTACAGACGTGGGGCCACCCCTCCCTCCGGTTACAGACGTGGGGCCACCCCTCCCTCCGGTTACGGACGTGGGGCCACCCCTCCCTCCGGTTGGGGACGTGGGGCCACCCCTCCCTCCGGTTGGGGACGTGGGGCCACCCCTCCCTCCGGTTGGGGACGTGGGGCCACCCCTCCCTCCGGATGGGGACGTGGGGCCACCCCTCCCTCCGGTTGGGGACGTGGGGCCACCCCTCCCTCCGGTTGGGGACGTGGGGCCACCCCTCCCTCCGGTTGGGGACGTGGGGCCACCCCTCCCTCCGGTTGGGGACGTGGGGCCACCCCTCCCTCCGGTTGGGGACGTGGGGCCACCCCTCCCTCCGGTTGGGGACGTGGGGCCACCCCTCCCTCCGGTTGGGGACGTGGGGCCACCCCTCCCTCCGGTTGGGGACGTGGGGCCACCCCTCCCTCCGGTTGGGGACGTGGGGCCACCCCTCCCTCCGGTTGGGGACGTGGGGCCACCCCTCCCTCCGGTTGGGGACGTGGGGCCACCCCTCCCTCCGGTTGGGGACGTGGGGCCACCCCTCCCTCCGGTTGGGGACGTGGGGCCACCCCTCCCTCCGGTTGGGGACGTGGGGCCACCCCTCCCTCCGGTTGGGGACGTGGGGCCACCCCTCCCTCCGGTTGGGGACGTGGGGCCACCCCTCCCTCCGGTTGGGGACGTGGGGCCACCCCTCCCTCCGGTTGGGGACGTGGGGCCACCCCTCCCTCCGGTTGGGGACGTGGGGCCACCCCTCCCTCCGGTTGGGGACGTGGGGCCACCCCTCCCTCCGGTTGGGGACGTGGGGCCACCCCTCCCTCCGGTTGGGGACGTGGGGCCACCCCTCCCTCCGGTTGGGGACGTGGGGCCACCCCTCCCTCCGGTTGGGGACGTGGGGCCACCCCTCCCTCCGGTTGGGGACGTGGGGCCACCCCTCCCTCCGGTTGGGGACGTGGGGCCACCCCTCCCTCCGGTTGGGGACGTGGGGCCACCCCTCTAGTTAGTCATGTACATGTTATTTGCACCCTAAACGTTACTATGAATATACATTCTGTATGGAGAGCAGCATTACTCACTCTGGAGAACCTGCCATGTCCTGTCTTATGAAGACAAGCCATTCATGTGAATATAGTGTGTAATACTTCATTATCCCTGTGATGGCGCTGCAGAGACATTGGTTTCTTCAGCTGATTCTGGGATTTTCAGCAGGGGGCACTTTGAAATCTGCCTCATTTGGCCCCTTTAACAAGTAGGCAATTTGGAATTATTGATAGACCAGTGTATCTTTGCTCATGTGCCAATTCTGGTTCACACCCCAGGACCTCTCTGCTGCCCTGGCACCTCCCGTCCCTGAAGCATTCCCTCCTAATACGTCCTACATTGTACAATATGGAGGACTTACACTTCGTTCTGTGTCTGTCCCCCGCTCCTGACTTCTGCTTGTGCAGGGTTCTCTTCATTTTGCTGTCCTCTGGACTTCTTGACACAGGTTGATAGTGTGACTGAGAGATAGCAGATGATGGCCAGGCCGCCCGCGGACAAGAAACAGATCCCTAAGATGAAGACTCTGTCTGAGACCGTCAGCAGGACCACACCGATAATCATGAAGGCCATTCCCAGGGTTATTATAGCCCGGTGGAGTCCTCTCCATACATAGCTCGATACCATGGTAAGATGTGTAGACCCAACTGGAGAAAGATCAGAGTAGAAGACAAGTCAGAGATATGTAGGAAGAGTAGAAGACCAGTAAGGACACCAGTAGAGTCATGTGCGGGGTGCGCCTTAGTATGAGGTCATTATAGCATCTGTATACTGCCGTCGTATACCCGGGGCCGTGACCGGTTCCCTTTAGTTGCTTATTTATACGTTCCGGATACTTCCTGGTATTCCAGTTGTCATATAAACTTTAGCACATTGCATATGATGTTTAGGTGACTATTTAACTGTTTACACACACACACCGTTGACCTTCTTTGGACTTTCCATTACTTTCATTACTTTTTTTTTTGCAAATGACACCCTTTGCTCGCAGGAGAACGTTGGAAAGTCGTACAATATGCAATTATACAAAAGTATGCAAAAAATGTGAAATATACAAAATTACAGAATTCCAAACTAGTTATAGTATAAAGCTCAAGCACAGGGAGAGACCGTGTAAAACAAAAAACATACGGGTTCCTAGCCTAGGTGTGATGTCACATTTATTGGTCACATGACCTGTTGACAGCTCAATTGCAATACCAAGCACAGCCACTATACACGATATGGTGCTGTCCTCAAACAGCTGATCATTAGGGGTGCCAGGTGTCGGACCCCCACCGAGCTATGATATGATATTGATGACCTAGCCTAAGACAGAGTCAGCAATATCCAAGAGCTGTCAGGAGAATGCCTTTAAATGTTTCCTTATAACTAAGATCCTCCCTGTCCCACATAGGTTTAGTTCTCCTTTATACTCTTTTGACCTCCATGATGTACTTTCCATATAACATGCATATTCTACATAAAACCCCAGAAATTCTCTGTAAAGTGCTTATATTCCGCACATACTTTGTCAGTACATACCCTTTCTAATAGGCTACTATATCCTGCAGGCTTTAGAAGCAGCTGCCTGACATTGTTCTGGTCTATCATCTACACGTACACCCAGATTCTTCTCTATAAGTGACTCTCCCGGTTTTACCCCCAGGACATTGGCCCATAGCACACAATATGTATTTATGTCCAAGTCATCAACGTAGAGTTGGATGGATGACAAACAAGCTGGTCCTTGACGTACTTCTCTAGCCCTAACCTTTTACTATAGGATTAGATTACAAAGTTACTTTTTATAGACTAAAATGATACAAAAAGGAAACTATGGACCATATGGGAGAAGATCACCGAAACCATGAGGAAAGAGGGGTCTAAACTATATATGGTACCTCCCGTCCTATCTATGATGTAGATGGATTTGGCTTTGTTCTAAATTGAAGATCAAGGTCTATGGGATTCCTTGGTGTTCCACCCCTTCACAGATGTTTGTTGGCTCACTACAAGATGTTGTGGTGGAACTCTACCTATATGGTCATGGTAGACTTGGTGGCAATAACAGATACCAGTATTTGAGTTGCCCAAGGGCTCGTAGTGACTCATTGCTCTGTAATGAACAGAAGATACTTCACATTGTTTGCCACTTTGTTGTAAAGGTTGAACAACACCCCGACTCCGCCAGTGACCGTCTGTCACTGGTCTTGTAAGTCTTCCTCCAAGTCACATGTATCAGACGTAAATCTTGTTTGTCTTGAGCTCCTTAGGATTAGCGATCCTCTATGTAACTGTCCTGTAACTTATTGACAGAGGCTTAGGCTGACATAGAGCCAACGGGCAACCGGGACTGAGCCGAGGACATCAAGCATGAGACGACTCGGATGCCTTAAAGGGGTTTTTCCCATTGACTTAACCATATGTAAATTGGTAGACACATAAAAGATGGTTAGAGAAAAAAATTTAAAGTTCTGCAAATTTTTTAATTTAAATTTGAAAATTTACATATGTTGGTTTCATAGGAAACTCCCTTTAATGTATAAAAGGTGACCGATACAGATGAGATTAACCTCTTAGGCTCCAAGGCCCTGACCGTAAGCTGATTTCTGAAGCATGGATCCCCAGTAATCATCTGTAATGTCTAGGAGAACCCGGGAGGAAATGTCCTACAGCACCTCCACAGGGGGCATAAGGAATTGCAAGGACTGTCCTGACGACATGGACATGCTGGGTCCTCCGGAGACATTCTTGCTCTCATTCCGGATAATTTGTGGTTGTCCAAAATGAGGGATTCCCGTCTGACCTCATCACGTCCTAAATAATGTCAGGCATCCATATAAAATGAAGGTTCGGCAAGTCTATAATTATTATAATATAGAATTCCAAAAATAGTATACCGCCTATCCCCGAACAATCCAGCACCCATTGAGTAATTACAATGGGACATTCCAGTATTACCAGGCAATGGATGTTTAGGATATGACGTGTTCACTATATAGGGTATGATCTTATGACTGGCTTCAGATCTCCTGGGAATGTTGTGGACCTCTATATGGGATCTTTCCAAAAATTCCAAACATATATAAGGAAATGTACTTTATACAATCCCATTAACCATTGGTGAAGGTATTCCTTTCTAGGCTGGAGACTGGACAATGAGGATTCGAAAGGCTTAGTCCTTGTAACGCTCAACCCTGCCAATGGCGGTTTTGAGATGTTTTTGGGTGTAACTATATATCTACAAGAAATTGATATCTTGCCACCTGGTCTATTGGACTAAAGTCATAGGTTAACCATGGTAGAGGTCCACCATGGTAGAGGTCCACCATGGTAGAGGTCCACCATGGTAGAGGTCCACCATGGTAGAGGTCCACCATGGTAGAGGTCCACCATGGTAGAGGTCCACCATGGTAGAGGTCCACCATGGTAGAGGTCCACCATGGTAGAGGTCCACCATGGTAGAGGTCCACCATGGTAGAGGTCCACCATGGTAGAGGTCCACCATGGTAGAGGTCCACCATGGTAGAGGTCCACCATGGTAGAGGTCCACCATGGTAGAGGTCCACCATGGTAGAGGTCCACCATGGTAGAGGTCCACCATGGACCTCCTTTCAAAATTTCATGTTTATTGGCAACTCTTGACTTTTAGGAACAGCTTGGACACTCAGTGGTTTATACTGCTGCTACTCAGCACTGGGGGCCGCCATCAAATCCAGATAAGACCACATCTTCAGTGAGCCTATATGTTCTTCCCATGCTTGGGGTCCCTCTGGACAGTCTTATCTTCCATACTTGGCCTTATGGGAGCAGCGCCAGTTGCGACTGATTGTAATTGTCACAATACAGAATATATTGCCCTTATAACATTTATGGAGCTGTAAGAAACCCTTCCTATATACATAGTGGCCCTGATGACATCATACCGGGGTACAAGGGGTAATTAAATCCTATACGACTTCCTGATTTGTCATCTACAGACTGATTTATGGCAGACTATAGACTGACTGTAAACCATCAGCTGAGGTTTCGTCACTCGGCCATAACATAAAGTTACTCCTCTTATATTTTGTCTGTTTTTGTGTCGTCCAGTCGCAGTATTTGTCCTTGTCCCTCGTGGCGGTGGTGAAAAGTGGTACTGCATGGGGCAGTGACCGCAGTGACCTCATTGGACGGTGCAGTATCGGAGGGAAAGGGCCGATCCCTCATTTTCCACAGTAACAAGATGTGTATTCCTGATAATATACCAGAGAACTGATGTATAACCACATCCTCACACACCAACACAACACCTACAAATTCTGCAGTTTCCTTGTTATACTTTACATAGGTGGGTGGTGGTAACAGTGTGCAGTGCTGTGCAAAAGTTTTAGGCAAGGGTGGTGGGGGAAAATGTCACGAAGTAAGAATGCCTTCAGAAATAGAAGTGAATGATGAAAAGAGAAATGCAAATCAATATTTGGTGTGACCTTTGCCCTTTGCCTTCCATCAGTTCTTGGTATATGTTCTTTGGCAGAACTGGGCGGGGAGATTGTTCCCGCCATCTTAGAGAACCAAGCACAGATCTTCTGCAGATGTTGCTTGCTCCAATCCGTCATGTCATCCCAGACAGACTGGATGATGATGAGTGCTCATTGTGTACAAAGGGAAGCTCTAGCCGGACACGAGGGCCACAAGGAACCTCAATGTCATGAGAAGCCCTTGTGCAAGCAGATGGTTTATTGATATAGGACTGTTCAGTTTATGGCACAGTTCACACGGGGACGACTTAATGAGATCGAGAAATGTATCAACCATTGTCCCTAGAAAACATCGTCAATCATTCACAACTATCCACGGGAACAATCCATGGACAGAGCAGGGACCTGAGCGACATTAGCTGAGCTCATAAACACATCTGCTGCGTTTCAGGAACTTTTGCAACTTTTTGCACCATTTGTATCTATCGCTCTTTTTTGCAATACTGACCATATGGGCAGAGATGACACGGCCCCGGGGAATAAGCCAAAGGCCCGGACACACTGCAAAATTTCTTTTAGAAAAATTTGCAAAAAGTTACAATGTCCCCGGCCTTTGTTCTTCATTGTAACTTTCTAAAAACTTGTAAAATTGTTGCAAAAACGAATTCCACCTCTGCTTTACAAAAAGCTCCAAAATATCTTTAGTGAACTCTGGAGACGACACACTAGAGAATCGCAAGGAATTTAGGGGTTTGTTACAAAATACATTAAAAAAAAATAAGCTAAGAAAAGTGACATAAAAAATTCCTACTGGATCTCTAAATTCTCAACACCCCCATTGTATAACAGGTAACGGCAAGGGTCCCATATGGGAAATATCTGGACCAGCGACACATATCCATTGTGAGCTAGAACTAGGGCGATCCAGAAATGAAATGGTTAATTCACTATTGTAATCTACAGGACATAAGATTTTTCTTAAAAAAAAAAATAAAATAAATAAAAATAATAAAAATAATTAATAAAAATAATATAAAATAATAAAATTAAAATAAAATAATAAAAAATAAAATATATAATTAAAACAAAATTAAATGTAATTAAAAACATATTTTAATTAGTAACTCACCAGACAAATGAGGGAAATTAAATCTTCTAGCACTGACCCCTGTGGGTTTGGTTTTTGGGTCCCTGTCCGGCTCGCCCCAGTATTAGCTCCTGGTTGTTGCCTTCATGCCCCTGGGTTTATTGGGCTGTATGGTGCAGCATTGCTTCTTCTGGATCAGTGTAGTAGTGAAGCAGATTATGGAGTGTGCTGGAGTTCTCTACAGCTTGGGGTTCCCTGTAGTGACTGCAGTACCTGTCGGTGACTGTCTCTCTCTATCCACCGCTGAGGTTTCTGTCACCTCCTCACCTGCCTTCCCTGATCATTTCCACCCCTCCAGGAAGCCGCAGCTATATACAGATAACTTTGTGTCACTCCCTCCAGCCGCGCTGATCACAGATCATTCCTGTACTAACACACTAACCCCTCCCTCATAGTAAACCGCACATTCCTAGTCAGGGGGGGACTACAACCCCCAGCAAGCCATGGCGGGCAGTATAGTAGAGGTCAGTGTGCCATCACATATCCACCACCAGGTGGAGATTAATGGATTCTGGGTGTATTTGGGCATTTTGTTACATGATGTCCAGACCCATCAACATTCCGTATGTGGTGCTCAGACCCGTCATAGTCAGGACACACTACAAGTTCCAGCAAGCCAAGCCATGCCGTCTACTGTATCAACACAGTGATGCTCAGAGCCAGGAGAGCTGACATAAAGGCCCACGGATATATGTTCTTGTATAGATAGTGATCAGAGACAGGTCATCCTATATGGCAAAGGAAAGTCTATCCTTATTCTTAGGCTAAGTTCACACGTGAAAAAAGCTAGCTGATTTTGTCACTGATTTTTAAGCCTCGCTTTTTTTGGACGCTGTTTTTTTGCATTGGACGCTGTTTTTGACGCTTTTTCGGTCGCTGTTTTTTTTAAGCTTTTTTTTTTTCCCCAGCCCATTTTTTAACTAGCCAGCCCACTGGGCATGGCCAAAACCAACCCCTTTTTGTCTGTAGGCGCCATTTTAGCACACATCTCCAACTGAGCAGAGCTCACTGCTACTTCATAGCAAGCTGCTATCTTTGATATCAAAAAATAAAATTTCCTGGAGAGAAGGGAGCCCAATGAATGCTGCTGTATCCAGATGTGCTGTGCTGTGATGAGTACTGTCACAAAATGGCTGCAGGAAGCAGCCAACACCCATGGCCACTCCTCTGGAATGTCACTTCCAAAAGTGTGATAAAAAACAGCTAGCTGTTTGTCGCTGTTTTTGCCAAAACAGCTGCAAAAAAAAGCGACCAAAAACCGCTAGCTGTTTTTTCAGCGCCCAATAGACTCCAATTCATTTTTTCAGGCGGAAAACGCCTGAAGAAAGGTCATGTCGCTTCTTTTTCTGCTAGCAAAAAAAGCTAGCAATAAAAAAAGCTAGCAGAAAAAAAAAAAGCTAGCAATTCACATAGGGCTCCATTTTATGGAGGCTGATTTGGCCGCGAAATCAGCTGTCAAAATCAGCGTCCATGTCCCCGTGTGAACTAGCCCTTACGTTTTTATGGCAGACAAACAATATGGGTCCATCTTCCCAGAAACCGGAATAACAAATCACCATAAAACTAGGTCCATTTATTTCGAGGAGCTTAGCAAGGGTTTGACGAGCCCCATTGGATAGGACATCAGTATGTGACTGGTGGGGGTCCCTCTGTTTCCTATAGATGTCAATGGGACAGCACTGCAGTACCCACAGGAGTAAACAATACCGTAAGCCATGCTGTCTACATATCGGTAACCTGTGGGGGTCCCAGGTGTCGGACCTAATATTAATGGCGGACCCTAAGCATAGACCATAATGTCAGAATCCGAATAACCCCTTTAAGTTATGTTATGGAACTTCATAACCTTTGGTAAAGAGAACCTTTCACCATCTCCACCAACTCCATCCTTCAATAGTCACACCTCCGTAGCTGGACTCATTTCTTATTTCTATTATATGGGAGATCCTGGGCGGGAGCAGATAATCTGGGACCGCCCACTTGACCCAATTAGCATATTGGGTTCTGAAACTAAGTGCACTCAATGAACAGTAGGGACAAGATAAGACGTCACAACTGCACCAGAATCAGTGGAGCGGCACGTATTGACTGCCACAATGGGTTGGAATTGGTGGAGGTGGTGAAAGGTCTTCTTTAACCTCCCTGGTAAGGGTATTTGTTGGATGGTCCATGTAGGGGACGGTTGTTTTGAGGGTATATTGTGCAAAACCTGTAAAGAAAACCCCTTATGCTGGAGATCTAGAGAAGACCAGACTTCAAGAATGGGCCCACCACCTTGTTGACAGTAAACTGAACTTCAGTACAGCCTGCACCAAGACTATGGATGTTTCTCATTCCAGTCTTCAAGTTCACCTATCAAGTTATGATTTGAGGATATGCCGTGGTCAAAAGACTCCATTCTCCAACCCCTGGAACGGGTTTGAATCGAACTGGATTCGATCTGAACTTTGCAAAATTTTACATTTGTCTCAAACCCAAAATTTTTTGAGTTCGTCACCTCAAAATGATAGAAGTGGAGGCCAAGTGGAGATGAAGCAACGTAACAATCAGTTATCTTAACGTCCTTCACCACCTGGGCATCCTTGTGACCTCCGGTAGTCTCCTGGCATCCTCGGTCATTGCCTGTGATTGGGGTATCGGCCTCAGCAGTGACCTTGAGGCCGGAATAGGACAGTGGGGACCTCCGAACACAGCGAAGATCCCGGGAGAGGTCAAGGGAGAGAAGAGAGCTCCATATCACTTCCATCTCACACCAAACAAGTTTGGACCAACATGAATCAGAAAGCTGAACCTCATCAATCTGGTGAGGTTCTCCCACCTCCATCTACAGTCCTACATGTGGAGGCTCTACGTAGGACATATTTCCCGGACTGTGGGGTTTCCACTTTGACTTCTAATTTTATTTTTAAAAAATTGCAAAAAATGAAAACACAAAACCCTAACCCAGGTAATAATGTGTAGAACTTCCTGGTAGAAGACCTCTGACCTGCTGAGTCATAGATTGCACAAGACTTGTGTACTCTGGCACCGAGGGGTAAGTGGCAGATCTGATTCCTTCTGTAAGACGTGTGGTGGACTTCCATAAGTTGGACTTGTTTTGCAGAAGATTCCGTATTGATAACTTGGGTATTTGAAGGTCAAGCCCAACTACTTGTCATGTTCCTCAAACCATGCTTGAACAATGTTTACAAGGAGGTGTTGTCTCCTTGTAAGAGACCATTTTCAGAATTGGACCAAGACCCAAGGTTTCCACTTGAAATGGGCAAACCACATGAGATTGGTTTAGATGAATATAAGTTTGGGGTCAAACTTATTTGACCCAATCTGAAAGTGGGCGTGACACTTAGACCCAGAGTCATGACGTCAACACGCCCCACGTCACTACTGAGTCCCAACCCTAGGAATTAGTGGTGGCTCAGGAGCATGTGGTGTCAGCCAAAGAAGACCGGAGATGGCTGGACTCCACAAGACTGCCCAGGAGAGGTAGGTATTACTGTTTTTGCACCTCCTGAGATCCCAGAGTATAATAGTGAGATGCCAAACCCCTAAAGTTTTGGATTTCGGTTGAGCCCGAAACTTTTTGACATTTTGATTCAGATTGGCGCGCTCATTTTTAGTTTCCACCGATGCTTTCTTTCCACATTGCATCTTGGCAGAATACGTTCTTTAAAGGAGACCTGTCACAGGTATGTCACATCTCATCTGATAGCTGATGCATTTTTTAATGTATCCAAATCTGTTCAGCTATTCCACAGATATAAGCCCGTACGATGCCGATGCAAGTTAGAATCTAGTAGCCAAGTGGGTGATAACACTTCAGTACATACAACACACAGACAGGACACATAGGGAATCCACTAATACCACCTACACGGCTTGCAAACCCTACTAACACTAAAAGGCCTTATATCTGTGGAACCGCCGAACAGATTTGGATAAGCAAAACATGTTCAGTATACCATCGCCTGACGACCAGAAGATGTAGGTCATTGGACCGCTCACATCTAATGACAAGTCCTCTTTAAATACAAGGCGTCTATGCACCCAGGAAGTGAATACCAGTGGGCAGTACACACTGCCACAATTATAGTCATTGAGTAACGTAACTCTTTCCATTAACCTTCTGAGAGCAAGTAAAGACACTGTGTATAGTGTCACATGAGCTGCGCCCGGTGCCAGGCAGGGTGTGCCGTGACCTGCCAGAGCCGCCCTCTAACCGTCTATTATTGGTTGAAACAAACTATTCATTTAATGATATTTTTAGACAATAAAATCTTGTTTATAAGGGGATTTCTATCCTGTCGCAGAAATAAAATCATGAATATAAAACTGTTTACTTAAAGGGATGGTCAAAAAGTGTCCATAAGGGCACAACCCCTTTAAGACTCAGACGCCAACCATCTCTATATTTACCATCTGTTCTATCTACAGTCATGGCCAAAAGTTTTGAGAATGACACAAATAGTAATTGTTACAAAGTCTACTGCTTCAGTTTTCCTAATGACAATTTGCATACACTCCAGAATGTTATAAAGAGTGATCAGCTTAACAGCAATTACTTGCAAAGTCAATATTTGCCTATAAAATGAACTTTATCCCCCAAAATTTCAACATCATTGCAGCCCTGCCTTAAAAGGACCAGCTAACATTGTTTCAGTGATTGCTCCATTAACACAGGTGTGGGTGTTGATGAGGACAGGGCTGGAGATCAATCTGTCATGATTAAGTAAGAATGACACCACTGGACACTGTAAAAGGAGGCTGGTGCTTGGCATCATTGTTTCTTTTCTGTTAACCATGGTTATCTCTAAAGAAACATGTGCAGTCATCATTGCACTGCACAAAAATGGCCTAACAGGGAAGAGTATCACAGCTAGAAAGATTGCACCTCAGTCACCAATCTATTGCATCATCAAGAACTTCAAGGAGAGAGGTTCCATTGTTGGCAAAAAGGCTCCGGGGCGCCGAAGAAAGACCAGCAAGCGCCAGGACCGTCTCTTAAAAGTGTTTCAGCTGCGGGATCGGGCTACCAGCAGTGCAGAGCTTGCTCAGGAATGGCAGCAGGCAGGTGTGAGTGCATCTGCACGCACTGTGAGGCGGAGACTCTTGGAGCAAGGCCTGGTCTCAAGGACGGCAGCAAAGAAGCCACTTCTCTCCAGAAAAAACATCAGGGACAGACTGATATTCTGCAAAAGGTCCAGGGAGTGGACTGATGAGGACTGGGGGAAAGTCATTTTCTCTGATGAATCCCCTTTCCGATTGTTTGGGACATCTGGAAAACAGCTTATTGGGAGAAGACGAGGTGAGCGCTACCACCAGTCTTGTCTCATGCCAACTGTAAAGCATCCTGAAACCATTCATGTGTGGGGTGGCTTCTCAGCCAAGGGAATCGGCTCTCACAGTCTTGCCTAAAAACACAGCCATGAATAAAGAATGGGACCAGAATGTCCTCCAAGATCAACTTCTCCCAACCCTCCAAGAGCAGTTTGGCCATCAACAATGTCTTTTCCAGCATGATGGAGCACCTTGCCATAAAGCAAAGGGGAGAACTAAATGGCTCAGGGAACAAAACAGAGAGATTTTGGGTCCATGGCCTGGAAACTCCCCAGATCTTAATCCCATTGAGAACTTGTGGTCAATCATCAAGAGACGGGTGGACAAACAAAAACCTACAAATTCTGACAAAATGCAAGCATTGATTGTGCAAGAATGGACGGCTATCAGTCAGGATTTGGTCCAGAAGGTGATTGAGAGCTGCCAGGGAGAATTGCAGAGGTCCTGAAGAAGGGTCAACACTGCAAATATTACAACGCTGCAGTAACTCCTTCTGTCACTATAAGCTTTTATTACTCAGAATATGATTGCAATTCTATTTCTGTATGTGATAAAAACATCTGACAAACACACAGAAACCAGAGGGAGCAGATCATGTGACAATAGATTTGTGTCATTCTCAAAACTTTTGGCCATGACTGTATACTATAGGTCCCCTCCCCGTAATAGACTGCGGAGATATCGCCTATAGGACACGTTTTGGGCTACTGTTTATTCTTCTTGCACAATTTTCTGATTAAAATCTAACAACTTAAGACAATCCTGAGGACACGAAGGCGAGGCCACGGATCAGAGTTTCCATTACTGCAGGATATGATGGCTCTACAACATCCCATATCAGTAATTGGCCCCATATCTGCTCACTTTTACGGCCTCGTCACTTTGTGGCTTTTGCTCTATTGATTTTCAATGTTATTTATTACTGGGTGGTGGAATGTGGAGGAAAGTTCTGGAGAATTCCTTGTAGGAAAGTCCGAAGAATGTGCAACATGGAGGCGAAATCGATCCTACTAGATACTATTATAGGGCCAACCTTGTACCTATAGGTCTTCATGTAGAGGAAGTCTACAAAGATCCTTCCTTCAAAAGACTCCTGTAGAAAGCAAGAAAATGAAACAATGACAATCAACAACAACTTGTCAACTAAGATCTGTAGGATTTGTGGTGTGAAGAAAGCCCCAAGGAACGTCAATCACCACTGTTGTGCAGTCTGCACCGAACAATGACTTCTGACATTTCCCGTTGAGGGTGGTGGATCTTCACTCTTCTGGAGATGCTTGACAATAGGCGACCACTCCAATGGCATCAACCTCTGATGGCCCAGGACACCACATCTATAGGTGGTTAGATGGTCAAGGTCTTCATGGTAGAATGAGAGGACACTCAGTAGTGTAGTGCCGGTCTAGTGACTTGTTCTGAGATTTATGGGGATCTTCTGAGTCAAAGATGGACCAGAGAAATGCTGTGCTATAGAAGGAGAATATTTACTGATAAGGTTATTACGAGTCCATGGTCTAAGGACGGCAACAAATGCAGACTCCAGAAACAGATGAACAGAGGAGCGAACATCACAATATCCACAAGGCCCCGAAAGCGGAAGCAACCAAAGAGGAGAACTCTGAAATGCAGAAGTTGTACAATATAGACCTGTATTATCTGATCGATATTTATGGGAACAGGAAGGTACAGACTAGAACAATCCAGAAATGTCATAAATATCCCTATAAGAAGAATTCAGGATATAACTCTTATGGTATTCACCTTATGTAAACACACAAATATAGCAAGGGCAAAAAACATATCACCCAGGTGGTGGAACAGCCCTGACATGGTCTTAGCGAAAATGGTTACAATGTGTCTGTCTTGTACATAGGGGGCAGTATTATACAGGGGTGAAAATTACAATGCGAGTTCACAGCCCATCTTAAATCAATTCTGGCATGAAAGTGCACGGACCAGTCCTCCGGGTCGGGACAGCAACACAAACAAGAAAAGAGAGATCATAGTACAGCATCATATGATGTAATGCGCTAAATCATAGCTTTTAATTAAATAACAAAAAATTTAAAAGCATTCCAAAAGGCGCACGGTACACAAAAAACATATATACTTCTAATTTGTCATGTATCCATAAATCTTAAGCAGATGGACAAAAACCAGCATGAATGTGAAAAGAAAAACAAACCAAGTCCACGTTCACATGGTGGAAGATCTGCCGCGTTTCGAGACTGTTGTCTTAGTTGTAGCTATGGCAGTCTCGAAATGCGTCATATCTTCCACCATGTGAACGTGGACTTGGGGGTTTTTTGTCGCTTCAGGTCGCCTCATGGGAGGTTCTTGTACATAGGAGTAGTATTATAGTAGTTATATTCTTGTACATAGGAGTAGTATTATAGTAGTTATATTCTTGTACATAGGAGCAGTATTATAGTAGTTATATTCTTGTACATCGGAGCAGTATTATAGTAGTTATATTCTTGTACATAGGAGTAGTATTATAGTAGTTATATTCTTGTACATAGGAGCAGTATTATAGTAGTTATATTCTTGTACATAGGAGTAGTATTATAGTAGTTATATTCCTGTACATAGGAGGTAGTATTATAGTAGTTATATTCTCGTACATAGGAGTAGTATTATAGTAGTTATATTCTTGTACATAGGAGTAGTATTATAGTAGTTATATTCTTGTACATAGGATTAGTATTATAGTAGTTATATTCTTGTACATAGGGGCAGTATTATAGTAGTTATATTCTTGTACATAGGAGGTAGTATTATAGTAGTTATATTCTTGTACATAGGAGGTAGTATTATAGTAGTTATATTCTTGTACATAGGAGCAGTATTATAGCAGTTATATTCTTGTACATAGGAGTAGTATTATAGTAGTTATATTCTCGTATATAGGAGGTAGTATTATAGTAGTTATATTCTTGTACATAGTAGTAGTATTATAGTAGTTATATTCTTGTACATAGGAGTAGTATTATAGTAGTTATATTCTTGTACATAGTAGTATTATAGTTATATTCTTGTACATAGTAGTATTATAGTAGTTATATTCTTGTACATAGGAGTAGTATTATAGTAGTTATATTCTTGTACATAGTAGTATTATAGTAGTTATATTCTTGTACATAGGAGTAGTATTATAGTAGTTATATTCTCGTACATAGGAGGTAGTATTATAGTAGTTATATTCTTGTACATAGGAGTAGTATTATAGTAGTTATATTATTGTACATAGGAGCAGTATTATAGTAGTTATATTCTTGTACATAGGAGCAGTATTATAGTAGTTATATTCTTGTACATAGGAGCAGTATTATAGTAGTTATATTCTTGTACATAGGAGTAGTATTATAGTAGTTATATTCTTGTACATAGGAGGTAGTATTATAGTAGTTATATTCTTGTACATAGGAGCAGTATTATAGTAGTTATATTCTTGTACATAGGAGCAGTATTATAGTAGTTATATTCTTGTACATAGGAGTAGTATTATAGTAGTTATATTCTTGTACATAGGAGTAGTATTATAGTAGTTATATTCTTGTACATAGGAGGTAGTATTATAGTAGTTATATTCTTGTACATAGGAGTAGTATTATAGTAGTTATATTCTTGTACATAGGAGCAGTATTATAGTAGTTATATTCTTGTACATAGGAGGTAGTATTATAGTAGTTATATTCTTGTACATAGCAGGTAGTATTATAGTAGTTATATTCTTGTACATAGGAGCAGTATTATAGTAGTTATATTCTTGTACATAGGAGGTAGTATTATAGTAGTTATATTCTTGTACATAGGAGCAGTATTATAGTAGTTATATTCTTGTACATAGGAGGTAGTATTATAGTAGTTATATTCTTGTACATAGGAGTAGTATTATAGTAGTTATATTCTTGTACATAGGAGTAGTATTATAGTAGTTATATTCTTGTACATAGGAGTAGTATTATAGTAGTTATATTCTTGTACATAGGAGTAGTATTATAGTAGTTATATTCTTGTACATAGGAGTAGTATTATAGTAGTTATATTCTTGTACATAGGAGTAGTATTATAGTAGTTATATTCTTGTACATAGGAGCAGTATTATAGTAGTTATATTCTTGTACATAGGAGTAGTATTATAGTAGTTATATTCTTGTACATAGGAGTAGTATTATAGTAGTTATATTCTTGTACATAGGAGCAGTATTATAGTAGTTATATTCTTGTACATAGGAGGTAGTATTATAGTAGTTATATTCTTGTACATAGGAGTAGTATTATAGTAGTTATATTCTTGTACATAGGAGTAGTATTATATTAGTTATATTCTTGTACATAGGAGGTAGTATTATAGTAGTTATATTCTTGTACATAGCAGGTAGTATTATAGTAGTTATATTCTTGTACATAGGAGCAGTATTATAGTAGTTATATTCTTGTACATAGGAGATAGTATTATAGTAGTTATATTCTTGTACATAGGAGGTAGTATTATAGTAGTTATATTCTTGTACATAGGAGCAGTATTATAGTAGTTATATTCTTGTACATAGGAGGTAGTATTATAGTAGTTATATTCTTGTACATAGGAGTAGTATTATAGTAGTTATATTCTTGTACATAGGAGTAGTATTATAGTAGTTATATTCTTGTACATAGGAGTAGTATTATAGTAGTTATATTCTTGTACATAGGAGCAGTATTATAGTAGTTATATTCTTGTACATAGGAGGTAGTATTATAGTAGTTATATTCTTGTACATAGGAGGTAGTATTATAGTAGTTATATTCTTGTACATAGGAGCAGTATTATAGTAGTTATATTCTTGTACATAGGAGGTAGTATTATAGTAGTTATATTCTTGTACATAGGAGGTAGTATTATAGTAGTTATATTCTTGTACATAGGAGTAGTATTATAGTAGTTATATTCTTGTACATAGGAGTAGTATTATAGTAGTTATATTCTTGTACATAGGAGCAGTATTATAGTAGTTATATTCTTGTACATAGGAGGTAGTATTATAGTAGTTATATTCTTGTACATAGGAGCAGTATTATAGTAGTTATATTCTTGTACATAGGAGCAGTATTATAGTAGTTATATTCTTGTACATAGAAGTAGTATTATAGTAGTTATATTCTTGTACATAGGAGTAGTATTATAGTAGTTATATTCTTGTACATAGGGGGTAGTATTATAGTAGTTATATTCTTGTACATAGGAGTAGTATTATAGTAGTTATATTCTTGTACATAGGGGGTAGTATTATAGTAGTTATATTCTTGAGCATAGGAGTAGTATTATAGTAGTTATATTCTTGTACATAGGAGTAGTATTATAGTAGTTATATTCTTGTACATAGGAGTAGTATTATAGTAGTTATATTCTTGTACATTGGAGCAGTATTATAGTAGTTATATTCTTGTACATAGGAGTAGTATTATAGTAGTTATATTCTTGTACATAGGAGTAGTATTATAGTAGTTATATTCTCGTATATAGGAGGTAGTATTATAGTAGTTATATTCTTGTACATAGTAGTAGTATTATAGTAGTTATATTCTTGTACATAGGAGTAGTATTATAGTAGTTATATTCTTGTACATAGTAGTATTATAGTAGTTATATTCTTGTACATAGTAGTGGTATTATAGTAGTTATATTCTTGTACATAGTATTATAGTAGTTATATTCTTGTACATAGTAGTATTATAGTAGTTATATTCTTGTACATTGGAGCAGTATTATAGTAGTTATATTCTTGTACATAGGAGCAGTATTATAGTAGTTATATCCTTGTACATAGAAGTAGTATTATAGTAGTTATATTCTTGTACATAGGAGCAGTATTATAGTAGTTATATTCTTGTACATAGGAGCAGTATTATAGTAGTTATATTCTTGTACATAGGAGCAGTATTATAGTAGTTATATTCTTGTACATAGGAGCAGTATTATAGTAGTTATATTCTTGTACATAGGAGCAGTATTATAGTAGTTATATTCTTGTACATAGGAGCAGTATTATAGTAGTTATATTCTTGTACATAGTAGTAGTATTATAGTAGTTATATTCTTGTACATAGGAGTAGTATTATAGTAGTTATATTCTTGTACATAGTAGTATTATAGTAGTTATATTCTTGTACATAGTAGTGGTATTATAGTAGTTATATTCTTGTACATAGTATTATAGTAGTTATATTCTTGTACATAGTAGTATTATAGTAGTTATATTCTTGTACATTGCAGTAGTATTATAGTAGTTATATCCTTGTACATAGGAGCAGTATTATAGTAGTTATATTCTTGTACATAGGAGCTGTATTATAGTAGTTATATTCTTGTACATAGGGGTAGTATTATAGTAGTTATATTCTTGTACATAGGAGGTAGTATTATAGTAGTTATATTCTTGTACATAGGAGCAGTATTATAGTAGTTATATTCTTGTACATACGAGTAGTATTATAGTAGTTATATTCTTGTACATTGCAGTAGTATTATAGTAGTTATATTCTTGTACATAGTAGTATTATAGTAGTTATATCCTTGTACATAGTAGTATTATAGTAGTTATATTCTTGTACATAGGAGGCAGTATTACAGTAGTTATATTCTTGTACATAGGAGTAGTATTATAGTAGTTATATTCTTGTACATAGTAGTATTATAGTAGTTATATCCTTGTACATAGGAGGTAGTATTATAGTAGTTATATTCTTGTACATAGGAGCAGTATTATAGTAGTTATATTCTTGTACATAGGAGCAGTATTATAGTAGTTATATTCTTGTACATAGGAGTAGTATTATAGTAGTTATATTCTTGTACATAGGAGGTAGTATTATAGTAGTTATATTCTTGTACATAGGAGCAGTATTATAGTAGTTATATTCTTGTACATAGCAGCAGTATTATAGTAGTTATATTCTTGTACATAGGAGTAGTATTATAGTAGTTATATTCTTGTACATAGGAGTAGTATTATAGTAGTTATATTCTTGTACATAGGAGTAGTATTATAGTAGTTATATTCTTGTACATAGGAGTAGTATTATAGTAGTTATATTCTTGTACATAGGAGGTAGTATTATAGTAGTTATATTCTTGTACATAGGAGTAGTATTATAGTAGTTATATTCTTGTACATAGGAGTAGTATTATAGTAGTTATATTCTTGTACATAGGAGGTAGTATTATAGTAGTTATATTCTTGTACATAGGAGTAGTATTATAGTAGTTATATTCTTGTACATAGGAGCAGTATTATAGTAGATATATTCTTGTACATAGGAGCAGTATTATATACATACATTACCTATCATTCATCATTTGTTTTATTAGATGATGAAATAGGGATATTAGACCTTAGCTTAGATATTATCTTACATTCATACTCTCCTGTAATAGTCGGACAATCGCCTTGGCTGTTCTCTATTATTCTCTATGTGATATAGACCTGGTATTTGCTGATATTACCCTTTTTTATGAAGTCTGACATGAGGGGGGGCGGTGGTTAATCTTAATTTTCTGTCCCTACTGAACAAATATTGTCCAGTCGCTGTTCTGTTATTTTAGTTTGTGTACATTGCTATGGAACTTGTTAGCACTACATACAAATGCCATGAGATAACAATATATCGAACTAACATTGAAGGGATTGTATTATATTACAGCAATATGGCTGTTCCATTACAGAAAGAACTCTTCTGTATCGGCTGTGTCTAATACTACAGCTTAAAGGGGTTGTGTCATTAAAGACACTTGTCCGCTATCCACAGGATATGGGGTGTCAGATCAATGGGGGTCCAACTGTTGTTCAAGAGAATGGGGGACGGCTTGTGCCTGAGATTTCCATCCAAGTGCAACAAACAAGCCCTGCAAGCCGGAGAGTAAAACCAGCCTGACGTGACCAAGGGCGTGAATCACATCGACCATGTTGTGTAGTTTTTGTTGGCAAAAACTACAAAGCTCCACATTGTAATGTTAACAATGCAGAAAATGCCGTATCTAAGTATAATCTGCAACAGTGGTTACCTGGGAGGAATTGTCCTTTATACTTTGTAACATCACATAGAACACTGGGAAGAGTAAAAGCGTAACCAATAGTCATGGGAATGAAGCCGAGGACAGAGAACGGGGACATCTTATCAGCACCCAGCACCCCCGCCGATCAGATGATAGCAGAAGTCACCCAGAGAAGACAACCAAAAGCACAGCGCCACTGTCTGCATAGTGGCCAAGCCAGGTTACTGCAGCTTAGTCTTGTGAATTGGTTTCATGATTGTGATTTGTACATTTTCTGAAACGGTAAATTCTTAAGGTAGTTTCAGGTTATCAGAAATGTATCAGGAAATAAATCTGTAATTTGGCAATCTTGGCGCTTCTGGAATTGTGCAGGTGCAAAAGCAGGAAGTGAGCGGTGTGTAAGCTGGTGCTTGGTGTAGATTGTGCAACGGGTCATTGAGCTCGGACTTTGGTACTTTCCCTGTATATACAGCATGACAAGGCAGAGCCAAGGAGGAAATATTGTCACTATTTTCTAGCTTATATGTGTCACACGTGCTGGACACATTAGATAGATGAGTAGAGTGGCTTGCAAAAGTATTCACACCCCTTGAACCTTTTGACACTTTGTCACCTTACAACCACAATTTTAGATTTTAAAGTATCAGATAATGATGCAAGGTCGTCATAAGCTGAATCCATTAAATATCTGAAAAATGTGACGTGCAAAAGTCTTCAGCCCCCTTTTCTCTGATACCTGTAAATAGTGCACACAATAGTCTTAGAGTCCGGCTGTGTGTAGTGTAGTCTCAGTATATATATATACTGTATATACCTGTTCTGTAAAGGCCTCGGTGGTTTGTTAGAGAACCCTAATGAACAAACAGCATCATGAAGACCAAGGAACTCTCCAGACAGCTCAGAGATAACGGAGTGGAGAATATTAAAACAGGGTTAGATTATAAAAACATCTTCTGTGGCAAGACATGAGAATTACTGATCACAGACACTACATCCCATCTGGCTGCAAAGAAGTGGCCGAAATTTCATCGGTACATGTGCAAAGCCCAGACCAAGCCCAAAAGACTTGTAGCTGGAATTGTAGCCAAAGGCGGCTCTATAAAGTCTGGCTATAGGGGGCTTAAGACTTTTGCACAGATTTTTATTGCAATAATCCTTGTATCATTTTCCGTCCACTTCTAATGATCTGATACTTTGTGTTGTATTTTTGTTTATCACAGAAAATCGCAATAAAGTACATTGATAATGTGAAAAAATACCATGGGGCGTGAATATTTGTGTAAGTCACTGTAGATAGATTGTCTTATGTAATGTGATAGAAGATCCCGCAGTCCTGCCTCAGTGTAATTGCTATAAAGTGACGTGTGACTACTATACGGCAGTAATTATGAGCAGGGCGAGGCGGGTACAGGTTGTCCTGCCGCCGACTTCACTAGGTTCTTCTACATTTCTGGGAACTTATATAGTAACCTCCCGGCCGGAGCGGAGACAATGTGCTTATTATGGCTGCCGGAGTCATCGGTGTTACCTGCGTTATGTCTGCTCTTATATAAGGTGTACATGTGGCTGCCGCTCTTATATAAGGTGTATATGGGGCTGCCGCTCTTATATAAGGTGTATATGGGGCTGCCGCTCTTATATAAGGTGTATATGGGGCTGCCGCTCTTATATAAGGTGTATATGGGGCTGCCGCTCTTATATAAGCTGTATACGGGGCTGCCGCTCTTATATAAGGTGTATATGGGGCTGCCGCTCTTATATAATGTATACATGTGGCTGCCGCTCTTATATAAGGTGTATATGGGGCTGCCGCTCTTATATAATGTATACATGGGGCTGCCGCTCTTATATAAGGTGTATATGGGGCTGCCGCTCTTATATAAGGTGTATATGGGGCTGCCGCTCTTATATAAGGTGTATATGGGGCTGCCGCTCTTATATAAGGTGTATATGGGGCTGCCGCTCTTATATAAGGTGTATATGGGGCTGCCGCTCTTATATAATGTATACATGTGGCTGCCGCTCTTATATAAGGTGTATATGGGGCTGCCGCTCTTATATAATGTATACATGGGGCTGCCGCTCTTATATAAGGTGTATATGGGGCTGCCGCTCTTATATAAGGTGTATATGGGGCTGCCGCTCTTATATAAGGTGTATATGGGGCTGCCGCTCTTATATAAGGTGTATATGGGGCTGCCGCTCTTATATAAGGTGTATATGGGGCTGCCGCTCTTATATAAGGTGTATATGGGGCTGCCGCTCTTATATAAGGTGTATATGGGGCTGCCGCTCTTATATAATGTATACATGGGGCTGCCGCTCTTATATAAGGTGTATATGGGGCTGCCGCTCTTATATAAGGTGTATATGGGGCTGCCGCTCTTATATAAGGTGTATATGGGGCTGCCGCTCTTATATAAGGTGTATATGGGGCTGCCGCTCTTATATAAGGTGTACATGTGGCTGCCGCTCTTATATAAGGTGTATATGGGGCTGCCGCTCTTATATAAGGTGTATATGGGGCTGCCGCTCTTATATAAGGTGTATATGGGGCTGCCGCTCTTATATAAGGTGTATATGGGGCTGCCGCTCTTATATAATGTATACATGGGGCTGCCGCTCTTATATAAGGTGTATATGGGGCTGCCGCTCTTATATAAGCTGTATATGGGGCTGCCGCTCTTATATAAGGTGTATATGGGGCTGCCGCTCTTATATAAGGTGTACATGTGGCTGCCGCTCTTATATAAGGTGTATATGGGGCTGCCGCTCTTATATAATGTATACATGGGGCTGCCGCTCTTATATAAGCTGTATATGGGGCTGCCGCTCTTATATAAGGTGTATACGGGGCTGCCGCTCTTATATAAGGTGTATATGGGGCTGCCGCTCTTATATAAGGTGTATATGGGGCTGCCGCTCTTATATAAGGTGTATATGGGGCTGCCGCTCTTATATAAGGTATATATGGGGCTGCCGCTCTTATATAAGGTGTATATGGGGCTGCCGCTCTTATATAAGCTGTATATGGGGCTGCCGCTCTTATATAAGGTGTATATGGGGCTGCCGCTCTTATATAAGGTGTATATGGGGCTGCCGCTCTTATATAATGTATACATGGGGCTGCCGCTCTTATATAAGGTGTATATGGGGCTGCCGCTCTTATATAAGGTGTATATGGGGCTGCCGCTCTTATATAAGGTGTATATGGGGCTGCCGCTCTTATATAAGGTGTATATGGGGCTGCCGCTCTTATATAAGGTGTATATGGGGCTGCCGCTCTTATATAAGGTGTATATGGGGCTGCCGCTCTTATATAAGCTGTATATGGGGCTGCCGCTCTTATATAAGGTGTATATGGGGCTGCCGCTCTTATATAAGGTGTATATGGGGCTGCCGCTCTTATATAATGTATACATGGGGCTGCCGCTCTTATATAAGGTGTATATGGGGCTGCCGCTCTTATATAAGGTGTATATGGGGCTGCCGCTCTTATATAAGGTGTATATGGGGCTGCCGCTCTTATATAAGGTGTATATGGGGCTGCCGCTCTTATATAATGTATACATGGGGCTGCCGCTCTTATATAAGGTGTATATGGGGCTGCCGCTCTTATATAAGGTGTATATGGGGCTGCCGCTCTTATATAAGGTGTATATGGGGCTGCCGCTCTTATATAAGGTGTATATGGGGCTGCCGCTCTTATATAAGGTGTATATGGGGCTGCCGCTCTTATATAAGGTGTATATGGGGCTGCCGCTCTTATATAAGGTGTATATGGGGCTGCCGCTCTTATATAAGCTGTATATGGGGCTGCCGCTCTTATATAAGGTGTATATGGGGCTGCCGCTCTTATATAAGGTGTATATGGGGCTGCCGCTCTTATATAAGGTGTATACGGGGCTGCCGCTCTTATATAAGGTGTATACGGGGCTGCCGCTCTTATATAAGGTGTATACGGGGCTGCCGCTCTTATATAAGCTGTATACGGGGCTGCCGCTCTTGTATAAGCTGTATACGGGGCTGCCGCTCTTATATAAGGTGTATACGGGGCTGCCGCTCTTATATAAGCTGTATACGGGGCTGCCGCTCTTATATAAGGTGTATATGGGGCTGCCGCTCTTATATAAGGTGTATATGGGGCTGCCGCTCTTATATAAGGTGTATATGGGGCTGCCGCTCTTATATAAGGTGTATATGGGGCTGCCGCTCTTATATAAGGTGTATATGGGGCTGCCGCTCTTATATAATGTATACATGGGGCTGCCGCTCTTATATAAGGTGTATATGGGGCTGCCGCTCTTATATAAGGTGTATATGGGGCTGCCGCTCTTATATAAGGTGTATATGGGGCTGCCGCTCTTATATAATGTATACATGGGGCTGCCGCTCTTATATAAGGTGTATATGGGGCTGCCGCTCTTATATAAGGTGTATATGGGGCTGCCGCTCTTATATAAGCTGTATATGGGGCTGCCGCTCTTATATAAGGTGTATATGGGGCTGCCGCTCTTATATAAGGTGTATATGGGGCTGCCGCTCTTATATAAGGTGTATATGGGGCTGCCGCTCTTATATAAGCTGTATATGGGGCTGCCGCTCTTATATAAGGTGTATATGGGGCTGCCGCTCTTATATAAGGTGTATATGGGGCTGCCGCTCTTATATAAGGTGTACATGTGGCTGCCGCTCTTATATAAGGTGTATATGGGGCTGCCGCTCTTATATAAGGTGTATATGGGGCTGCCGCTCTTATATAAGGTGTATATGGGGCTGCCGCTCTTATATAAGGTGTATATGGGGCTGCCGCTCTTATATAATGTATACATGGGGCTGCCGCTCTTATATAAGGTGTATATGGGGCTGCCGCTCTTATATAAGGTGTATATGGGGCTGCCGCTCTTATATAAGGTGTATATGGGGCTGCCGCTCTTATATAAGGTGTATATGGGGCTGCCGCTCTTATATAAGGTGTATATGGGGCTGCCGCTCTTATATAAGGTGTATATGGGGCTGCCGCTCTTATATAAGCTGTATATGGGGCTGCCGCTCTTATATAAGGTGTATATGGGGCTGCCGCTCTTATATAAGGTGTATATGGGGCTGCCGCTCTTATATAAGGTGTATATGGGGCTGCCGCTCTTATATAAGGTGTATATGGGGCTGCCGCTCTTATATAATGTATACATGGGGCTGCCGCTCTTATATAAGGTGTATATGGGGCTGCCGCTCTTATATAAGGTGTATATGGGGCTGCCGCTCTTATATAATGTATACATGGGGCTGCCGCTCTTATATAAGGTGTATATGGGGCTGCCGCTCTTATATAAGGTGTATATGGGGCTGCCGCTCTTATATAAGGTGTATATGGGGCTGCCGCTCTTATATAAGGTGTATATGGGGCTGCCGCTCTTATATAAGGTGTATATGGGGCTGCCGCTCTTATATAAGCTGTATATGGGGCTGCTGCTCTTATATAAGGTGTATATGGGGCTGCCGCTCTTATATAAGGTGTATATGGGGCTGCCGCTCTTATATAATGTATACATGGGGCTGCCGCTCTTATATAAGGTGTATATGGGGCTGCCGCTCTTATATAAGGTGTATATGGGGCTGCCGCTCTTATATAAGGTGTATATGGGGCTGCCGCTCTTATATAAGGTGTATATGGGGCTGCCGCTCTTATATAAGGTGTATATGGGGCTGCCGCTCTTATATAATGTATACATGGGGCTGCCGCTCTTATATAAGGTGTATATGGGGCTGCCGCTCTTATATAAGGTGTATATGGGGCTGCCGCTCTTATATAAGGTGTATATGGGGCTGCCGCTCTTATATAATGTATACATGGGGCTGCCGCTCTTATATAAGGTGTATATGGGGCTGCCGCTCTTATATAAGGTGTATATGGGGCTGCCGCTCTTATATAAGGTGTATATGGGGCTGCCGCTCTTATATAAGGTGTATATGGGGCTGCCGCTCTTATATAAGGTGTATATGGGGCTGCCGCTCTTATATAATGTATACATGGGGCTGCCGCTCTTATATAAGGTGTATATGGGGCTGCCGCTCTTATATAAGGTGTATATGGGGCTGCCGCTCTTATATAAGGTGTATACGGGGCTGCCGCTCTTATATAAGGTGTATACGGGGCTGCCGCTCTTATATAAGGTGTATATGGGGCTGCCGCTCTTATATAAGGTGTATATGGGGCTGCCGCTCTTATATAAGGTGTATATGGGGCTGCCGCTCTTATATAAGCTGTATATGGGGCTGCCGCTCTTATATAAGGTGTATATGGGGCTGCCGCTCTTATATAAGGTGTATATGGGGCTGCCGCTCTTATATAAGGTGTATATGGGGCTGCCGCTCTTATATAAGGTGTATACGGGGCTGCCGCTCTTATATAAGGTGTATACGGGGCTGCCGCTCTTATATAAGGTGTATATGGGGCTGCCGCTCTTATATAAGGTGTATATGGGGCTGCCGCTCTTATATAAGGTGTATATGGGGCTGCCGCTCTTATATAAGGTGTATATGGGGCTGCCGCTCTTATATAAGGTGTATATGGGGCTGCCGCTCTTATATAAGGTGTATATGGGGCTGCCGCTCTTATATAAGGTGTATATGGGGCTGCCGCTCTTATATAATGTATACATGGGGCTGCCGCTCTTATATAAGGTGTATATGGGGCTGCCGCTCTTATATAAGGTGTATATGGGGCTGCCGCTCTTATATAAGGTGTATATGGGGCTGCCGCTCTTATATAAGGTGTATATGGGGCTGCCGCTCTTATATAAGGTGTATATGGGGCTGCCGCTCTTATATAAGGTGTATATGGGGCTGCCGCTCTTATATAATGTATACATGGGGCTGCCGCTCTTATATAAGGTGTATATGGGGCTGCCGCTCTTATATAAGGTGTATATGGGGCTGCCGCTCTTATATAAGGTGTATATGGGGCTGCCGCTCTTATATAAGGTGTATATGGGGCTGCCGCTCTTATATAAGGTGTATATGGGGCTGCCGCTCTTATATAAGGTGTATATGGGGCTGCCGCTCTTATATAAGGTGTATATGGGGCTGCCGCTCTTATATAAGGTGTATATGGGGCTGCCGCTCTTATATAAGGTGTACATGTGGCTGCCGCTCTTATATAAGGTGTATATGGGGCTGCCGCTCTTATATAAGGTGTATATGGGGCTGCCGCTCTTATATAAGCTGTATATGGGGCTGCCGCTCTTATATAAGGTGTATATGGGGCTGCCGCTCTTATATAATACACTTTTTGCAGTCTGTATAGCTATAGCGGTGTTATCTTCTAGTGTAATCCTATCTGTGGTTCCGTCTCTCTTGCAGACTCTTCCTCCGGTCCCGGATTACAGGACTTTGACCTCTTTATAGTATAATTTGGCCGTTATAATTAGACGCAGGTCACATGACCCTCTCATTAGATGTGATATAATAGGATGACTTGTCACACAAGAGCTGACACAGGTCACGTCAGAGGTCACTACTTACTATAACATCTTATTACAATGTCTTGGACACCGTGCGGGGATTGTGGTGCGCGGACCACAATCCCCACGTTAATGTCCAGTACTGAAGTGGTTAAAGGGCTGCAGGGAATTGCCTCCCCCAAGGGTGACCTGATATTGGGTTCAGTCTCTGGCCCTTGTATTGGTATCATTGATATTATGTGCTAAACCGCCATCTGGTGGCAGAAATATTACCTACATCTCGTGCGTAAAAGCAAAGACACAAAAATGGTGCGATAGAAAGAAGGGGAACAAGCCCACTTGGGGTGTCAGACAAGGATTTCAGAACATGTTCCTTGAAAATTCAACAGGGCTCCAGACCTTCTGACCATCTTTACAGGGGTTAGTGGTAAATCTACAACTCCCAGCATGCATACTTGCTCTGCTGTTCTTGGACCTCCCATGGAAGTGAATGGAGCATGCTGGGAGTTGTAGTCTCATTTAGCAGGTTGTATGTCCAGGATCTGGTGTAGTGTGTGCTGTAGCCCCCTAGGTGGCAGATGTCTACTGAGGAATACAGCGGCGAGTCCAGAGGCTGCCAGGTCACCAGTAGGCGTAAAGAAACTTGTGCTCAGATGTCACATTGTAATCAGTGCAGTTTTATGAGATCCCTTCTGCAGTCTGTCCTGTGCAGAGTCAAATTGTGTAACCAAAAATTTTCTTTAAAAAAAACATGGTGTCTTTAACAAATCCCCAAAATCACCTGGGAGAAAGGGAACATAAAGAACATAATGTAGGATTTTAGGCAAAGGGAATTCAGCAGTGAGGTCTCTGCAAGTCGGCTAAGGCGCAAGGCTCTGCTGCCCTGCAAAGGTGTGTTAGTAGCCGTTCACATGATCCATACGTGGGGCATATTTCCAAAACTGAACTTGTCTATGTGCATAGAAGTCACAGCCTTGCAGTCAGTCCTGGTGCAGCGCCCCCCGATGAATGACTACAATGCACTGAGCCCAATGCACATGGTCATGTCAAGGCAAAGAAGCACTGCAGTAAAAACACATCACGGTTCTCCTGCAGCGATTTGCACAGAAGGTCCATAGAAGTTTCCTCTGTGACCTTTCAGTCCTTAGTATTCCTAGGTATACATGCTAAGATTTACAAAAATGCAAGGGGGGTTTGAGCTCAGTATTTCTGCTTCATGTATTTTTTTTTTTTTTTGCAATGTATTGCTGGGATTCCCCAGTATCACATCCATTTTGCGTTGACTGTAAAACATGTTCACACCACACGGGCTCTGGACATAATCTGGTCTTAGTCCTACCAGCTGCACAATATATTGGGAATTCTCCGCCCTAAGGGCTGATGGGACAGGTGGAGATTTAATGAGCACCTGAGCCCAATATAAGTTGCTGAACCCTTAGCCCTCCTCTCCTTTGTGCATTTCATTATTGGACTGACTAAGAGCATTATAGGGAGCCGTGCGCTGCCCAGGGACCAACATGGTGAATCTAACACAACGTATGGGGATGTAACAAGGGAATCCTAGGGGGGTCCTCATATATAGAGCACAAAACTGACCCCAAAGGAAATCTCTTCTGTAGATCTTTACCAAGTCTGTCTGTTTGCCCACCAGTCCTAGTGCAGGACGTCAGAGCCGTCTCCATATGTTGTAAGGGAATAAACCTCTGTGCAAGTGCTACTGTTTTTGCATCGTCCATCACACAACTATTATGAGAACACATGGACTTCTCTGGGACACATTTATCAAGTAACTTGCACCTTTGTGTTGCCTCCTCTTCCACTGCGCTCTATTTATGCAGCATTTGCACCTTTTTTTGACAAATATCGCTTTTGGCAAGTAAAGGGGGCGTGGCCTAAGGGTCGTTTCATATAAAAAGGCACAAACACCCTCCAGTACAAAAACGCCCTCAGGTCACACATTGGAATCAGAACGCCGTGTGATACATTTTGCACAAAGTTTTATTATACAAGTTCTTCTTTTTGGAAAAATAGGCGCAAAGCGCACACGGCCAAGATAAAGGTGCCCCGAATATAACTGATGTGTGCTCAATATCTATCCAAGAGCTGCGCCTTAGTAAAGATCCACCACCAAAAAATCAGAGGAAAAAAAATTGCAAAAATTTCAGATACAAAAAAGTGCAATTAATAAATAAACCCCAAAGTGTTTTTGTTTTTTTTTTGTTTTTTTTTTTGGGGGGGGGGGAAGGGAGGGTAGGTTATGACTGTTTTTCATGGCCATCAGAAAGACTAACCTATCATTGCCCACCGACACACAGACCCCATAGAAATCAATGGATCCCGTTTTATTGTCGTCTTTCATGTCAAGGATAGGTGGGGAAAAAAAAATTCTGAAAATAAAGTTCAGCTTTTATTTTTTAAACTGATGAAAAAAGGAAGGCCATCAAAATCGGAAAAATAGAACAGATGCAAAACGTTCATTTAAAAAAAGACAATTTGTCTCCATTTTTAGGTTTTGTGGTTAGATCCGACAAAAATGTCCTTACACTTTATTTATCCCTCTCCCAACATCTGATATTTATGGGATGTTATGGGATCTACAGTTTGCAGCTTTAGGCCGGGTTCACATGGGGTCTTTTGGACCAGATTTTGAAGGGGGGGGGGAATAATGTCGTAGTCTTATGATCAGTCACAGGAGGAGGAGGAGATCACATGACCACAGGCTTCTCTGCTCAGTATACAGCGGTTGTATTATACATAGCAGAGTTGTCTCTGGATGTGATGTGTGTAGCAGAGCTGTGTGTGTAATGTGCTGTGCTGTTCCTGTACCTAGCAGAGCTGTGTGAGTGGGATGTGCATGTAGAAAGCTGGATGGTCAGGGTTACAATATGGGGTTCGATTTTGGGTTCCACTTTTTTTTAAAAGATATAAGAGGGGTACAAAGGTGGTGACTAGATTATATGGGGCAGAAGGTCTCTCGTTAAAGGTGACAATAAGTAGCTTGTTCTGTTTGGAAAATAGATGCCTTAAAGGGGTTGTCCAGGGACTTGGGCTACTACTGACTCCAATCATGTGATCAGACCATCCCCGGGGTCTTCACCTCCTCTCCTGTATTATATCATAGTCAGACACATCAGACTTCAGACCACCGGAGTGTTCTCTGAGAATATTTGCTCCATATAGTGAACCTTCAACTAAAATTAGTCACCGCCAAAGTCAGTTGTGTTGAATTTTTTTGGCCATTGCCGCTGTAAATGGGGCAGTCCAGTGGTCTGTGTACCCCAGGGGTGTAAGGGTGTGCATAGCTGGTAAGTTCAAGATGGGGCACAGCTATCAGTACTGTCCGTCTTCGCACTGTCTTGTATTATGAGCCCCGTTCCTAGTTTTAGAAATATTTATGGATCTGTCGTCTGGACCTTCAGCAATATGGATGGTTTGTAGAAGTCCCAAAATCCTGACTCCAATACCATCTGACCAGGAGACAAATACTTGGTGCAAAACCTGTAAACAAAAACCTTTACTCACAGACTGTGCGGAACAAATATTTGGGGCAGACACCGAAACCTTTACGATATTTGTAACAACATAAGTTAAAAACTTGCAAAAACCTGCCAGAGGCCGACCTAGGACACGCTCAGGGTGTGAGGCATGAGACATGGCATGTGGTGGCTTTAGGAGGACTTCTCCTTTCTGGGAACCTTTCTCTATATTTCTGACCAACACAAGACTATCCACGTGCGAGCTGGGCAAGCAGGAAATAAGATGTGGCCATTAGGGCAACGATCTAGAAGCTGCACATGAAGGGGCATCTGCAGGGACAAAATACTGGCCATCAATGAGAGCGGCCACGTCCACACGTAGTACATGGTGGTTGTCCATCTTTGTCTTTTTCCCCCCAGTCTGACTCCTCTTCCCGATCCTGGTGGTCGGCGGTTCCTGGACCAATTACTAAATGTTACCTTATGGCAGCTGCTTGAAAGATCAGATGAGCGAGTGCTTGCTGGGAATTGTCATATTGCAGCAGTGTAAGTGACAACAGTCACCGATGATCTATTATCTATAGTGGACAACCCCTTTAAGATCATGAAAGACATTTAGTCAAGCGTGTCCAAATGTCCGCCCCACGTGACAATGTCACCGTCCACTATCTGTCCATCACGCCTGCTATATCCGCTCTGATATTTGCACTTTTGTATCTTCTGGTGTAGTAATCTCCTCTCCTCCCATCTGTACGTTGGGAATCGGAGCAGCTCCTGGTAGTTAATGTCACCGTCCCCACAGGAGAGAAGAGCGGCAGGAGGTCCCGCAACGTTTGACAGCTTAGAAGAGACAATGAGGACGAGAGGGATAAAGAAAGTGGTGGGAGCGGCAGCGAGGAGAAGGCCCATAAGAGGGCATCTTATCTGTCTCCGGCTGGGGGGTCCTGCACTCGCAATGGGGCACATTGACTGATTGTCTCATTGACATTTCGCTCTTCTTTCAAGTGCTGACTTTGACATTCATTAGACAGGCTGAGTGTCTGGCAGTCAGCACCAGGCAGGAGGTCTCCAGGTCTCGGGCTGTCTCTTCTCTGCTCCTGGACAGACCGCGTCACTTTATAGGAGGCAGCGGAGAGGGAGCCATTCTGGAGAGGTTCCAGATGTTCTCTCGCAAAAGGAGCTTCACCTTTGGTGCGTATGGAGGGTGAGTAGCGGCCAGCTGTCTCTTATAGCACTCGGCTGTCTCTTATAGCCCTCGGCTGTCTCTTATAGCTCTCGGCTGTCTCTTATAGCACTCGGCTGTCTCTTATAGCACTCGGCTGTCTCTTATAGCACTCGGCTGTCTCTTATAGCTCTCGGCTGTCTCTTATAGCCCTCAGCTGTCTCTTTCAATACAAGGGTTAGTCTCGTTCATGTGGTCGATGTCGTCTCGGTTGTTTTGGATCATATAATTTTGGGTCAACAATGGGGGGGATTCATCAAATGGTTGGCTTAAAAATGTTACAATGTCTCTTTTTTGTACCGGAAATCTTCAACCTTTGTTCTAAGATGTCGCTGTGATCTCGACCCAACTTTTTTTACTTTTCTGAATTTTTCTTGAATGGTTTACCTTTCCAGATAGGATTTCTTAGATTTATCCTCCTGATTTTCAGAAAGTCAGAAGAACCCGACGTTTGCATTCCAGATCTCCCCAACAGACCACTAGAAGACATGTCTCACCCACCCACCTCCCGAAACAAGGTCTGGCGCCCTTATGTCATATTTTGATACAATTGACTGTTATCACTATTGTGTTGGGTGTTGGTTTTCTCCTCTGCAATGGATGAGATCAGGGTCCGTGTGGGCAGTGGAATAGGTTAGGCCCAAAGATAAGCGTTCCGGTGTGATAGATACAATGATGCCGGTGCCATAGTTGCGGTATTACATTGTGCCATGTATCAGGCTACTTATACCAATGTTATGTCGAACCCGTAGAGCGGCCATATAGTCCATCAATAGTAACTCTAGTGATATATTATCTATAATGGTGAGGCTGAGACCAATCACAACCAAGCCCGGGGGACTAAAGGGGGCTCAAAGACCCCTCTGTCACATGAGATGACACCACTCCCCTAAAGAGGTCCTTTTAATGGTGTACACTGGGTCAGTATGAGAACGGTGACACTGATACATTGTAATATAGAAAAAATTACTTTGTAACAAATGGGCTTGTTTTTTTGGAGGGTGAGCCATAGTTTTCATTGGGACCAATGGTAGATACAACTTGATTACTTTATAAAACATTTTTTGGGGGAGGTGAAGTGACCGAAAACAGCAATACGTAAAATGACAAAGGGGAGTGTTTTAGATGTAATACTTATACATTATAAACTTTGTATCGTATTGTGATCTGTAACATGGTAACTGTGTAGTCTGATCCTTCTTACAAGTCTACCTAATATTCGTAACCAAAATTCAGGGAAACCACACAGCTTTGTCACTAACCATCGCGAGAGAGTCGGCCATACACATGGGATTTTTATTGGGCAATGTCAACCAATGGCGAAGCGGGTGACAGCAGACATTAGATTGGCTGTTCTGGATATTTTTGGCCAATGGTTGGCCAAAAATATCAATGTCATTTGCTTTTCTCCAATCATCGGCCAACTTGTTTTTCGATTGATCCGTCATGGTTGTTAACTAATGTCTACTACCTATGGCCAGCCATACAGGATTGTGTATAGGAAGCCAAGATGGTGGGAGGTTTTGGCAGATCTCTCATGTCCGAAACGATTTATCTATTTTTTCCATATTCGACTTTTTTCAGCCCTCGGACTTGTTTGAAATGATTGAGAAGATGCAGGTAAGAGACATCGGGGGGTGAAGTATCTGGCTCTGATCTGTAGCTACAGGATGCATAAGTCTAGGTGTCCTTTATACGGTGCGATTCCTCCGGTCCAGTCTGTTGGGTCCGCCAATGATGGTTCCAAACAGAGACCCTGGTGGTTGTATGAATAGCGTCTTAAAAGGACCACCAATGTAGTCACAATACGAGTCTTCCCATCCTGATGAACTACAAGACGTCTCAAAACTTTACCCCCCATTAAAAGTAGTAATATAAGATCCGTCAGCAGCAGCTTACTGATGGTCTCCTCGTCTGTATTCTTCCATATACTGTATAGTTTATGTATGTTCTCACTATACGACTCCTGTGAGGTCATTGTACATAAACTCTTCACCTGAATAATATATATAATAGCTATAAGAAGCCGCTCGCGACGTGTTTATATGCCGGCCCTTAATTGCTTCCAGCTCGGTGTGACACCGACAATTACCCCACAGGGAAGTCCGTCAAATGTCATTAATTACAGTAAATAATCACAATTAGCGATCCTGGCCGGAACCTATAGATTGTATATGAATAATGAATGTGATGAGGGTGCGGGACGTACAACGGGCGAGGGTTACCTAGTTCACAGGTATGAAATAAGACACGCTCTCCATATTAGGGACTGCAACGTCTATGGGGTAAGAGGCCGCCCCCTAGGTCGCTGCCAATCCCACATGGTGATATAGACCGTCCCATACCTACAGAAGGTGATACGTATAGGTGACATATTGCACACTCTATAGTCATACTAGATACATACTGTCCGCTAGATTTGGTAGGAAACTTAACCCTCTGACTCCATTGCTGTACGATATTTACATGTTTTATATGACTATCCTCAGTGCAGCCGCCTGGAGGATCAACGCTGCGTCCTACCCTCCTCCGTAAAGGTCAGTCCAATGTCCAATGTATAGTCTAATAAGAGGAGGTCTTAAAGGAGCAAGATGTGTGTTCTCTCTAGCTGGGAATCTCTTCCTTTTGGAATAGAAATACTAATTTGGCAATAAACCCCGCAACATGTTAGTAGGCTTATTAACTGAGTCATGCATGATGTTATGGGGGCTGCCCTGTAGAGGGCGGCATACAGAGTGCACTATTTTTTTACCCTGTTCTCTCTATGGTCAGCTTCAGTGTAGAGGGGTGAGGCATAGGGAAGGAGGTGGAGCTTAGTACTACAAAAATTCTCACATCTCGATCATAGGTATAGGAGGATCTCCCCAAAACGTTGATGAATTTTAGCAGCCCATTGCTTTCAGAGGGCTCGGTTTGTGCCCCTGGGTTGTGCCTGGTGTTACAATCCAACTTAATTGAGTTTCTGCTGCAATAGCAGGCATAGCCATGGATGTCTGTGGTGCTGTTTTTGGGAGAATTGAGGTTCTACTTATTATGGAACAAGCCATTCAAGTCTGTTGCCAATCTTTGATAAGGTTGGGGCGCTTCAGTACCACAATCCCAATCGATGTTTGGGTGGAAGTCCTCCTCCCGGGACCCCTACTGATCAGCAGGATAAAAAGGCTGCACAGCGAGGATACCACAACCTGATCATTTCTGATGTCCGTCCACGTGCCGGGTCCCTGGCACTGCCATAGTTTTGCTGCTTTGTCTAGAGCCTTAGTGATGGGGCTGCTCCAGAAATTCGGCCGTCCTCCGGGTTGGACCTTCACCAATCATCATCGATGACCTCGAGAAATGTAAACACAAAACTAATGGGGTGTAATGGCCAAAAATGGGGTGAAAGTCCAAGAGGGACGGCCAACAACCACCAAGTTGAATGTTGAGATTGAGCAACATTTCAAGTAAATGTTTGGGTGGGGTCATGGCTTCCCAAGGATTATACCACTTACTAACAGCAAAGGGTTCATTTACTTTTCCCAATGAGTTGGGTTTTGGGGGCAATGACCATGGTGACCCTTGTATGACGTGATGTTTTTTTTTTTTTTTTATTTTATTTTTTGTGATGTTTTTATCATCCTAGAGGAGAGAAGAGAAGACACATCCCGGAATTCAAGAAGTAAGTCTACAAGACTATAGCTTCTACATCTTCTTACCTTGGACAGCCCGCTCCTCAGCCATCGCCACTTGTCTTCATTATTTCACCCTACTAAATTTCGTCTCAATGTTCCTACAGGTGTTGAGAAGAGGCCGCCCTTTGCCCCTCCTAATTGTGCCCCTACAAGGTGGGTACTGGATAGAGGGAACTAACCACTCTCTGCCCTCCCCAGAGTCTGATCTTCCAGCCCCGTACGACCGATTACGGATCCTTCAATCCGACCCTACAGCTCGATTCTACCGCAAACACTTCTTAGGAAAGGTATGGCTGTCCCGAATTTGGAGTGGGAGGAGTTCTGGGACTTTATATGGGAGGAGCAGTCATTGGTGGGGGGTTCGAACGATAGGAATCGAAGGAGGAAGAGGCAAATTGAACAACAAATCTAGAACCTATAGGGCAGAATTACGAATACTGTCCCTGCCCACATTTCTGCACGAAAGTATACCGTAATTTCAAAAACTCCTGAATTTTTTGAAAACATGTTTTTTTTTGATCACTGAAATGTAATTTAGGGTACAATTAAGAGGCTAATTTTGTCCCCCCATTACTAGGAGCACTACAACTTCTGTGCTCAGGATTCGCGTCTCGGGGCTGTTATCCTGTCCGCAAAACTGGAACAGAAAGCGGAGCGGCTACGAGTAATACTGAGGTAAGAACCCGAAACCAGGAGACATTTATCTGTATTCACTTCTGTTCACATTGGTGTCGTGACTGGTCTATAAGGAAGCCATGATGCTGGGAATCCATGGAGTGATGGATGCCAATGGCCACCAGTGGGTCCTGTGGCCCTATAGTGGGGTCCTTCTGGATTTTTTTCTGGGTTTCCTTGGTTTTGATGGGCATCCATAGTGCTGCTTTATTGTTGTCCCATCCCAAGTGGAATTTGATTGGTCGAGAGGGCAGGAAGGTGATCCCTCCTCTTGTGCCATAGAGATCCAATCCTTATAATCTTATCAGAGTACAGATCTCTGCCTCCCTTACTGGTAACAACTCGCTACTACAAGGAAGATTTTGACTCTCTATTTGGAAAAACATAATAAAACTAATATAAATATGGTCATGGAAAGGACAAAGACCCCGACCCTTGGACTCCTCGTGTGCGGATTATCTGTCTAGTTCTTACTAACATGGTGACCTTTATATCCGGTCTGTTATCTCATTACAGAACCAAGTCTGGCACCAAACATCAGCTGCTCAATATATCCAGCTTCAGTCCGTTCCCGACGGCCGGGCAGATGGCGCAGGTAGAGCAACCGCCTTTTACACCCTATCAAACCCCTTATTTGTTGTATTTTGTAGATTGAGGACAATAGAACTAATGAAGATCCCGTAAACCCCCGTAATGTAATTGCGTGACAATATGGCACCACGTGCACAGGCAGATATACAAGACTTCTCCCGAGCTGCACCACTTCTCTGGAATGCTCTACCCCGGACAATCAGATTAACTTCCAATTTCTACAGTTTCAAATGCAAACTAAAGACACATCTTTTCAGACAAGCCGATCACAATTTCTAACGTATACCCTTCGATAGTATAATAAATCCCCAAAATGTAACCCTCCTCTGTCCCCGCTCCCAAATTACCTTCTTTGTCGTCTCCCTTACAGGTCTTATGTGAAGAGTTGTCGGTGGAGAGGTTCTTCCCCGTCCTGCACATGAAGGTGGGCACCACAGCTACGGATTCATGGAGCATGAATCTGCTCCATGTATCACATTTAAAGTCAAAGTCCCCAAAGAAAAAAATAATTGCATGAACATTTCACATCAAAAAGTTCTCCGCTGGTCTCTACTTCCTCTACAAACAGGAAATGCCCACTCAGCCAATCAGAAGCTGCAGCAATGACTCCGCCTCAATCACTGATTGGCTAAGAGGCCTTTCCTGAGGACCAGGAAGTAGAGACTGATGCAGGATCGGGAGCAGTGCAGGATCAGGGAGGTGGACATCACTTTACTATTAAGTCAATTAGGCTTTTCATAAAGTATAATATGGACAATCCCTTTAATTTTTGTTATATGGCTGTTACATACAGTATTTGGGGTATTGTACGTGACTTGTATTATTCGCCCCTCAGGCCTCTCAGCTTCTGGTGACCTTTGATGAACATGTCATGACCAACAACTTCAAGTTCGGAGTCATCTACCAGAAACCGGGGCAGGTGAGGGCTGAGATCCCCCCATTGGAGCAGTTGTAGGAAAAATAAAGTTTGGCATGTCTGGCTTTATATTCGACCAGGAAAACCTCATCGCCCAATTTTTACTTCTTGGAATAAGGTGACAGGGTGCGGGTTATTGGGTGCGGACTGCTAGGGTTGGCCAGATTATACATTGTATTGTGAACTTCCCTGTATATAATATATAAGGACTGTGGAAGATTGCAAAGAACAAGGAACTTGCACTTAGATAACCCTGGGAAGAATATGCAAATCTGTCTTCCATGATGTAATTAGGAAGTTAGGTGCCTCAGTGTTGCAAACCAATAGAGGGCGCTCACTGGAATGTGCAAGCCTGTCTTCCCTGATGTAATTAGGAAGACAGAATCTCTGTGAGATAGCCCAATAAAGGCTGCTCCCTTTAACATCATGCTCGACCTTCCAAGAGGCCTTTGTTTTGCAATGTCGCTGGGATTATTACCAGGTATAGTCTCTCAACCGAGGACGGCCGTTTCGATGTTATTGCATCTCGTCAGCCCGGTGTAGAGAAGACTAACCTGGTAGAGGTGAGAGGCTTAGACAAGGTTAGGTGGATATCTTCACTCCTTGGGGAGAGACCAACATATAGGTGTGTGGAGACTTAAGCCTTTAGCACTCCACTTTGCAAGGGACCATGGGAAGAATATGCAAATCTGTCTTCCATGATGTAATTAGGAAGTCATTTATTGGGCTATTTCACTGAGATTCTGTCTTCCTAATTGCATCAGGGAAGACAGGCTTGCACATTCCAGTGAGCACCCTCTATTGGTTTGCAACACTGAGGAAGCAGCTGACTTCCTAATTACATCATGGAAGACAGATTTGCATATTCTTCCCATGGTCCCTTGCAAAGTGGCGTGCTAAAGGCTTAATAAGTCTCCACACACCTATATGGTGGTCTCTCCCCAAGGAGTGACGATATCCCCCTAAACTTAGATAACCCTGTAATCCAAAACTAGTCTAAATCCAAAAATTCAGATCAAGGTCCCATAGCTAAGACTAGTCCATACTTCAAGTCTTGTGAATATATTTATATATAATACCCCTCTAGTGAAACCTCAGACCCCACATTATAGAGATCCAAAAATTTACGCTTCGAATGAGACCCCAAACCAAATCCCAACATTTGGACACATTGGGAACTGGGGTGCAGTCTAATTAATGGGGTCTGGTTTGGACTCTACCAGACCTTTATAATCCAGACCCCAAATCCAAAAATTTAAACACCAGTGTTCAGACCCTACATGAGACCAAACCCCACACAATGGAAGCCAAAACTCCGACCCATTTGCTCCCCTTGTGCAGGTCCTCCTCTTCCTCTGCCCCAGATGTTACCGCTCAGGGTGTCCAAGTTTGCACCTATATAAAATTAGAGACTTACATATTCTATATTATCAGTCCCATTTGTAGCTTTACGGACCTTCACAAATATGGAGGGTTTGTAGAAGCCCCAAAATCCTGTCTTCAATGACGTCACCGCCATCTCTTCCGTTTTCTAGGTGACCGAGTCGGAGATATTCAGTAACACGGAGGAGAGTTTGGGATTTTCAGAATTTCTCGATTTCTTGGGAGAAAAAATCAACTTGCAGAATTTTAAAGGGTGAGAATGTGGGGTGAGCGGGCGAGTTGTGAGCGGACTCCGCATTGTAAATGGACTTGGCTTGTGTGAGACATAATGAACCTCTCAATAATGCAGGGCTATCAATAATGCAGGCGAGTCGGCCGGGTAAACATTTATCACGCTTTTACATATTGTACAGTCTGAGAGTCTGCTGGGGGAGGGGAGGTCGATCTGATTATTCCTTTCTTGACACTTTAGGTTCCGTGGGGGTCTGGATGTATCGCAAGGTCAGACGGGAACAGAATCGGTGTACACCACGTTCCGGGGTCATGAGATCATGTTTCATGTGTCGACAAAACTGCCCTACACAGCGGGGGACACGCAACAGGTCTGAGTGATAGAGATATGGGACTGGGTACAAGGATAAGGGGTCCCTATGTATCGTGTGAAGGGTCTTACCAGAAATCTATTGTATCAACAGTCACAACATCCTTGTAGTGTCCCCGCTATTACTGTAAAGAATTCCGGGCTATGATATCGGTGAATCCTTCTTATATCCAGACATAGATGGTGCCCCATTATCACAGGCCCAGGGGTATAAATCATCTGAAAGTTGTGTTCTATCCTTTCATACGTTGGGTCGCCCCATAGACGTCTTTGTCCTCCAATCCACCCCACTGGTGGCACCTCCAATACTGACCACTGTGGCACCTCGCTGTTGACTATGACCTCTCCAATATTAACCCCCATGGTACCCCACTGGTTCTGTGACCCCTCCAATATTAACCCCCATGGTACCCCACTGGTTCTGTGACCCCTCCAATATTAACCCCCATGGTACCCCACTGGTTCTGTGAACCCTCCAATATTAACCCCCATGGTACCCCATTGGTTCTGTGACCCCTCCAATATTAAACCCATGGTACCCCACTGGTTCTGTGACCCCTCCAATATTAACCCCCATGGTATCCCACTGTTGACTATGACCTCTCCAATATTAACCCCCATGGTACCCCACTGGTTCTGTGACCACTCCAATACTAACCCCATGGATGTATATATTGACCCTATAGCATTACAATGTCATCTTTCAGCTCCAGAGGAAACGTCACATTGGAAACGACATAGTGTCCCTGGTCTATCAGGATGATGGCGCCGTCTTCTCCCCTGACATCATTACCTCCCACTTTCTACACTGCTATATTGTGATCCAATCCTGCCCAAGCCACACTGGGGACACCCTGTACAAGGTCGGACTTTGCTTCAATGTCCTAGGAGCTTTAGAGAGAGAATCTCTTGACCATGCACAGCACCACCATTGCCTATATGTTGTATTGCAACTTAGTTCCAGTTCAGCTCTACTCATTCCAGTATGGTTAAACTGCAATACCATGTAGAGAGCACTGACAGTGGTGGCGCTGTGTCTGGTAACAGTTGAAGGAGCCGCAACCCTCTACTAACCACAGTCGGTCCGTGTATCAAGAAGCTGTACACACAGGGCTTGTTACATCACTTGTGTTGAATGATTAGAACGCTCAAGATTTCAGTCTCAAGGATATTTTGTATTCAAAAGTTTCGTAGAACTTGTTTTATACTTATCGGGCTCCTCAGGGGCGGAGCATGATACAGTAATTCTATTGTTTTACGCTGTCATGTCCCACCCCCGCGGGCCCCACAATAGGGATTTGTATGCACAGTCTCTTTAAGATTGAAACAGTTCCTGTGGAGGAATAATAACTTTCCTCCGAGGTTAATAAATATATCCAGCTTTTAGAAGCAACACAAGTAAAAAATATTATCCAGACATAAATGAGTGGGCCGGAGAGTGATCGGCTATTACCGCACAGGGATAAAATAGCAACATATTGTAAATTATAGATCAAAAGAACAATAGATCCGAGCCAGATGGAAACGCCCGCGAGCCTCCTGACTGTAAAGCATCACGTCATAGAAACTAATGGAAAATACATCTCGTAACGCTTACACTTATGTATTCGCAACCTACAAAGACCAAAGAGGTTGGATGAAATAGTCCAGGAAGCTGAGATCTGAGGGGCTGTTTGTTGTCTATCTCGCAGATGGGATAATGGGTCACTAGGGGTGTAACACAGCTATACAGCTCGAGAACCCCAACATACAGCTCCACGTATCTCAGCTTCCTTGTCCTTTCAATGAAGGGGGGTTGAGGTGCTTGGGTTCTCAATTTTACAAGGGATTGACTATTATTTCTCCGTGTAGGTCTCCGTGTCTGCTCGGGATGATGTTCCGGGATTTGGACCCGCTCTGCCAAACCCTGCGGTGTTCCAGAAGGTCAGTGGATAGAGATCTTCAGTTAAACCAAAAATAAGGCGGCATACTGGCCAAAAAATGGAATTGGGGTTCCCATTTCAAAAATTGCACAGATGAAATCCAGCACCAGATCTTCAAAATTTCTTCCATACTCTGCAAAAAAAATAAATCTGCAGAATTGTCCATTTCTGTTCTGTATATTGTTTACAGATTTGTTGCGGATTTCCGCGTTAAAATCCTGACACAATGGGGTTTCTGCTGATTTATCGTGGATGCCGAGCAAAATCCACAAGTGCAGAAAAATCCTCAATTTGGTAGAGATTTGTTCTGCTAATTTGACTTGCAGAAATCCAGACTCTTCCTTTTAGAAGAGAAGCCCTGCATGGCCTTCAGTGGTCCCTCCATTATTTACTAATATTGCTGAGTCTTGTGAAGGCTCGCACTATTCATGGGCCTGAGGTCAATCTGAGTTGGGTCGGGTCTTGCAGGTCCAGTCTTGCAGGTCCAGTCTTGCAGGTCCAGTCTTGCAGGTCCAGTCTTGCAGGTCCAGTCTTGCAGGTCCAGTCTTGCAGGTCCAGTCTTGCAGGTCCAGTCTTGCAGGTCCAGTCTTGCAGGTCCAGTCTTGCAGGTCCAGTCTTGCAGGTCCAGTCTTGCAGGTCCAGTCTTGCAGGTCCAGTCTTGCAGGTCCAGTCTTGCAGGTCCAGTCTTGCAGGTCCAGTCTTGCAGGTCCAGTCTTGCAGGTCCAGTCTTGCAGGTCCAGTCTTGCAGGTCCAGTCTTGCAGGTCCAGTCTTGCAGGTGCAGTCTTGCAGGTCCAGTCTTGCAGGTGCAGTCTTGCAGGTGCAGTCTTGCAGGTGCAGTCTTGCAGGTGCAGTCTTGCAGGTGCAGTCTTGCAGGTGCAGTCTTGCAGGTGCAGTCTTGCAGGACGCAGGTGCAGTCTTGCAGGACGCAGGTGCAGTCTTGCAGGACGCAGGTGCAGTCTTGCAGGACGCAGGTGCAGTCTTGCAGGACGCAGGTGCAGTCTTGCAGGACGCAGGTGCAGTCTTGCAGGACGCAGGTGCAGTCTTGCAGGACGCAGGTGCAGTCTTGCAGGACGCAGGTGCAGTCTTGCAGGACGCAGGTGCAGTCTTGCAGGACGCAGGTGCAGTCTTGCAGGACGCAGGTGCAGTCTTGCAGGACGCAGGTGCAGTCTTGCAGGACGCAGGTGCAGTCTTGCAGGACGCAGGTGCAGTCTTGCAGGACGCAGGTGCAGTCTTGCAGGACGCAGGTGCAGTCTTGCAGGACGCAGGTGCAGTCTTGCAGGACGCAGGTGCAGTCTTGCAGGACGCAGTCTTGCAGGTGCAGTCTTGCAGGACGCAGTCTTGCAGGTGCAGTCTTGCAGGTGCAGTCTTGCAGGTGCAGTCTTGCAGGTGCAGTCTTGCAGGTGCAGTCTTGCAGGTGCAGTCTTGCAGGTGCAGTCTTGCAGGTGCAGTCTTGCAGGTGCAGTCTTGCAGGTGCAGTCTTGCAGGTGCAGTCTTGCAGGTGCAGTCTTGCAGGTGCAGTCTTGCAGGTGCAGTCTTGCAGGTGCAGTCTTGCAGGTGCAGTCTTGCAGGTGCAGTCTTGCAGGTGCAGTCTTGCAGGTGCAGTCTTGCAGGTGCAGTCTTGCAGGTGCAGTCTTGCAGGTGCAGTCTTGCAGGTGCAGTCTTGCAGGTGCAGTCTTGCAGGTGCAGTCTTGCAGGTGCAGTCTTGCAGGTGCAGTCTTGCAGGTGCAGTCTTGCAGGTGCAGTCTTGCAGGTGCAGTCTTGCAGGTGCAGTCTTGCAGGTGCAGTCTTGCAGGTGCAGTCTTGCAGGTGCAGTCTTGCAGGTGCAGTCTTGCAGGTGCAGTCTTGCAGGTGCAGTCTTGCAGGTGCAGTCTTGCAGGTGCAGTCTTGCAGGTCCTTGCTAACAATGGCCAGTCTACAGTTTACAAAAATGCAAAGGAAAGGGATGGCCAGATTCAGTTTCCCATATCTCTATAGGACAAATGGTCATTAGTTTTGCTGTATAAATCTTCTATTAACTTTTTGCAATTTTAAAGTGGGATTAGCAATCCTGGTTTTGCATCTGGGGGTTGGCACGTAGTTCATTTAGAAGCAGGAGGATCTTGGTCTCTGTTCGACCCGTCATCCTGAGACAACAAACAATAGGGCACAGAAGAGTAAAGCACAAGAACCCTGACCAGACAAGTGTACGAAGGTGTTTCATACCCCAGTGAGCAGATAACCCGTAGGGTGAGTTTGGCTTTTACAAGAACACATTGACTACTGTGCGAGGAGAGGGAGACTCCCCTAGCGCTGGTCAGTTTAATGTAGCCAACCAGGAAGCAATAGTTACATTACCTGTTATCAGGTGTTCCAAAATCTGTTGCAAGTTGTTTAAAAGTATCCTTCACCACTTGTTCATAGTAATTGGCTGGTAGGAAGATCTAAGAGATCTGGGGAGGACTCGGAGTGACCAAGTGACAGATATTGACAATGACATTGATGGATACCTAACAGTTACTTCCTGCCCTGAGCCTGAGACAGGAGATGTCTGGAGTACAAGGCAGGTTACGGCTACTTGTCCTCGCCTCACCCCAGCACCCACTTGAATCTATGCAACATTACGGCAGCTCTTATTACTTGTCATCTTCTAGTTCGGCCACAACAATAAGACTGGGTTTCTTTTTTCTCTAAAGGTCGGAGTAAATTTGGTATTAACTAGAACAATCTCTGTTGGGTTCAGAAGGAATTGTTGCTCAGCTGCCAAATCATCCATTAAAAACTAGAAGCTTATAAAATATGCAGAGTGTGCACCCCTCCCTACCCCCGCCACGAGAGCAGCCACCAGGCCTCCGGGCTTCATTAGTCTACTGTGTTACAAGATTGAGGTGCTTAATGTCCAGTAGACTGGAATACGGAAAGGAAAACCCCAGCGGAATAAAAAGGGGCATCAGTATAGTTTCTACACTGTAGCAAACCGTGGCTGTGGCCTTTGTGATACATTGTTTCCAATGGAGATGTCACAATCCATCTTATGTCAGACCCTACACTCTTCTCTTAATTCCTTTTCCTCTTGCACTATAAATTGTGCTGGACCTAAACAAGACCACTGATTGAGGTTTCAACTATTTTACTGGTGAGAATGAAGAAAACATTGCTACAGAGACAAATATGAGATAACATCTTCCATTTCTAATCTTTGGCCGACTGACCTGTACAAGGGGAGCCTCCCACTCCTCATTCACAGCTTATTGTGCTGCCACTGCGGCTCCTTCAGCTATGCCAGGAATTGGTTGTCAATCCACACCCCTCCAATCTCCCTTCTGGACCTCACTGGCCTGATATCCACTCCAGGGTATGATATCCCTTGTGCACGGACCCAGCCCACACAGATAACAGGTGAAGCACGACATTCTCGGACCTTCCCACCCCGCAGGCCACATCCTGCCATTATTAGTTGGCCAGATATGGACTTCCATGACTCTACTCTCCAGGTCTCGTGCACTCAGCAGATAGGTTGGAGCTGTAGGATTATTGTCCCCTATGGGGCTGAGATGGAGCGCTCCATACTACAATAACAAGTGGGGCAGATGCATGGGGGTTCCAATTGATTCCTTAAATTTACTAAGCACTTTAGGGAGAACTGGGGAGTGGCACTGTACTGGGCAAACGTCTAGGGGCCTGGGGTCTTGTATTTAGAGTCCTACTTATTGGGTATCATTTTACTATGTCATTGCTTCCAATAGGGGGGGACTGGAAATATGGGGTTGCACTTGGGGGTCTGAGGACCACTACAAGCGGCAGATCCTAATAACATACAGCTAGGCGGTATACAGGGAATGCAATGAATCTGTTTACAGTCACACCCCGACATTCGCCCCATATGAGTAGAACAGGGTCACCCACCCACCAGCCCTTGTTAGCTAAATTTAGGATCCCAGCCAATCCCGAGCTCCCGGCGTGCCCAGTGCTTGTCATATCTCTCTTCCTTTGTGCATTTCCGGACTTTTCTATTATTTTGTGCATCTTCAAGATGTCCTGTTGTGTTTCCTCCTCTTGCAAATATCTTTAGGTCACAGGGCTTAACCCTTTCCTCCACCTCCCAGGGCGCCTTCCCCACTAGATGGCAGTATTGCTGTATGTTACCGTTCCGCGCAGTCTACCACTAGGCGGCAGCGTCACCGTGTAATATTCTCCATCTCCGCACGTATTGAGTTACAATCAATTATTTAGCAAGTGCTTTTCCCTGAATAAAACATTTTCTCCATTCGTTCTACTGGCGGAGTCAGAACAGAGGGCAGCGAACACCGCGCGAAAGAAAGCAACGCAATGATTCATAACTTCATCTGAAATGCCAGCTGTAGATATTACCGAATACATTATCCATCGCATATTGGTTACTGAATCATCGGATAACGGCGTCTAGAATTCCGCAGCGCAGGGGGAGGGGGTACACCGCGCACCATGTAATAATGTTAGGAGGGGTCTCATTGTCATGGACAATTCACTCTGGTGCAGGACCTGCATTCACATCTACTAGGCTGGGGAGGTCCTGCACCTACAATACACCTCTGGGATCCTCCACTTTGCCGCACACTGGGGCACCTCTTAGTCCCATCTTACCCCATTCTAATCACATTACAGGTATAATTGGTACAACCAGGTGACTTGAAACCAACTTGTCCAGGACTGATCACTGTTCACCATTAAATTTACGGGGTGTCTTCTTCAGTAAGGTGGCCAAAATTTCTGTATACCTTCACAACTTGGATTACTCCAAAGGTTCTCTGAGGGTTTCTTCCAACCTTACATCATATTATTCATGCACAGTGTGGCACTATTACAATCTGAACAGCAGTATTATATGTGCGCTGTATAGCATTATTATTTATTACATCAGTTTGGCACTACAAGGTGACTTCTACAGTAACATGGGCAAATGGAACAAATGAGAGAGGTCCTCACTCCAGGACCTTTACACCTGAGTTATTCTAATACTGCCATCCAGTGCCTATATAATACTTTTATTTCCCCATTATTATGGCTCTGTTTTAGTACAGTATGGTACTGTAGTATTTAGGCACTGTATGGTAGTATCTCAGCTGTATTATGTCAGCATTATGACATTGTTTCAGTACTGTATGATAGTATTATTTATGTACTATATGGTAGTATCTCAGTTGTATTATGGCAGTATTATGGCACAATATCATTACTGTATGGTAGTATTTAGGCACTGTATGGTAGTATCTCAGTTGTATCATGTAAGCATTACAACATTGTTTCAGTACTGTATGATAGTATTATTTATGTACTGTATGGTAGTATCTCAGCTGTATTATGGCAGTATTATGGTACTATTTCAGTACTGTATGGTAGTATTATTTAGACACTATATGATAGTATCTTAGCTGTATTATGGCAGTATTATGTTGCTATTTCAGTACTGTATGATAGTATTATTTATGCACTTTATGATAGTATCTCAGCTGTATTATGGCAGTATTACAACACTGTTTCAGTACTGTATTATTTATGGACTATATGATAGTATCTCAGTTGTATTATGGCATAATATCAGTACTGTATGGTAGTATTTATGTACTATATGGTAGTATCTCAGCTATATTATGGCAGTATTATGGCACAATTTCAGTACTGTATGGTAGTATTTAGGCACTGTATGGTAGTGTCTCAGTTGTTTTCTGTCAGCCTTGCGACACTGTTTCAGTACTGTATGATAGTATTATTTATGTACTATATGATAGTATCTCAGCTGTATTATGGTACTATATCAGTACTGTATGGTAGTATTATTTATGCACTATATGACAGTATCACAGCTGTATTATGGCAGTATTACGGCTCTATTTCAGTACTGTATGGTAGTATTATTTAGACACTATATGGTGCATTATCTCCATTATGCTTCCTTTCTATATTCTCTGAAAAATGACAAGTTTTTTCCTGAAACCCAACACAGACCTTGATCCTAATGCCCTGTAAAGTCCATTTCACGCCCGAGGAAGATGTTGTTGTGATGCTTCTATTCGCACTGTGAGGCTGGGCGGTTGTATTACATGTAAACCAGAGGGGAGTAATAAAGCCAGTCTTCATATATTATAGCCATGTTTCTTGTGATTGCGTCTCTGCAGTGTTCTCATCTTGAAGTAGTTTTTGCCTTTCCTTGAGACGCCTGGTTTATTGCCCGCACATTCCCATTGTCTTCTCTCTCCTCGTCCTCAGAACCAGCAGTTTCGCGAATTCCTTCTCACCAAGCTGATTAATGCCGAGGTTAGCTGTTACCGCGCGGAGAGATTCTCCAAGCTGCAGGTGAGTAGCAGGTGTCTCATTACTACGTGACAGTCCCTGAATGGTGACGAGACAGCTCATGGTGGGGTCACCGAGCAGATCTGCAGCCGCGGCCTCCGGGTTCAAGCCTTGTATTGTCTCTCTCCATGTCTTGTCTTTTCTCGCTCACCAGGAGCGCACGCGGAGCTGTCTCATTGACACCTTGTACGACGAGCTCTTTCTACACAGTCAGACCGTCCTGGGCTCTCTAGAGGAACATCCTGGAGATAAACTGGAGAATCCGTCTAGTGGATTCCTGGAGAACTTCAAGGTGAGTGACAACGAATAATATAAACCCGTCACTATGAGCCGTCCTTCGGTCCTTTATCTGGAAAGAACTTGGCAAGAGACATAGCAGCTCATTTACTGGGTGTAGAGCGTCCTTTATAAAAGCAGCTCGTTCTTAAAGGGGCCGGTTGGATTTGGATAATTCTGTCAAGTCTCCCTATAGCCATGTTTGATCTTTCTTACTGAGTCGTGGGGCAATGTGTAGGTACATGCATGCAACATCCTGGGGGCAGAAAAGTGGAGGTGCAGGAGGCCAAAGATGGCGGCTACTCACCTTCTCGTATCATGGTGGCTTTCATGAAGTGCACCTAACTACACCTTGACTAAGACAGGTCCATGCACTGGCTAAAGGCTAGGACTGTCCTGCCCTAACTACCACTAACTAACCTAAAGAGCTGAAGAGCCCTCTCGTGAACTACTGACATCCAATGCAGTTAGCTAGTCACTGTCTGAAAGAGGTCCAAACACTAATGCTGGGGCTGTCCGGTGTGCCCAACTACAACTAACTAACCTGAAAGTGCCCTCGTGAACTACTGCCATCCACTGCTGTTAGCTAGACCCTATCTGAAAGAGGTCCAAGCACTAACTAATGCTGGGGCTGTCCAGTGTGCCCAACTACCACTAACTAACCTGAAAGTGCCCTTGTGAACTACTGCCATCCACTGTTATCTAGTCACTGTCTGAAAGTGATCCAGACACTAACTAAGGCTGGGCTGTCTGGTGTGCCCAACTACAACTAACCTGAAGGTGCCCTCGTGAACTACTGCCATCCACTGTTGTTAGCTAGACCATGTCTGAAAAGGTCCAAGCACTAACTAAGGCTGGGGTTGTCTGTTCTGGCCCAACTACCACTAACTAACCTACAGAGCTGAATGTGCCATCTTGTGAACTACTGCCATCCACTGCTGTTAGCTAGCCCCTGTCTGAAAGTGGTCCAGACACTAACTAATGCTGGGGCTGTCCAGTGTACCCAACTACCACTAACTAACCTGAAGGTGCCCTCGTGAACTACTGCCATCCACTGCTGTTAGCTAGACCCTGTCTGAAAGAGGTCCAAGCACTAACTAAGGCTGGGGCTGTCTGTTCTGGCCCAACTACCACTAACTAACCTACCAAATGGCTGACACAAGTCCAAACACTAACTAAAGCCTGGGACCTCCTGTTGTGGCCTAACTAATACTAACTAACCTAGACAGCCTAAGGTGTCCTCTGACAAATGACTGCCCTCAGAGCAGGCTCAAGCAATGGGTAAAGGCTTAGTAATAACTAATTCCACCCTTACAGTCGGGGGTGAGAGACCTTCGATTTTGGACAACCGGATGCATCAGGTGTAGTCGGGACTCCCGTAGCGGTCACTTGTTGTTCAGTTTCCGTGTTACATTTTCCATCTTCTGTAAGTCTCTCCTCTTCATATATATAAACTGCCTCCTAATGATATGTCTTGCAGACATTTTCACTTTCCCTAAGGAGCCCCCAGAGGTCACGTGACGCACTTTCACGAGGATGCAGAAGTGCCAGCATCGCAATAGATAACATCTCCGAGGAGAAGAGGTACGTCAAGGGAGCCAAACGACCTAAAAGGAACCTCTCGTCATCTCCCCATAGACACAATGATGGGAGATGTTGATGAGAATCATTTTTTTCAGCTGCAATTGAAAACAGGTTTTTTTTTCCAAAAAGTTTTCTAGCCCTGGAGCCAAATCTATATCGGGGCCAAAAAGTAACATTTGTGTCATTCTGTAATCTGCAGTAGATACATTTCCTCCACATTCTAATGGGTGACATCATCGTGATTGGTTAAAAAAAAAAGTGGTTGCAAATTTTTTTTGTAACAACTTTATTTACAGCAATGGCCGTTCACACTCGATTTCTCCTTTAAAGGCATCTTGCAAATCAGCCGTCGGAATTCTGTAGGAAGCCTTTACCCTCGTACTCCTCGTCCAATAGCAGCAGCTTCTGCAGTGTCCAAGGCAGCGAGAGCTCCCCGGAGGAGAAAGTGATGGTGAGACTTAACTATTCGATCAACATCCTTACTGTAGACAATTAGCGCCATCTATAGGCAGCCATACTTTGTCCGGCCCATTGAAGAATACCGTGTAATACCTTATTCCGCCAGCAGGGTTAATGATCAGTCTTGTAAAATTCTGGTCCTTAGAAGGTCTTAAAATTTGGTAAATTCAACCAGATGAACAGCAACCCCCAAAAGAATCCACCATGTTGTTATGGATCTGGAGGAATTTTGGCCAACTCTTCTTTACAACGTTGCGTCAGGTCATTCGCTTCTTCACAACTCTCTTAAGGTCCCACCATAGTCTATCCTTGGGGTTGAGGTCCAGATTCAATTCCTTTTTCAACCATTCCATTGTGATCCCGTTGTGGTCGGGATCCATGTCCTGTTACATGACCCATGACTTTGAGGAGTCCATGAAGGGCCCAAGTCCTGTGGCTGCAAAACCAGACCAAAACATACCACCTCCATGCTCAACAGTACCGGCACAAAATCCTCACGCCGTGTTTGGTTTTTGTCACTCGGTGTTGTACATTATGGACTTCAAATTGTCTGGAAGTGAATTCTACTCCTTCCTGGACTGATCGGCATCAGCAATTGCTCTAAGATCATTGCTGATGTCTTTCCTCCTTGGCATCCCTGAATTCTCCAGACCAGCAAACTTCACCTTTAATAATAGCGATCCCACTTGCACATAAGTAGCTCCTGATCTTACAGCTTCCGTAGGTATTAAGAGGGTAAGGGTCCACTTTTCGACACATTGACCATTTGGGCTTAGTCTTCCGAGGTGTGATTTGTCACGGGTTGTTGTTCATCTGGTTGTAAGCCCTAGGTAGATATATATAGATAGATAACATGTATACAGTCTCATTCTGTTACTTCCCTGCAAGCAATTGACAGCCATGACATAAAAATCTAGAAATAGCCCTGAGAGAAGACTGAATTCTAGAACAAGATGTTACCAATAAACCTGGAGCATTGAAATATGCAAATTACCATCTCTCATTTATACGGCGAGCGAGGATCTGTGACTGCAGACTCCTACAATCTTCTCTCTGTTGGAATGGATATAATTGGTGAGACATCGTGTTCCAGAGGATTCTGTGTCTCGTGTGACAGATAGGACGTCATGGTTCTATCCTTTATATTCACGTGTTTTAGCGCTGAGGCCACATGACATAGTCTGTGACTATAGAGCAGGTCACCGGGGTCACTGACCATTGTATTCCCTGTCTAGGACAATATCATGAAATGAACATGGATGACGTCACCAGAGATGGAGCAACCATCATACAAGGCGCAAGTCACACATCTCTGACTCACCGTGCGGCCATCACATGGTGATCAATATGTTCGTTATTGGGTACTGGCATGCCCCCCGAAGGTCAGTCATGGGAATAGCAACAAAATAGCCTACAACTTAGTGTATTCTGTGCTGATAAATGTAACAATATATCTGTATATGGGGAGCGCCGCTTCTCTTCTCATGGTCAGTGGGAGCTTTAGAAATCTGTGCCCCCTTGTGGCCCTTTTACACCACAAGCCCCCATAGGAGTCATGTACCTGCTTCTATAGTCAATACACTACTAGTTTAATGGGTGGCCATATGGGAATGGCCATAAACAACCATCTGGCAGTTCCCACACCGATCAGCTGTATAGGCCCACCAAACTATACACAAGGCCATATGGGAATGGCCATAAACAACCATTGGGCAGCTCCCACACCGATCAGCTGTATAGGCCCACCAAACTATACACAAGGCCATATGGGAATGGCCATAAACAACCATTGGGCAGCTCCCACACCGATCAGCTGTATAGGCCCACCATACTATACACAAGGCCATATGGGAATGGCCATCCATCTGGCAGCTCCCACACTGATCAGCTGTATACAACCACCATATTATACACAAGGCCAGAAGAAGTTGGCTCCATCACCTATTAAGTCAAGCTGCAGTACCAGCGCCGGCCACTACACAAAGCATGGCGCTAACGTCTCCCGTCCCTGTGTTGTGTATGGTATGGGCGTCAGTTGTGGCCCCATACAGCTGATCAGCGAGGGGGTTTAACTGAACTGCTAAGGGTATTCGTTGACCTATAACTAAACCATAATAGAGTCCGTCGCCAGACGCAGCGAGCCTACTTGTTGATGGTTTCCCTGTAGCCACAATGGCTTTTCTTGTGCTATTAGTCTCCTATTTCTTGCCTTTTTGTGTTACTTTGTAACATTTTTTACACTTCCGTCCCGTTGTGATTTCTCAGGATATTACAAATGTTTAACGTTTTATTAAATGGATTATAATAAATGGAACAAAAAAATAAGATATTTTCATTAGTTACAAAATAGCTGGAATGTTACTAAGAATATATCAGATTATTTTAGATACATGAGATTATATATTCTATCTACCGAGAAACAGATTCTGAAGAGGGAAATGAAACCGTAAACCTTATAGTAAAGAGTATTTTATGTGTTAGGGAGAACTATCAGACGGCCGGAGGGCTTAGGGGAAAAAAATCCCAAAAATAAGTCACTGAATGGCCCTGAGCGATAGCACTGCCATGTGACCTATGGACGTGATGTCACTTCCTGGGAAAAAGAAAGCCCCCATGTTTTCTACCCTTTCCATATTATAGATACTTTAGTGATTATAGGATTACCAGTGATCTGAATCCCCCCAAAAAAACTGGGAAGTCCCCTCCAACAGGACTGACCACTATATGACTGTCCATAATATGTGACCAGTCTAATCCCTCCAACAAGGGAAGGGTCTCCTAGGAAGGGGGTCTAGAGTACGATACCCCCCACCCCTATGATGTCCATGTGACAAATTCCAAAACACCCAGAATCAGCATTAATATAATACCGCCCCTCTGCTAGTTCTCCTGTACGCCGTAGTATTTCGCCTCCCCCTCCTGTGTTACTGATGAACCGTATCCCCCCCGGTCTGAAGTAATGTATTCATTTAGGCTAATTAACGTTTAGCTCGTGTTACATTGTATCGTTTTGTTTTGCATATTTTACTATTGCAATAAATTCAATGTGTTAATAAATCTTACAGCTGAGTAGACTCTGAACTTGTGTCTGCGCCACCTGCGCTCCATATACACTATAGCGAGATGTACGCCATGTAACATACCGTATAGATGAATGGTTTACCTAAGGGTCATAGCCGGGATCATAGTGATCAATGCTTAGCAATCTATACTTCTTACATCTGCTGATATCAGACTGTAGTCTTTTCTTCTCTGCTCAGCCCAGACCGCCATGATGGCTCACTCTAACTACTATTTATCTTTGCAGAGTTTATCACATCAATATATGAGTTTACTCTTCTATCATCTTCGTAGTCTCTACCAGAAGGGTAACCGTAACATGTAAAATTTGTCATTGAAAAATGTCATTGCAAATTTGGTAAAATTTGGCTCCAGTAGGCTTCTTGTTTTTTTTTTTACCAGCCCCCTTACATCCAGGAGTTTCTTAGTGTTAGTGGTTGTATAACCCGGTATCAGTACGCCTGGCCCATTTCAGGGTTATGCCGTGCCTTGATCCCATTCTCACGCACTATCTTACCTTACAATATACAGGTTTTCCCCGGTTTGTACATTGTAACGATATCCGATTGCCTTTGTACCAATAACAGAGTCTTGTATTTGGGCGTCTGACATTTGATCCCAGGACTCATAAAGCAGAGAGAGATTTAATATGTTGAATGGCTCAATCTCCAGTCCCCGCGGACTTCATAGGATTCAATTGATTACTTTTCCCAGCAGAAGTGAAGTGCGGTCATGTGTTGCAACAGATTTACCAACTTGCCAGAAATATGGGGAGAGCTCCTGGGAGTTGGTGCAAATGTCTGCTCTTCTCTCCTGGACACGGCTGAGGAAAGGAGAAGGGTACGGACACTAAGGAGCGAAGAGGACTTCAAGGAGGATGGAGGGTGTAATCTGTATTTGTGTTGGGGTTCTGCGCCACAGTCTGAGTCTATAGTTTAGATATAGGTCCTCCACTAGGACTGCGGTCTGAAGAAACCCTCATTCCCCCAAACTGCTGTACCCTAAGCCCTGATACATTGAAATAATGGCAGCAATCATCCATCTTCAATTCCCACTACGGTATCTGGGATTGTAAGGTATCTAGGTTTAGGGGCGACATATGTTTCACCCAACCACTAGTAGTGTCCATTTGTTTGTGGGGGACACCCTAGAGCTATATGATCTTAAGGTCTTCCTTAAAGGATCTTAACCACCTCAACCAACTTACTACTGCCTCAATATTACGCCGATCCACTGATTCTAGCGCAGTTGGAATTTTTTCTCTAGCCCCCGGCATTCCCGAGTAATCACTTCTGTTAATTTCAGCACACTTAGGCTCCTGCTATCAGGTGGGCGGTCCTAGACTATGTCTGCTCCAGCCCAGGACCGTCCACCCACTAATAGAGTGTAGGAGTATGCTCAAAGTAAGCAAAGTCATTGCTCGGGAATGGTGAGGACTAGAGAAAAAATTCCAACTGCGCCAGAATCAGTGGAGGGGGGACTATTCAAAGATGGATCTGGCAGAGGGGGTGAAAGGTTTACTATAAAAAGTGACACCTTCCATCAAAGCAGACCTCTCACACAAAAAGGCTGCCAGCAGCCACCACTAGGGGAGCTAGCTGCGTATGTATTTACATTTCTCTATAAATGTGGGTAGTAACAGCTGTGGCCATCCAGAATGTCATCACTAAAGTCTATGGCTCTCCACCAGCTCCTCCTCACCAGGGGGCACTCTGTCATTTTGGGCATGGCATGAGTGGGCCAGTATGGATGGACACGTCTGTTGACTCCATAAAACCAAAAAGGGACTTCTTTTCAGCCCATGTTGGATACAGTTACACTTAGTATATTATGAGCAGATCTGATATTTTGAAATCATTAATTTAAAAAAAAAAAAAAAAAAATTTCTTTTTATTTTAATGGGTAATTCATCGTTAACAAAAACAATGTCACTTAAAAAAATATGGTCCTATATATGGTCCTCTCTATGAACAGGGGTTCACGGGGCACTACAGCCAAGTTCCTGTAAACTCTGTGCCGTTATTCTCAGGTTACCTGATAATTGTTCTATAAAATGGCTTTTTATCGGGGTTTTTTTTGTTTTTTTTTAGCCTTATTAAATCTATTTTTGGTAAGAAATGTGCAAAAAGAAATAAACTTAGCAACAAATAGCAAAGATAACCTATAGGGCTAGCTGAGGTGAACACATGAGCCGAGACCCTCGTGACTGAAGAAGCAGTTCCCCCGAAAAATCTAAAAAAAAAATATCCAAAAACATCAAATCTTTTGAGTCGTCCTCCGACCATAACGCCCTCTCTGAAGTCACGAGTGGCACTGAGAGCGTTGAACAAAAAAAAATTTCTAGCATTCTAGAAAAGTTGAAGGCAACTCAAACTTTTTGGATTTTTTTTTTTTAAGGGGGGAATGTTTTTCGGCAGAACCTGGTAACAATGTCCAAGTTTCTGGCAGAACTAATCACCGGTGACCGGGGTGGGTCATTTTGCCAACAATTTCATTCAGTCCATAGAGATTTCCACTCCAGTCACAAGATGAAAACAGTTTACAAAAAAAAGGAGAAAAAAACAAAATGAATATCGTTAAAAAATAAAAAGTTGCATCTCGACACTAACACGAAAAAGACATTTTGTGGCAGGCGGGCAATCGGGCAGATAAGCGAGAATTTCTAACTAGTGGTTAGCAGCGAAGTGACGGCTGACCAGAAGTTATCGAGAAGTCTCCGCGGCAGAAGCTGTAAACCGGTTCGTTAAACCGTAACACTGAACTACATCAGAAGCAGCAGCAGAGAGGACGGAGTGGTCAGTCGGTCCAAGAGTCTTTGGTGGACAAAGCTGGAGCTTGTATCTAGGAGCGACCTACGAAGGTGACGTTACATGGCAGCCCGTGCCCTCACTGTGTGGCATTTCTTGCACAAAACATGGCCGTCCAATGGGAAGCAACCGGAGTCATCGGCTTCGATGGAGAGAGGGCAACTGCAGTCCTGAAGGGAAGGGAACAAGGTTTTACGGCAGCCCAGAAAGCAAGTGAAATTTTTGCATGTAATATTTATCAAAAAAAAAAAAAAAAAATCTAAATTTTTGCCCACTTTGTTGGAGTCTTTGGAACAGAAGGACCTATCCATTTCCTGATTGTCCATGCTTAGATTGGCGCCACCACCACCAGTCATGCTCAGGGTGAATGTGTAGCAGGTAAAAATAGACACCCCCCCACGTTCTCTAGATCAATCAATTAAGTATAAACACTAGGGTTGAGCGATCGGAATTCCGACCCAATCTTTTCCAGCAGGAACGAGGTCGGAGATTATTTCAAGATCGGCTCAACTCCCAAGTGACTTTTCCCATAGAGAAGGGTTGAGGATTGAGATTGGATACCGATCGGCAATCGAGCAAATTTCACGATCGGGTTCGGCTGGAAAATGATCGGATTTCGAAATCGATCCTGAAATCTCAACCCTAATAAACACGTTTCGCTTTATAACCCACAAGTTAGGAGAAAGGGAGAGAAGAACAGACCTGACAACGGAGAAAGTAACTCACCTCACACTTGTAGCACATCATGTGGAAGTTCTTCTCCAGGGCCACCACTCTGACGGTCTCGTCGCGCCCGGGTTCTGGGGCGATTGGTTCTCCGCAGACTGAGCAGCGAGGGGCATACTTCCTAAACACAACCAAAGCAGACAGAGGTAAACATATGCCGCTATAACATAAGGTGAAGTAGACACTGTGCCTCAACAACACTAGTGGGCTGTACGGTTGCAAATAATGTAGACAATGTAATTCAGCCATAGTTTCTAATATTACAGAATAATCTGGACAATGCTATGGCCTTAGACTTTATATATAACATGGCTGATATGACATGGGAAGGGTCGTCTTGGCCAAACTGACCTGTGGTAATCGGCAACGCAATGAGGTAAGTTGTTCTGATCCACAATAAAAGGCTCTCCCTGGAGCGGGCGACTGCAGACGGCACAGGTGAAACATTCAGGGTGATAGGATTTGCCCATGGCTTTCAGCAAACGTTCAGTTATCTTCTTCTCACAGACCGCACAGCACTCTAATGTGTCCTGGAAGAGAGAGTCTACATTACACAGCACTCTAATTTGTCCTATAAGAGAGACAGCCTACATTACACACAGCACTCTAATGTGTCCTGGAAGAGAGAGAGTCTACACAGCACTCTAATGTGTCCTGGAAGAGAGCCTACATTACACAGAGCACTCTAATGTGTCCTGGAGGAGAGAGCCTACATTACATGCAGCGCACTAACGTGTCCTGGAAGACAAAGAGTCTACATTACACAGAGCACTCTAATGTGTCCTGGAAGAGAGAGCCTACATTACACAGCACTCTAATTTGTCCTATAAAAGAGAGACAGCCTACATTACACAGCACTCTAATTTGTCCTATAAAAGAGAGACAGCCTACATTACACACAGCATTCTAACGTGTCCTGGGAGAGAGAGAGCCTACATTACACACAGCACTCTAATGTGTCCTGAAAGAGAGAGCCTACATTACACAGCACTCTAATGTGTCCTGGAAGAGAGAGAGCCTACATTACACACAGCACTCTAATGTGTCCTGAAAGAGAGAGCCTACATTACACAGCACTCTAATGTGTCCTGGAAGAGAGAGAGCCTACATTACACAGCACTCTAATGTGTCCTGAAAGAAAGTGTCGCTTTCTTTGCAGAGTCACTTAGACTTTTTAGGACTCTGTGACCAACTCCCACCACCACACAAGTCCCGTCCTCACCTGGTAACAGTCCTCACACAGGGGGCGCCCTTCACACTCGTAGTACTGCTGGCCTTGTAGCTGCTGGTCACACTTGGTGCAGGTGAAGCAGTGGACGTGGTACAAGTGCTCTCCGGCCCGCACCACCGTCTCTGTCCTGGACAACCCCTGGCCACATAATTTACAGCGATCTACAAAGAAGGACGAGAAACTCTCAGCACAAGGTCTCCCGACTAGTAAGGCCGGCGTTAGGTTTATTGGTGCACTATGGGCGGTATTATTTCAGAACTGAACTCTAGTATTAAATCTATCTTTATATGGACAGAAATAATAGAATAGAGATTTTTCAGGTTTTTTTTAAATTCCAAAAAATTTCTTAAAATTTTGTTAAACATATATATTTGATACAATTTGATACATTTTTGCCAAAAGAAAATTCAAGCCAAATCACTTTTCAGAATTAAGTCCTGTGACATATAATATTAAGGGGTCAGAGAACCGGCCAAAAATTAAAAAAAATAAAATAAAAAAAAAAAATTCTCCTGGACGACTTGTAGACTACAGAATTTTTTCCACGGCTACCAGAGCTCCAGGTTTTCTACAAGTTCTAACTGGTTTGTATTAAAGTCGTCTCCAGCCCAGGTAATTGGCTGCGATTCATTATACATTTAATTTGTTCAAAAAAAATTTGGAATTATTTCTACAGCCGATAATCCGGGTGAGAACAAGAATTACCAAAATCATTATAAGATTTGTGTCAGGACAAACCTAATCCACTTATTAACCCCATAGCTGCCGATTATTACACATCCTACACAGTGAAGGGCTAACCTTGGCTCTATAAAGTGGACAAAAGGAAAATTTCTGAATTTTTTTTTTTATTTTTTTTTATAATAATAAAAAAACTTGTGTAGAAACCATCAGTAGGTTGCCTTTAAAAAAAATTCAATAGCTTAAAGGGAAGACGTCACCCGAAAATGACCTAGTGTTTAAATCCCGTCCTTATAGTAAACATATTTAAGAATTTAAAAAAAAATTTCTATGTAATAAAAATAAAATCATCATCTTGCAATTCCAACTCTTGCCACTAAGCCTAAAATAGTTTGCAACTTCCTGTCTCCTGGAGATGGGTCATAGGCCCAATGGTCTGGAGTCAACTATTGACCTCTATGGGACATGTTCTGTGTGACCTGGGTAGAGGTCATTGTTCTAGGAAAGGACTAAATAAGCTGCAAAAAAACTCTACTGTGACTACATACTTGATAGTTGTGATCATCAGTGTGCTGTAAAGGAAGTGACTGCTGCAAAGAAGTCTTCTACAGAAAAGAGAAATTCTCAGCATATTATTTGGCTTAGTGGTCAGAGTCCGAACTGAAGGTTTTTTTAAATTAATTTATTATTATTATATTTTTTTTTTTTAAATACAGATGACAAAATTTTCGCTGAGGGTTTTAAAATTTTTTTCAAGATATGTTTAATATATTAAAAAAAAAAAAAATAGGCAACACATCCCCTTTAAGAGTCATCAGCAGTCACCCTGCTTGCTGATGGTTTCCTATAGAGAGTAAAAAAAAAATAAAAAAAAATTAAATGAAAAACTACAAAAAATCTAATGAAGTTAAAGGAGCCAGATTTTACCTTTAAGGACCGTAAAACCAGTAAAAATTTCCAAGATGGGCCTAGACTGGTAAATTTATTACTTTTCCTTTTTTTTTTTTTTTTTTTATTTCACACTTATAAATCTCCTTAAGATCTCATGTAAAAAAAAAAAAAAAAAAAAATTGCACAGAAAATGAAGAGTTTACAGTGCTCTATAGCCAGGCAGAATAAATTGTTTAAAAAAAGAGATCATGAAAAAATATTAAGAATAAATTAATAAGAAAAAAAAAAAAAAAAATTCTTCTGGATTGTAAGAAACAATAAATCAGAGGAGTAAAGAGGCCCCGGAGGATTCCAGCCCATAAATTCTGCCGAATATTGGGTCTCCAATCCAAACATTGAGCTTCTTGTGTCTGTCTGACCCCGGATGAAGCGCTTCCAGCTCCACTTCACTCGGCCACTTGAGAGTTTATATTATGGAAATTGACTCCCATAAGAAGTGAGTGGGCGAGAGCGAAGGATCCCGGTAAACAGCCTGTGGGTTATGTATCTAATGAGGAGCCGGGAGATCGTCACAGGAAAAAAACACTCCATGGCTCGAAATCCAACGGAATAAAAGTGTCTCCACCTGTATAAACATCTAATGGAGACAGGGTTGGGTAGTAAACCAATGGGGTCTAGTTGGAGGTGCTGGAACTATCCCCTCCCCGAATTCCAAAAATCCTCAGCTTGACCAGAGATCACTCGAGCTCCTATGGTGGTCTTTCTTCTGAGCCGGTCGATCTCTTGGGCCTTCCATCAAGGTGATGTAATGTTGCCATTTTGACACCGTTAGAATACTCAACAATTCAATTGGTGGAGCATCACTATTTACGTGGGCCAAAAATATCCCAGTGGGGGTCAACAGCCTCAATACCCACCATTGTTACCCATTGGAAAACCAAAAATAAAGGCAGCGAGAAGGTCTACAGAGGTCCAGACAAGTTTCCAATACAATACATATACGTAGGAGGACGACTTACCCATGGTATGAGATTCCGCTGTGGGCTGTTTGTCCATTTCTCGCATCAATTGCTGGGTTAGCATTTCCAACTCTTCCACTTCTTTCATGTTCAGTCCATGAGTGGTCCGATCCTAGAAGGAAGAGGATTGTTGTAGACACCTCACCCGAGTTTCTAGATAACCACTGCTTTAGGGTCAACCCATCCTATTACCATTTGGTCTTTCGTAACTTTAGTATCAATTGGGGCCAAGTTTGGTCTTCAAGTACTTGAATTGGTCACCAGTTTTGAAGGTCTATGACATACCACAATTATTATGGTGTCCTTTGGCCAAGACCAAGTGCTACATATTCAGGGCATTCTATTACGTTGGATAACAATGCTTTGGGCCAACCATGACTTCCATTTTCCATTCCAATGGGGGAAGATCAACTAACCCATCATGGCATGGGCCATACTGATTCTGGATACTGGATTTCAAAATGGCCAATGTTGCAGAAGATTGGCCACTTGCCTCCATAGTGAAATAAATCTGCATGGTTGGCCAAGCCATATAAAGGTCTATACAGGTATCTATGGTATATGGCCAGAATTTGGCATCCAGTTAGGATGTAATATTGGATGGGTTGGCTCGGTTTTCAAGCGATGGTCTACATACAAACTCAGCATTTTCAGAAGTGATGTGGCGACAAAACAATGGAGGGATGAGGGGGAGTAAGTAAGGGTTAATGAGGGGGTAGGAAGACATTTATGATGGGCTGGTATGCCAAGACACAGGTGATACAAGAGTCCGACTCTTTTTGGGTCTCTGACTGTTAACAGGACTTAGTCTTGAGTTTCAGTAGGCTATGGCAGGTCTTCGAAAGATGCCTCCGAAAATTTTCGGTTAATCCGAAGATTAAATTCTTAGGTTATTCCAAACTGGATACTTTTTGGGTTACACTGGTTGTGGTATACTAGTGGGGAAGACTGTGGGAGTAAAGAGAACACGCAGACCCATGATGTTGCTTATGTCATGGCTGCGCCCTCCTGCAACTTGTTCCAGTCGATGTCGACATTGAAAGACTGAATGACTCACATTTTTGTTTCTATTTCCAAGGAAGCCACTCTTTAACCCTTGTGAACCAGCTACATTGCAAAAGCACAATGGTGGCTGCCTAAAAACCACACACACGAGGCCTGCAGCAAGTGAGCAGAAAGCTTTACAGCGTTCTCTTTAAATTGCAAGGTCACAATAGCAAAAACTCTGCTCAGTCAGCCTCAGCTTAGAAAAACAACGCCCACGCTTCAAATACTCTTCATCCCTAAATTGTATCCAGCCATGCAACACAATCATTACATCATAGTGGCAGCCTCATTACCCATTCCACTCCCCGCGCCGCTGCCTGACAGTCATTGCTGAAAATGAGCAAATCAAAAATTCCCAGTAAATTTAAGTCCTTGAGTTGTCCTCTTCTGTCAAGTAGTAAAAAAAATTTCTTCAAGTTGGTTCTTGGTTGTAGCGGTTTTGGCCAAAGCTGAGAGACAACCAATATGGTCCTCACTACTGTTGTCAGGAAGAATTTCCAGATTCTTGCACATTCCCCAAATAATCTAAAATCAAAAACACCAAGATGGGACCAATGCATGTACTGGACAGAGGCTCGATGTCAATAGAAGACCACAAAACAATGCCCAATACAGTGGTCCACACCAACATAATACCAAACAGTGCCCAATACGATGCGCAATGCCAAAAAGGGCCCAATACAGTGATCCATACCAACATCATACAAAACAGTGGCCAGTACAGTGGTCCACACCAACATAATGCAAAACAGTGGCCAGTACAGTGGTCCATACCAACATAATACCAAGCAGTGGCCAGTACAGTGGTCCATACCAACATAATACCAAGCAGTGGCCAGTACAGTGGTCCATACCAACATAATACCAAGCAGTGGCCAGTACAGTGGTCCATACCAACATAATACCAAGCAGTGGCCAGTACAGTGGTCCATACCAACATAATACCAAGCAGTGGCCAGTACAGTGGTCCATACCAACATAATACCAAGCAGTGGCCAGTACAGTGGTCCACACCAACATAATACCAAGCAGTGGCCAGTACAGTGGTCCACACCAACATAATACCAAGCAGTGGCCAGTACAGTGGTCCACACCAACATAATACCAAGCAGTGGCCAGTACAGTGGTCCACACCAACATAATTCCAAGCAGTGGCCAGTACAGTGGTCCACACCAACATAATTCCAAGCAGTGGCCAGTACAGTGGTCCATACCAACATAATACCAAGCAGTGGCCAGTACAGTGGTCCATACCAACATAATACCAAGCAGTGGCCAGTACAGTGGTCCACACCAACATAATTCCAAGCAGTGGCCAGTACAGTGGTCCATACCAACATAATACCAAGCAGTGGCCAGTACAGTGGTCCATACCAACATAATACCAAGCAGTGGCCAGTACAGTGGTCCACACCAACATAATACCAAGCAGTGGCCAGTACAGAGCTCCATACAATGCCTCCATGTCAACATAACAGACATAGAACCCCAAAAACCACTTTGACCATCCATCATTCCATGAGTTCTAAGGACCAGCCATCTCATACAAGTCCAAGCTTTTGGTCACTGTCTCAACTCACCAATATAACTGACCTAGGTGAAGAAGTTCTACACAACACTGCTTGAAATAAGACCAGGCAGAGCTCATACAATTGCGTAAGACCCTATTTTCCTAGATATACTGGTGGCCATTTTGGTCATGGAAGTTACAGAACACAATCTAGAAAGACTTTGTACAAGAGGATGACTCAAGGACTCATATACATGGGTTACACGTTGTATTTTTTGGGGTGGGGCTCTGTAATCCATAGTATCTTCCAATCGAGTCCATTGACAATGAATGATCTCTAATTCTACAAAAGTACACAAGTAGCAGAGATGAATTTGTCATTAATATCATGGATATGAAGTCACAGAGTAAAGGCCCATGGAAGACGCCCATCATAAGATCCCCAAAAGTAGTGGAGAGTAACAAACTCACCTCTGCTGCATTTGTACATTGGTTAGTCCACCAAGAAAACCCAACACCAAAGAAGAATTTCAGGAATAGGAAGTAACACTTACAGAATCGGGAACTCTTTGCATGTTGGGTTGAGGAGATTTTCTTTGTGTTGCATCAAATTGAGGTTTCGGAGACTGATAGCTTTCTGAAGGTGCTCCATTGGATTTTATTCCCTGGTTATTCCTAATGTTCTCCATCTGTGACCCAGAATTCCTGTTGATCTCAGCCTGGTGCACAAGAATCCTTCCGTTCTCTTTCTGTGGCCCTTCGGGGTCAGGTCTAGCTTTTTCAAGAACTTGAGGCTTTTCACGTTGCTGTGCATAGCTAAATCCTGAAGGTCGTGTAGATGAAGGTGCGGAAGGAGCAGAAGGTTCTACCCTGATACCACTGGGCTGAGATGTGGGAAACTTGTGCGGTGGGCGTGAAGGTTCTGTTGCTGGTTCTATCTGTTTGGGGGTGAAGGTATGTGGGGCAGAAGGTTTGGGGGTAAATGTGTTAGATGGAGAAGGTTTTGGGGAGAAGGTGGGAGCACTCACTGGTTTAGGAGTAAAGGAAGGAGCAGCTGGTGGGTTAGAAGGCTGTGAAGGGGAAAACGTAGGGGGGGCAGTAACCTTTGGAACAAATGTGCTAGGTGCCGAAGGTTTAGGTGACACTGCCACTGGAGCTACAGGTTTTGGTGCAACTGGGATAGGGTTGTTAGGTTTAGGACTAACTGAAGGAGGAGCAACAGGCTTGGGGCTAAACATGGCTGGTGTGTTTTTAGGTGTAAATGTTGAAGGCACTGTTGGTTTAGATGTAAAAGAAGATGGGGCTGGAGGTTTGGGAATGCCCTGGGGAGGAACGGGTGGAGGAGCTGGTGGCATGACCTGTGAAGGCAAAAAGTTGAATAAGATGGGCTATATAATAGTAATGTACTGCAGATAGGTAGAGAAGAATGAGCCTGTACTGGCTCATATAATGCAAGTAAATTTAAGGTACTGGAGGTATTTTGGACCTTGGTGACGACTTTCATGGTGCTTGCAGATGCTACCAAGAACGGTTGTCTGACCACTGAAAAAAAACCTTGTGCCAATTGTCTTTCCACCATTCTAATGGTGCTTTACCTCCAGGTCTCCACTAGATGGTCACTGGCCAAGGGCAAGTCAATATCCCGACTAGTTAACATTTGGGTGTAGGGAGCAGAAAGACTGGCAGGGGTCAACGGAGCAACAAAATGGCAGATTTCAAAAATTTTACTGAGATGAAGCCATTTCAAAAAATCTGAGAATGGAGAAGTCCAACCCCAGTGGCTGTGACTAAGGGCTCTCTGCAAGTCTGATCCTCGTACGTGGACTTTAGCACCGTCCTTGTTTGAAGTTTAACCGCGCGCCAACAAATAAAACAGAAGTTTTTGTTGGAATTCTCTTCTCTTAACCATCTGATCTCGGTGTTTTCCGACACGCCCGGACAAAGTATTTAATGCATGTGATGAGCGACTCTCTGCAGGTGACTTATATTGAAAGTTTTATTTGTCCTTGGCGTTTAGTCTTAAATAAAATTAAAAAAAGGGCCAAAAAAACAAAAAATTAGCGTTCTAAAATACGATTAATAGTCGTGTCCTTGTTTATTGTGATCTATAGGGACCTAGTTAGACGAATCTCAATGGATTGTAATGGATATAGGTATTAAAAAAATCTGTAAGTGGCCTAGATCAAGGATGGTCTCGTCAAAGAGGTGGTCCTTTTGGAGAGATTACCCCGTGTATATACTTGACACCATGTATGGAGGTGTCTGGAGAATAAAAAACACAAACAAAAATAGTGCAATCTCTCCAAATTGACCACTTCTTCTAAGTTTATCGGAGATAAGGAGTCTTGGATGGCCCATATCTCAACATGTTCTTCAAAAAAGACCTTCACCAGATGGACAATGGAAGTATCAAAAGAACTATTGACCAATGCCCATAAACTTCATTGTTGATGGTGGCTTTTGATGCCCAAGTTGGATGGTAAAGAAGTAAATCCTTGACTGAATCGAGCCGAAGCTTCAACTTGACGTCAAACGGCCAATGAATGTCTTCTTCTTCTGGAAATATTACTACAAGACCCAGCTCATTGGATAAGACAATGTTCAGGAGGAAGAAGAAGAGAATGACCAGCAACAAGATGGATGGAGACAACCAAGGATTTATGAACATGATATTAAGACGTATGAAGACCTAAGCACAAGATTCTGGAGAAATATTACTCATATGTTCAACCAAAAGTCTACGGGGTGAAGACACGTCATATACACAAGATATGGAACACTCCAAGCACAATTCTTAAGATTCCAATGGAAGGTTCCTCATGCGGAAAAGAAGTCACAATCTTTATCTTACACGAAACAGAAGTATCTAAAGAAATTACAAAACTTAACTCAAGATTAGTCAAAACTCCGAAGACCTGTCTTCAAGAAAACGTCTTAAATTGGAACTTACCAGCAGGGAACAGGATAAGGAAGAAACGATTCTATATATTTTTAGTCTGGATATTTTTACCTGGATGTCGCTCGATCCGGAGACAAGGCTCGTGTCATCCAGGGGAGGTGGTGAAGGGAAGGACTCTTCGATAGGAGGTGGAAATGGCTCAGCAAATTCAGGTGGTGGAGGTGGTGGGAAGCTGGAGGTGGGAGAACCAAGGATATCGTCCCCAAAAGAAGGTGGAGGGGGCGGGAAAGACATGGTAGGGCTCATGACAGAGTCATCGCTGGGTGGAGGAGGCGGCAGGATGAATTCTGAAAAGAGAGATGAAATTTAGGAGATGCCAATAGCAAAAACAATGTCCAACTATTGGTAGTAGCAATAAATTGCCCATGAAGAGTCAAGTCCGATGGTGGACCGAAGACTCAACCAAGCTAAACGCTGGAACTCAACCCATATGGAAACTATGATGGTGGCCAAAGCTGTGGAGTGGAGTCATGGCCAGATGTATTATCCCATCCATCCCATATTGGGCGATAATGTGGCCCATTTGGTGCAAGGCCCTTTTCCAAAATACCACTTTCCCCCAGCTACAAAATGACTTTTCTCAACAAGAGAAGATTTCAATACGAGAAAAAAAAACCCATTGCATTATCTTGGGGTTCCAGACACATAAATGAACAGATCCAGCTGCCGTTTCATCTCCATGCAAAAAAAAAAAAATTTGCATGAATTTCCAGTTTAATGGTCCTTTTAATTCTCCCTTAAGTTTCCCGGTCTCGATAATGAATCTTAATTATCTCGCTCTATGGCTCCCCAAGCCCCTGACTACAATAATGTGGTCATAGTTCGCAAACACAGGGCTGAACCAGTATTTACATGTGCAGCCAGCTGTCAGCCGGAGGAGCGACTTAATACAGAAGAGGGGGCACGGGGTAATCCCCAAATACAGAAAACAGACAGGTCAGCGCTACAAAGGGCAAAGGATCCAAAAATAGATGAGATAATGGCTAAAGAAAGCCCAAAGAATCCATCGGAACATGGTGGAAACTTCTGGCATCTCATACAGAGGAAATAGAGAGGTTATGAAGGCTGCAAGACAAAGTATTAGCGGTAAGGGCGACAGTAGGTGTAGTAGTATCAGCGGTGACGGCAGTAGGTGTAGTAGTATCAGCGGTGAGGGCGGCAGTAGGTGTAGTAGTATCAGCGGTGAGGGCGGCAGTAGGTGTAGTAGTATCAGCGGTGAGGGCGGCAGTAGGTGTAGTAGTATCGGCGGTGAGGGCGGCAGTAGGTGTAGTAGTATCGGCGGTGAGGGCGGCAGTAGGTGTAGTAGTATCGGCGGTGAGGGCGGCAGTAGGTGTAGTAGTATCGGCGGTGAGGGCGGCAGTAGGTGTAGTAGTATCGGCGGTGAGGGCGGCAGTAGGTGTCGTAGTATCAGCGGTGAGAGCGGCAGTAGGTGTAGTAGTATCAGCGGTGAGGGCGGCAGTAGGTGTAGTAGTATCAGCGGTGAGGGCGGCAGTAGGTGTAGTAGTATCAGCGGTGAGGGCGGCAGTAGGTGTAGTAGTATCAGCGGTGAGGGCGGCAGTAGGTGTAGTAGTATCAGCGGTGAGGGCGGCAGTAGGTGTAGTAGTATCAGCGGTGAGGGCGGCAGTAGGTGTAGTAGTATCAGCGGTGAGGGCGGCAGTAGGTGTAGTAGTATCAGCGGTGAGGGCGGCAGTAGGTGTCGTAGTATCAGCGGTGAGGGCGGCAGTAGGTGTCGTAGTATCAGCGGTGAGGGCGGCAGTAGGTGTAGTAGTATCAGCGGTGAGGGCGGCAGTAGGTGTAGTAGTATCAGCGGTGAGGGCGGCAGTAGGTGTCGTAGTATCAGCGGTGAGGGCGGCAGTAGGTGTAGTAGTATCAGCGGTGAGGGCGGCAGTAGGTGTAGTAGTATCAGCGGTGAGAGCGGCAGTAGGTGTCGTAGTATTAGTGGTGAGGGCGGCAGCAGACAAATCATTCATAGGGGTCCCTCCTGCCCCTTCCATATGGTATATTCTAGGTCACAGGCGGACCTTTAGGGCCACATACAGCCGGGCCCCTGACGGCTGTAGCAAACAATGTGACTAGTCGCAGGTGTCCAACCCCCTCCCAGTCCTGGCATTAGAAGCATTCATTTAGAAAGTGAGAAATTCCAGGGTTTCACTAACTGTAGGAGAAAACAAAAACCGCACACCGCCTCCGTGTTTGGTGTTGATATAGAAATGCTTTGTGGTGTAATGGTGTCGGCTTACAGTACGCGGCAGTGAGCGCACCTCGCATTGTCCCCATCACATCAGGCGCTTACACAGAGGGGCAGATACAAATCTCTACAGAACAATATTTACACTTAAAATAAAGAAACACAAAATATTCCTAAGATGTTACAGGTGGATACAATGTATCGGGGGATGTATCAGTGTAAGACTAGGAGCGCCCACCGACCATCCAGGACAACAAGGCTCCCCAAAGCCTCGTGTTACGGTGCTGGATTTTGCCACCCCGGACAGAAGGGTTATTGACATGCAGACACTCTGGAGAGAGAGGTCCATTTTCTCCACAACCTACAGGGTCCATATACTATAACAGAACATGCAATGAGGGGTCCTTAAAATCAGGTCAGTGGGGGTCCAACATCTGGGACCCTCACAGATCAGTTATTTGGAGTGGCTCTGTTGAGTGCCGATTCCACTTTACAAGGCCTTTTACCATTTCAGTCCCATTCGAGTGAATGGGGCTGAGCTGCAATACAAAGCACGGCCACTATATAAGGTACGGCGCTGTGGTGCTCCCTCACTGATCGGTGGGGTCATCACTATTTCACACCTACAAACCCCTTTAATCCACAGATTACAATGTGACGTCATACTCACCCTCTTGCTCTCCACCAGGTGGCGTTAAGGATGGGAACTCTCCAACCTTCCCCAAAAATGCTCGCGGGCCTGCGGTGTTATCCAGGGTACCGGCATAGTTATTCTTGGGGTCTCCTTCATCAGCTGATTTGAAGGGGTTCACCTTAGGTTTAGGGGGCACGACCGGAGCAAATTTTTTGGGCTGGTTGTAAAAAGATGGCGTAGAAATGTTGATGGTGAAGGAGGAGGTCATGCGGGTGGCGGGCGCGGCTGGGTCCATGATGACGTCTGTGGTAAGAAAAAAGGGGGCAGAGATGTTAGAGACACGTATAGAGGTACAATCATGGTCAAGGGGGCAGATATAGCAGAGCCGAGGGGGTCACAGAGCTGAGGGGGTCACGGAGCCAAGGAGGTCGTAGAGCCGAGGAGGTCACGGAGCCGTTCCTTTGTGCACCCGCTGACTTCCCATAATACATTCGGTTTCCATACACCCCTATGTCAGGTTACCCATAGTTCATTGCAATGTACCAAATAACAAACCCGGCTCTGCTATATCCGTATAGAATGTATTTTTCTATAGAAGGGACTGTTGTATACGGATCACACTACGGTTTTCCAGAACAGACGCTCTCCCGCTCCCCATAGACATGCATCATATGCAGCTTGCTCTTCACCCTTTAATTGCCAGACAATATGCTGCAAAACAAATTCTGCCCTTTCCCCCTCCCCCCATCCCCCTAAACAATATGGCTGCCACGGCCGGCACGTAAACTATAGCAAAGGTTAAAAAAAAAAAAAAAAAAATAGCAGTTAAGTGTAATCTAAGTCTCACTATGAGCAAATCCTGCAGAACAGATCCTGCAGCTCAAGGTTGTGCGTCCGCCTTCTCCTCCGCCTGTCTCTCTCTCTCTCTCTCTCTCTCTCTCTCTGCGTCTGTCTCTCTTTGTTTCCATGGAAATACTCCCGGGGGTTCCTGCACCGCTCAGCGTTACAGCATGGAGGGACTATGGGGCTGGAGAGGACGCCTTGTCCTGCACAGAAATGGCTTCAGAGCACAGACTGCAGGGGGCGCTGTAGGGTGATAGTGGTATGGTAATGTGGGGGGCTATAGGAGAAGGGTACAACGCCAGCTGTGATTGATGGAGATGACTAAGGCGTGACAAAGAATATGTGGGGGCCGACTACTACGGTGCGACGCAGAATATGGGGGCACAAATGGCGTGATGGAGAATCAGGGCGGGGCGTAGAACGTGGGGCGTAGAACGTGGGGCATAGAACGTGGGGCGTAGAACGTGGGGCGTAGAACGTGGGGCGTAGAACGTGGGGCGTAGAACGTGGGGCGTGGATCCTGACTACAATGTGATGTAGAATTAGGAGGGAAGTGGCTGCACGTGACTTAGGATAAGGGGGCACTAACTACAGCACCACATAGAATAAGGGGGCACGGACTGCAACAGGACGCAGAATATGGAAATGGCGCAATGGAGAATAAGGGGGTGGAGTAGAACACGGGGCGCGGGTGCTATAATGTGATGTAGAATTAGGGGGCACCGACTACGGCCTAACATAGGATAAGGGGGCACCAATGGCAGCGTGACGTAGAATAAGGGGGCACCGCCTATGGTAGAGGGTTAGTAATGAGGTTTATTATACAGGGACAGTAAGATGAAGCCGCACTGGACAAGCATGGAGAATAATAATAGTCAGTGCACCTATATTAGTACTAGAGAGGGTATTAGGTGCACTGACTATTATCAGAGGGTGTATTAGGTGCAATGACTATTATCAGAGAGTGTATTAGGTGCACTGACTATTATTACAGGGTGTATTAGGTGCACTGACTATTATTACAGGGTGTATTAGGTGCACTGACTTATTACAGGGTGTATTAGGTGCACTGACTTATTACAGGGTGTATTAGGTGCACTGACTATTATTACAAGGTGTATTAGATGCACTGACTATTATTACAAGGTGTATTAGGTGCACTGACTATTATTACAAGGTGTATTAGGTGCACTGACTATTATCAGAGAGTGTATTAGGTGCACTGACTATTATTACAGGGTGTATTAGATGCACTGACTATTATTACAAGGTGTATTAGGTGCACTGACTATTATTACAGGGTGTATTAGGTGCACTGACTTATTACAAGGTGTATTAGGTGCACTGACTATTATTACAAGGTGCATTAGGTGTACTGACTTATCAGAGGGTGTATTAGGTGCACTGACTATTATTACAAGGTGTATTAGATGCACTGACTATTATTACAGGGTGTATTAGGTGCACTGAATATTATCAGAGGGTGTATTAGGTGCACTGATTATTATCAGAGGGTGCACTGACTATTATTACAGGGTTTATTAGGTGCACTGACTATTATTACAGGGTGTATTAGGTGCACTGGCTATTATTACAAGGTGTATTAGGTGCACTGACTATTATCAGAGGGTGTATTAGATGCACTGACTATTATTACAAGGTGTATTAGATGCACTGACTATTATTACAGGGTGTATTAGGTGCACTGAATATTATCAGAGGGTGTATTAGGTGCACTGACTATTATTACAGGGTTTATTAGGTGCACTGACTATTATTACAGGGTGTATTAGGTGCACTGACTATTATTACAGGGTGTATTAGATGCACTGACTATTATTACAGGGTGTATTAGGTGCACTGACTATTATTACAGGGTGTATTAGGTGCACTGACTATTATTACAGGGTGTATTAGGTGCACTGACTATTATTACAGGGTGCATTAGATGCACTGACTATTATTACAGGGTGTATTAGGTGCACTGAATATTATTACAGGGTGTATTAGGTGCACTGACTATAGGACTAGAGTAATATGCAGGTACATTAGTGGGCAGTTCAGTATATTAGTATGTGGCTCAGTGGTCAGCAGTATTGTCTTGCAGCGCTGGAGTCCTGGGTTTGAATCCTGCCAAGGGCAAATCTGTAGGGAGTCTGTATGCTCTCCCTGTGTTCAGTGGGTTTCCTCCGGGTACTTCGGTTTATATATAGGTGCATTGCCTGTGAGTAGAGGGTATATAGGTGCATTGCCTGTGAGTAGAGGGTATATAGGTGCATTGCCTGTGAGTAGAGGGTATATAGGTGCATTGCCTGTGAGTAGAGGGTATATAGGTGCAGTGACTGTGAGTAGAGGGTATATAGGTGCATTGCCTGTGAGTAGAGGGTATATAGGTGCAGTGACTGTGAGTAGAGGGTATATAGGTGCATTGCCTGTGAGTAGAGGGTATATAGGTGCATTGCCTGTGAGTAGAGGGTATATAGGTGCAGTGACTGTGAGTAGAGGGTGTATAGGTGCATTGCCTGTGAGTAGAGGGTATATAGGTGCAGTGACTGTGAGTAGAGGGTGTATAGGTGCATTGCCTGTGAGTAGAGGGTATATAGGTGCAGTGACTGTGAGTAGAGGGTATATAGGTGCATTGCCTGTGAGTAGAGGGTATATAGGTGCAGTGACTGTGAGTAGAGGGTGTATAGGTGCATTGCCTGTGAGTAGAGGGTATATAGGTGCAGTGACTGTGAGTAGAGGGTGTATAGGTGCAGTGACTGTGAGTAGAGGGTATATAGGTGCAGTGACTGTGAGTAGAGGGTATATAGGTGCAGTGACTGTGAGTAGAAGGTATATAGGTGCAGTGACTGTGAGTAGAGGGTATATAGGTGCAGTGACTGTATAGGTGCATTGCCTGTGAGTAGAGGGTATATAGGTGCATTGCCTATATAGAGTAGATGGTAATATAAGGGTACACATGGGGTAAGATTCACGGCCAGAGGCTTCAGTTCAGATGTAATCAGTGTTCGGGAGAAGATGCAGCTACACAACCCTGAGCCTAGGAGGTGCTAGAGGGTAACGGTGCAGATATTGTAGTTATTACGGTTGTATAGACCTGAGATCCAGATATTGAATAATTATTCTTTAATGTGGAAGTTTTAGTTAAGAACCAATCAAATGGCCATGAATTTAGTGGTGGGGGTGGGGTGAGAACTAATGTCTGGCTCCTTTATGACCCCTCCATTCCCTTTAAGCCACAAAGTGAAAGTTAGCTTTAGGAACAGGTTCCACAAGGATATGGGTGCAGGCACAAGGTGAGACACTGCAAAGATTATGAAGGGGGGGGGGGGGGGGGGTCTGTGCTGGGTCTTCTTGTTCCCCTATTCCTCAGCAGTAATATAGCAGGCAAAGAGTGAAACACCTGAAGGTTTGGGGATTGGGAGTGACTGGAGGGGTCAATGACTGGTGATTGGGGTCAGGGGTGACAACCCCGCTGGCTGCAGGTCCTTAGTATATTGTTTGGTGGCCCAGCCCTGACTATGGGGTGCCAGGAGCTGGGATTACAATGAGCTACCCCTACAGCAGAGGGCGCTGTAGGACAAGGGGACACTGAAAGGGCCAGATAGTGTCTGAGCCCTGCGGAGGGATTGTGGGGAGGCTCAGGAGCTCAGAGCTGATGTTTTATGGCAGGAATGTCTGACAAGTCCCCGGGCCCTGAAATCTTACAGCGGGGCCCGGGCAGCTGTGACTGAGAACTCACAAAGATTGTGGCCTCCAGGTCAAGTATGAGGTAACCAGCAGGGCTGAGGCCTGCGGGGCAGGAATGAGGTAACTGTGGGGGAGGCCTTGTCCTCTCAGGATGTGGAGGATGAGAGGTGAGCAATGTCTCAGGATTGCAAGGAGAGGAGGAGCAAGAACTGCCCCCTGGACCCCCCCACCCCAACCACCCCCTTCCCCAGATGGGAGTCATTAACTAACATTACACTGCTGAGCTGGGGGTAAGAGAGACAGCCCCAAATACAGCCTGATAAAGAGACCGTCCTGCAGATAGAGCAAGATGTATACAGAGACTGTCCTATAGATGGAGTATACTGTATACTCAGAGAGACAGCCCCAAATACAGCCTGATAAAGAGACCGTCCTGCAGATAGAGCAAGATGTATACAGAGACTGTCCTACAGATGGAGTATACTGTATACTCAGAGAGACAGCCCCAAATACAGCCTGATAAAGAGACAGTCCTGCAGATAGAGCAAGATGTATACAGAGACTGTCCTATAGATGGAGTATACTGTATACTCAGAGAGACAGCCCCAAATACAGCCTGATAAAGAGACCGTCCTGCAGATAGAGCAAGATGTATACAGAGACTGTCCTATAGATGGAGTATACTGTATACTCAGAGAGACAGCCCCAAATACAGCCTGATAAAGAGACCGTCCTGCAGATAGAGCAAGATGTATACAGAGACTGTCCTACAGATGGAGTATACTGTATACTCAGAGAGACAGCCCCAAATACAGCCTGATAAAGAGACAGTCCTGCAGATAGAGCAAGATGTATACAGAGACTGTCCTACAGATGGAGTATACTGTATACTCAGAGAGACAGCCCCAAATACAGCCTGATAAAGAGACAGTCCTGCAGATAGAGCAAGATGTATACAGAGACTGTCCTACAGATGGAGTATACTGTATACTCAGAGAGACAGCCCCAAATACAGCCTGATAAAGAGACAGTCAGTTCTGCAGATAGAGTATACAGTATACTCAGAGACAGTCCTACAGATGGAGTATACTGTATAGTCAGAGAGAGACCCAAATATAGCATGATAAAGAGACAGTTCTGCAGGTGGAGTATACTGTATACTCAGAGACAGTCCTGTACAGAGAGAGCAGACTGTGGTGACCTGAGTGTAAGAGACCAAATACTGTGTATTATTAGACAGTCCTGCAGATGGAGCAGAAGATGGTGGCCTGGGGGAGGGGGGGTGTAAGAGTCCCAATATTGGTTATTAAGAGAGTGCTCAGCACCTAGGAAACATACTGTGAATCAACATAGACTGCCATTACACCAGGCAAGGAGAGACAGATGTGTATACTGTGCATAAAGAAAAGAGACAGCCCAGAAGAATCTCCAAAGGCAGGAAAAGAGACAGTGTCCTCTACAATAGACAGTGACCATCACAGTGGGGAGAGAGTCCATGATAGGGTGTGGATCCACAGGGCAGGAGACAGCAGGTCAACACTCATTGTATAGCAGAAGTGATAAGAGACAGCCTTCACATGTAAAGAGACAGTTTTTACAAATCAACTTTGTGCTATAAGATCTCAGACAAAAATACATTTAATGTGACTGCAACACAAGAAGATACAATGCATAGAAGAGAGACAGATACAATGCATAGAAGAGAGACAGATACAATGCATAGAAGAGAGACAGATACAATGTATAGAAGAGAGACAGATACAATGCATAGAAGAGAGACAGATACAATGCATAGAAGAGAGACAGATACAATGTATAGAAGAGAGACAGATACAATGTATAGAAGAGAGACAGATACAATGTATAGAAGGAAGACAAAGATACAATGTATAGAAGGAAGACAAAGATACAATGTATAGAAGGAAGACAAAGATACAATGTATCAATCTGCAACACTATCAGAGCACTGGCATTGTGACTAAAGAGACAGCCTCTAACAATAGACAGGCATGGGAGACATGGACAAAGGCTGCGAGAGGACAGACACCAGAGACATGCTCCAGTGGTGAAGAGACATCTCCAGGAGGAGGCAGCTGTGATGAGCCTGACATGTATCCTCTCCAGCCTGGAGCCCTGGTTGGGGCCCCGACACCCCCAGCAGCACTCTACATACCACTGCAGCCCAGAGACAGTCACACCCAGGAGACAAGCACAGCAGGCAGCCCACGGAGACAGACCCACAACACACACTGAATGCCTCTTACCTCTGAATAGCAGAGACTGACTGCCAGCACAGAGTGAGAGACAGCCAGAGACCGCCTGAGACTGCCCAGGGGGAGTGGAGAGGGCGAGGCCTGCAGATGACTGGGAGTGTGTCACACTATTGGTATGTGCAATGTGCTCACTCTCTAGGTGTCTGAGCTCTCTGATCAGTGTGTGCAGGGCTGTCTACCTGAGGGGGCTGTCTCATGGTGCATGCATGCTTATGGCTGTCTCATGGTGCATTCATGTTTATGGCTGTCTATCTGAGTGGGGCTGTCTCATGGTGCATGCATGTTTATGGCTGTCTACCTGAGTGGGGCTGTCTCATGGTGCATGCATGCTTATGGCTGTCTCATGGTGCATGCATGTTTATGGCTGTCTACCTGAATGGGGCTGTCTCATGGTACATGCATGTGTATGACTGTCTACCATAACTTGTCTTTAGTTACATGTATGCTTATAGCTGTCTCTTGCTATATGAATGTTCATGACTGTCTCTTTATTCATGTTTATAGCTGTCTACCTGAGCGTAGCTGTGTCTAGTGGCATACATGTTCATGGATGTCTCTTGACATATGAAAGCTCATGCCTGTCTATCTGAGTGTGGTCATATCTAGGTGTATGCATGGTTAAGGCTGTCTACTTCAGTGTGGCTGTCCCTTTGTGTACGCATGTTCATGGCTGTGTACCTGACTGTGGCGGTCTCTTGATTCCTTCATATTCATTGCTGTCTGAGTGTGGCTGTCTCATAGTGTATGCATGTTCACGGCTGTCTAAGGAGTTATTCATTCTTTGGCTCTTGTGTCCCGAGTCTCTCTCTAGCTCCAGCCTTGTCCACCATTCATGGTTTCATCATGGTCCATAAATACCTCACCACAGGAGGGCGCTGTATTAAGAGATGGTCAGTGAGCAAAGTAACACGGTCTTGACCAGCTTGACCCCTAAATCTAAAGGTAGAGTCAATTGGGCCCCAAAAACATAAGCTCTCATAATGTGACCGTCTGGTCCTGAAACGCGTTTAATCATATTTTCCAATTGTACCATAAACGTAATCTTATTAGGGATAATGGACTTTTCCTTACAATTTTACTTTCTCTGAATCTGAAGAACCGGCTCGTCCAGTCCTGAAACGCGTCATAATTGGAGAGAATTTTCTTTTAACTTCATCTCCTAATCTGGAGGGATCGGGCCAGTCCTGACACATGTTATTACATAGAATGTGGTGAACTTTTTCTTTCATTTACTTTCTCTTATTCTGTAGAAACGGGTCAGTTCAGTTCCAAAACGCACCGTAACAGGAGTCTTGAAATGCATTAATGGATATAATAAACCGTAGCACTTTCCCCTTATCTATAGAAAGGGAAATTTCAGTCCCAAACTGTTATTAACTTAGTCATCGGACCCTCTCTTAATCTGCAGAATGTGTCACTACAGTCCCAAAATGCGTCGCAACTAGAGATAATTAAGATATCCTTTCTATATTACTTTTTTAATGTGAAGAAAAGGCCAGTCCAAAAATACCTTACTATTGGAGGACTAATTCCTTTGATCTTCTCTTTCACACGCAGAGATCAATCCAATTCTGAAATGCGTTGTGTATATTTATTTTTTACATTTTACATATTCTTAAAGGTGGTCATTGTAAGCCTGAAATGCACAGTAACTAAATTTATCTAATCTTTGAGTCTTTCTTCTATCTGAAGAAGTGACTAGTTTTGTCCTGTCCTGAAATGCGTTACAACAGGACACAATTATTTTTTTCGATATTGCTTTCTCTTAGTCGAAAGTAGAGGCCGGTCAAGTCCTGAAACTTCCTTTTAGAGATATTAAACCATTCCTTTCAGTCGCCTTCTAATTTAAAGGGTGTCATTCCGGTTCAAAAACGCGTTTCCAGTTGATAATTTACGGGGGTTTTCTTAAAGTTAGTTTCTCTGAATCAGAAGGGATCGTTCTAGCACCTAAACTTGTGATTACTCGGAATATTGAAGCATTTCTTTCAATCTTCCTTCTATCTGAAAAAAATGGGCTAGTGCAGCCCTAAAACGCGTAGTTGGATATTATCTTATTCTGAAGACGATGTCAATCGAGTTCTGAAATGCGTTACTATTGGCAAAAATAAACCTTTTGTCTCAATTTTCTCTTTAATATGTAGAGATCAGTCCAGTTCCAAACGCGTTTCCAGTGCAGACTTTTTTAATATTTCACACTCTCTTAAAGGGCGTCATTATGATATGATCCGAGGAGTTATTGAACCTGAAACGAGTTAAGTCTAAAGTAGAGGCCGGTCAAGTCTTGAAATGTTTCTTTCAGTCTCCTTATAATTTGAAGCAATCACTCCTAATCCAAAACGCATTTTAAGTTTGACAATTACTTTTTTTTATAAATGTTACCTACTCTTAATCCATAGGGATTGATCTAGCTCCTAAACGCGTGACTACCGGGGATATTGAACCTTTCCCTTCAATCTTCTCTTTAGCTGAAAAATTGACTAATGTAGCCCCGAAATGCGTTATTAATGGATATAACATTGTATTTCGAGGCCTGACCAGTCCTGAAACGCGTTGTTGTTAGAAATATTGAACTTTTTCTATCTTCTTCTTAATCAGGTGTTGTCTATCTAGGGACTAAGTGCCTGGTTAGTTGGGATATTGAACCTTTGATTTCAATCTTCTTCATCTAGGATTGGGGGTCCTGAAACGCGTTATTGGATCTTAAGTTTTGAATTGACCCTAAATTTCACCTGAAATCTGCCTCTCATTGCTTTCAATCGGACACAACTTTTTTTTCTTTGTGCTGATAATAGAAGCGTGTTACACGTATGATATTGTGTAATACATGTTGTGTCCATTGTACATGCACATGTTTTGCCTGTTGCCCCCTCCATGCTCCTTCCTTTGCTTCTTTCCTTCCTTCTGGTCGGTGCATGTGCCTCACATTCCACAGCAGGCGGTGAGGGATTTCTCTGTGTAGCCCGGGCCTTGGTGTAGTATATACATAGTAACTTCTAGAACTGTATACAATGTATATGGGACTATAGAAGCTTCTATGGATACAATGTATCAATCTGTAACCTGTGTGTTTTGTTTATCCCTGCAGAATATTTGCAAAGTTTGCAGCTTGAGTTGTGACTGTTGCAGTTTTTCTTGCTGAGTGCGGGCCCTTTGTGACCGTCTCTTTGTGTTTCCTTGCAGTCTCCTGGACGTCTCACGGTGACCTCACTCCGACAGTTCTCTTTGCCCATAAAAGGAACAAACCCCAAACCAGGAAATAAGGAGCGGACCTGCCAGGAGCCCCCTCCCCTGACACATGTAAGTGTAGTTCTACATCACGGGCCTGCCCTCTCCTGGTGATCACACATTCCTGTGTCATACCCCAGTGACCCCCCCCCCTACACCAGTACCCCCCCCCCCCCTTTCCTTGCATTACTGGAATCCGCACAACCTCTTCTGTACACACTCAAGTCTATCACATACTTCACGGCAGAACATGCACATTACAACCTGGCAAACCATAACTGTACGCTCACGTCATGTCCTGTCTGCTTATGGGAAAGCTGGGTGACAGCCAACATGGCCACTATTAAAATTGCAGTAAAGGTCATCCCACCTGGTGATGGGATTCTACTATGTGCTGATGTTCAGAGAGTCAGGATTTATTGTTTTGCATGGCCTATCTGTTTCTGGGAAAGCTGGGTAACCTTACACTACGCTACACTCATATTGTGAACAGAACTGCAAGATAGATTATTTACTTTATCTGTTTCTAGGAAAGCTGGGTAGCGATCAAAGTGACCACTCGTCACCCACCTAGTAGGGTTACTCTGTGATACATTGCACCTATGCTGTAGACTGAGCCATTTTCTTTGTCTTATCTATACCTGGGAAAGTTGGGTAGCAGAGGTCATGACCTATTACTGTGTATCTGCATTGCATTTATGTTGTAGCATCTATTACTTGTCTTAACTGTGTCTGGGAAAGCTGGGTGACGACTGTCATGGCCACCGTTGTATTTCAAAAGAAAAAAACCAAGACAGATTCAGCGGGGTCTTCACACTACTTTCCCAGACTCCACAACAATAAATTTGGGTTTGATACGTTTTTCAGATGATTAAGGATTGCTTTTCAGGAGCTTAGAAAAGCTGAGTGTCAGTCCATGGTACAGCTGTCTTGCCGGCCATGGTAATGGGGATGATTATTAGTAATTAAGACATCTTCAATGACCAGATCTGCCCCCAGCAGGGCCTTTGAGTGGTGCCCCCTGAGGCATGACCGGGCTGGTGCCTCGCACAATAGGTGAGATAATCTCCTTGTGAAGGATCAATCACTTCAGATCTCCTCAACTGCGGCTCTGGTGTCCTCCGAGGGCTGAGCTGGGTCATGTATGGTCATCACAGTGGTCCTAACCCCCCCCCCCCCCAACCCTGATAACATAGACTATAATACCCAGTATATGGCCGTGGTGTCCTCCGAGGGCCGAGCTGGGTCATGTATGGTCATCACAGTGGCCCTAACCCCTCACACCCTGATAACATAGACTATAATACCCAGTATATGGCTCTGGTGTCCTCCGAGGGCCGAGCTGGGTCATGTATGGTCATCACAGCCGTCCTAACCCCTCACACCCTGATAACATAGACTATAATACCCAGTATATGGTCGTGGTTTCCTCCGAGGGCCGAGCTGGGTCATGTATGGTCATCACAGCGGCCCTAACCCCTCACACCCTGATAACATAGACTATAATACCCAGTATATGGCCGTGGTGTCCTCCGAGGGCTGAGCTGGGTCATGTATGGTCATCACAGCCATCCTAACCCCTCACACCCTGATAACATAGACTATAATACCCAGTATATGGCCGTGGTGTCCTCCGAGGGCTGAGCTGGGTCATGTATGGTCATCACAGCCATCCTAACCCCTCACACCCTGATAACATAGACTATAACACCCAGTATATGGCCGTGGTGATCTCCGAGGGCCAAGCTGGGTCATGTATGGTCATCACAGCTGTCCTAACCCCTCACACCCTGATAACATAGACTATAACACCCAGTATATGGCCGTGGTGTCCTCCGAGGGCCAAGCTGGGTCATGTATGGTCATCACAGCCGTCCTGACCCCTCACACCCTGATAACATAGACTATAATACCCAGTATATGGCCGTGGTGTCCTCCGAGGGCTGAGCTGGGTCATGTATGGTCATCACAGTGGTCCTAACCCCTCACACCCTGATAACATAGACTATAATACCCAGTATATGGCCGTGGTGTCCTCCGAGGGCTGAGCTGGGTCATGTATGGTCATCACAGTGGTCCTGACCCCTCACACCCTGATAACATAGACTATAATACCCAGTATATGGCCGTGGTGTCCTCCGAGGGCTGAGCTGGGTCATGTATGGTCATCACAGCCATCCTAACCCCTCACACCCTGATAACATAGACTATAATACCCAGTATATGGCCGTGGTGTCCTCCGAGGGCCGAGCTGGGTCATGTATGGTCATCACAGCCATCCTAACCCCTCACACCCTGATAACATAGACTATAATACCCAGTATATGACTCTGGTGTCCTCCGAGGGCTGAGCTGGGTCATGTATGGTCATCACAGCGGCCCTAACCCCTCACACCCTGATAACATAGACTATAATACCCAGTATATGGCTCTGGTGTCCTCCGAGGGCCGAGCTGGGTCATGTATGGTCATCACAGCGGCCCTAACCCCTCACACCCTGATAACATAGACTATAATATCCAGTATATGGCTGTGGTGTCCTCCGAGGGCCGAGCTGGGTCATGTATGGTCATCACAGTGGTCCTGACCCCTCACACCCTGATAACATAGACTATAATACCCAGTATATGGCCGTGGTGTCCTCCGAGGGCCGAGCTGGGTCATGTATGGTCATCACAGTGGTCCTGACCCCTCACACCCTGATAACATAGACTATAATACCCAGTATACACTCACCGGCCACTTTATTAGGTACACCATGCTAGTAACGGGTTGGACCCCCTTTTGCCTTCAGAACTGCCTCAGTTCTTCGTGGCATAGATACAACAAGGTGCTGGAAGCATTCCTCAGAGATTTTGGTCCATATTGACATGATGACATCACACAGTTGCAGTCGCAGATTTGTCGGCTGCACATCCATGATGCGAATCTCCCGTTCCACCACATCCCAAAGATGCTCCTCTATTGGATTGAGATCTGGTGACTGTGGAGGCCATTAGAGTACAGTGAACTCATTGTCATGTTCAAGAAACCAGTCTGAGATGATTCCAGCTTTATGACATGGCATTGCATTATCCTGCTGAAAGTAGCCATCAGATGTTGGGTACATTGTGCTCATAAAGGGATGGACATGGTCAGCAACAATACTCAGGTAGGCTTTGGCATTGCAACGATGCTCAATTGGTACCAAGGGGCCCAAAGAGTGCCAAGAAAATATTCCCCACACCATGACACCACCACCACCAGCCTGAACCGTTGATACAAGGCAGGATGGATCCATGCTTTCATGTTGTTGACGCCAAATTCTGACCCTACCATCCGAATGTCGCAGCAGAAATCGAGACTCATCAGACCAGGCAACGTTTTTCCAGTCTTCAATTGTCCAATTTCGATGAGCTTGTGCAAATTGTAGCCTCAGTTTCCTGTTCTTAGCTGAAAGGAGTGGCACCCGGTGTGGTCTTCTGCTGCTGTAGCCCATCTGTAGCCTCAAAGTTGGACGTACTGTGCGGCGTTCAGAGATGCTCTTCTGGCTACCTTGGGTGTAACGGGTGGCTATTTGAGTCACTGTTGCCTTTCTATCAGCTCGAACCAGTCTGGCCATTCTCCTCTGACCTCTGGCATCAACAACGCATTTCCGCCCACAGAACTGCCGCTCACTGGATGTTTTTTCTTTTTCGGACCATTCTCTGTAAACCCTAGAGATGGTTGTGCGTGAAAATCCCAGTAGATCAGCAGTTTCTGAAATACTCAGACCAGCCCTTCTGGCACCAACAACCATGCCACGTTCAAAGGCACTCAAATCACCTTTCTTCCCCATACTGATGCTCGGTTTGAACTGCAGGAGATTGTCTTGACCATGTCTACATGCCTAAATGCACTGAGTGGCCGCCATGTGATTGGCTGATTAGAAATTAAGTGTTAACGAGCAGTTGGACAGGTGTACCTAATAAAGTGGCCGGTGAGTGTATGGCCGTGGTGTCCTCCGAGGGCCGAGCTGGGTCATGTATGGTCATCACAGTGGTCCTGACCCCTCACACCCTGATAACATAGACTATAATACCCAGTATATGGCTGTGGTGTCCTCCGAGGGCCGAGCTGGGTCATGTATGGTCATCACAGTGGTCCTGACCCCTCACACCCTGATAACATAGACTATAACACCCAGTATATGGCCGTGGTGTCCTCCGAGGGCCGAGCTGGGTCATGTATGGTCATCACAGCCATCCTAACCCCTCACACCCTGATAACATAGACTATAATACCCAGTATATGGCTCTGGTGTCCTCCGAGGGCCGAGCTGGGTCATGTATGGTCATCACAGCCACCCTAACCCCTCACACCCTGATAACATAGACTATAATACAATAATATCCAGTATGTGGCCGGACACTCCTCTATAGACACAACACTGAGTAACCTGGGGCGCACACTCGGCCGCTCCCTCGCCGCCGCTCACTGTACGTTTCCTATCTTTCTAGAATTCCTCGGTGTGACTATTACCAGTCTGTACAGGCGAAGCTGATGAGATAAGCGATGACGCTGCTGACGTGTTCGTGTCTTAAAGTGATCAGTGACAAGGAGGCGATGATGGCGATGATGTAACCCCAGAAATCTCTGATGTCATTCTGACACTTGTTACACTGACTGCGACTATTCGATACAAAGTATCTAAGAGGAGAAGCGACAATAAACTATAATGGGAGGATTTATGGGGCGAGTGAAAGGGGCGTCAGAAGGAATTTGTGCAGCTCCTGTTGGCGTAGACTTCAGGAATTGTTTAAGTCATTTATACAAAAGTCTTCAGCCACTGTCTTAAAAAATGGTGAGAAGGAGCAGAACCAAGATGGGGCCAATGTAGGGCACAATAAAGGGCTGTGTGGCACAGATACACCATGTAAACACCCGTATACTACCGAAAACTGGTGTCCATGGGTTAGGACATCCCCCAATGTGTATATATATGAATGTGTGCGCATGGATGGAAGTATAAGCGACTGCGTACATATAGTAAATATGATAGACAATGTGTATGGGGATCTCAGGCAGTGTGCCTATGGATATAGGAGGCAATGAGTGTATGTATCAGAGATAGTGCAGTATATAGGTATAAGTCAGTGTGTATATATGGATCTGTATAGGAGACTGTGTGTCTGTATATGGGTCTGCATAGGAGACTATGAGTGTATACGGATCCGTATATGTATGTAGGAGCGTTGTTTTGTGTTGTGTATTACTCTGACTTCTTAGACTTGTAGTGCCCGCCTGGGTGCAGTATATATGTATAAGACAGTGAGTGTGTGTATATATGGATCTGTATAGGGGACTGTGTATATATGGATCTGTATAGGGGACTGTGTATATATGGATGTGTATGTGTATATTGTGCGATGCTATATGTTGTGTATTACTCTGACTTCTTGGACTTGTAGTACAGGTATGCCCGCCTGGGTGCAGTATATATGTATATGACAGTGAGTGTGTGTATATATATATATGGATTTGTATAGGGGACTGTGTATATATGGATCTGTATGTGTATGTTGTGCGATGCTATATGCCCGCCTGGGTACTGGGGTACTAACACTCTCCCCCTTGGGGTACCTACAGTTTCTGACTTGCAGACCTCATAGACACTTGGGCTATCTGGTTGTAATACACAATGTCTAATCCTCTCTGCTGTTGGGCATGCTTGTACTTGTAGTTCCTCCATTAGTCCTCCTCCTCAGTCTCGCCCCCTGATTCTTACATCTGTCCGCCCGCTCCCCTCCTACGCCTCCTTTCCCCCCTTCCTTGCAGATCTCTCTGCTCCTTCCATGGGACCCTCCTCCCACCCACACACAGCTGTGCTTTCTGACAGACCCCCTGCTTTTCTTCTGCTGACAACCCCCTGCTTCTTCTCAGAGGGCAGATCTGGTGATTATTACCAGGGCGGCTCTGCCAGGTCGTGCCCCGTGCCCAGCCTTGGCCCACTGCGAGGTCCGGCCCTTAAAGAAGACTTTCACCTAAAATCTTCAGATAAAATCTCCCATCTGCTGCAGTCAAACTACTAAAAATACCACCTGTGCCTGGAAGACTAATAACCAATATGGCCAGCATTACAGCTCTCTCAGGGGTCAATACCCAGCTTTCCCAGGACCCTGAGTGCCATATCTCCTCTTGGTTCCCTTATTGCTACCTAACTGGACAGATCTGGCTCTCAGGGCTTAGAAACCTTGGGGGTCCTCACCTGCCAAGAGCAGCCTAAGAAGTTGTCACCCAGCTTTCCCAGACACCTGACCCTCTGGCTAGGTATGCAGTGATCTATCGCTTGCTTCCTTATTGCTAGACAGATTTGACACTCAGAAGTCTGGAAAGATGAGTCGTATTAGCAGCCATATTGGTTGTCACCCAGCTTTCCCACACACCTGAATATCAAATCTGCCTACTTCTGCAGTGATATCTTTTGTGCTCATATAGCGGTATACAGTAACTAGGAACGCTGGGAAAGCTGGGTATTGGAACTATATGGGAGCTGAATTAGTAGCCATGTTAATAATCACCCAGCTTTTTGTGGATTGGATTTTTGGAGAATGACGCATGGATTTACATCAACTATGATTATTTTTTTTATTTTTTTTTTAGCATCCTCTCGGTGTGAGCCGGTCTTAAGCAGTTGTGTTATATTCCATTTCTGCAATAGTCGCCCGCTCAGGGTGTGTCGGGAAGTTCCTCTTTCAGATCTGTCATTATCTGGCAGGTAATTGTGGACTATCTGCTTCTCTATTCCATAAATCAGGGACTTTCCATTTCTGGGAAAGCTGGGTGACAACCAGTGACTGCCATTAAATATCCTGAGGGCAAAATTCCCCTTAAGTCTGCGGAAAAGCAGGAGAGAGAAAAGCTGGGTGACAAGAAGTCTGGCCAGGACAGGTACTCAGCTTTTCCAGACTCCTGAAAGGCAAACCTATCTGTGTCACTGTATCAACTTTTCTATTGAAACTGTTTCCTCTCATAATGCATTGCAACAATGTAACAAACTGTTTGCCAATGTCTGACAGTGCTCATCCTGGGCTTCCTGGTTCATGGATAGAATATTAGTGTCAGTGTATTGAGATAGATGACAAGGTGCAGGTCATCGTGAATCTCTCACCAGTGTATCTGCACTGTGCCCAAATATATGGGGGCCCCTCAGCCAACCCAGATTGAGTGGGACAGTCCTGCATTTTGGGTGCTGTTCCAGGTAATGGGTCACAATTTCAGCTTTATCCAACCCTAAATGGAGCTCCGTGGTCGCGACTGAGTGTGTCATCTGATGTGGGGCCGAGTCTGCAGTTGAGTGCGCTGGGGTGACCGTCAAAGGGGCATCCGAGTATATTCTATAATGTCCTCACCTCTATAGGGGCTTCCGATAGGTTCTGTATAGGACTTGCTTTATGTTCAGTGGAATGTACCATTGTGAGCCCCCCCTTGGAGGAGCATCAGCCTGCACTCATGTGCATTAGGGTGGAGGGGTCACTATATTGTTTGGGCTGCCTGAGAGGTCACTAAATTATGTGGGCACACTGAAGTATTAGAACACCCCTGTCTAAACTAGTAACAGTAACCGACGGGCCAAATTTTGGTTAACTTCATTTTTTTGTCCTTCTTTAAGTCTATTAATATGTGGAATAAAGTTAGATGAGACTGTATCAGCATGCACCAGATTTATCAAACAGGATTAGGCACTGTGATAAATCTGGTGTAGTTTGCTTAGAATTTGTTAGTAAATCTGCAAAACTGTATCAATTTCGGATCTTGGTTGTTCAGTTCTGGGATTAGGTCATTCTCCAGGTATTGGGAGCAGCACCCAGTCACCCCGTCATCCCAGTCACCCAGACACCCCAGTCACCGAGTCACCCCATTACCCCAGTCACCCAGTCACCGAGTCACCCCATTACCCCAGTCACCCCAGCCCTGAGCTGTATGGCCAGGTTCACACGGTAATCTCTCGGCTTTGTCTGCAGCACCTTGTCCTGAACACTCAGCCTTGTGTCATCCGATCTCGTCATTGTTCTGTCTCCGGGAGCAGCTGCCAAACATCCTCTCCTGCTGACTTGTGCAAATATCCGGAGACGTCGTCGCAATCCAGGAATTCTCCATTGACAGAAGTTTAGTGATATTCAGAGAGACTCGACCTTCATTCCAAGGCTCCTTGTTCCAAAGGTCCGAGACCAAAAGGGATTGCCCTAATAATAAATATGGCTTGTGATAGCCGCAGGGCCGGGGCCAGGCGTGGTGCAGAGTCTGTATGGCTGGAGCTTCCAAACCTCATCTCATACATTGGGTGAAATCTGTCTCTGGACCAACCTAACAGAACCTTCTTCGTGTAGATTGTGCTCCAGATCAGCGGCACAATAAATAATATCACCACCATATAGTGACCGTATATACTAGTGTTACACCCATCTGCAGACCGTACAACTGCTTGTAGTGCAATATGACTTTGTTATACACCTTTCCCTTGTTCTCCATCCAGCCCAGATCGCCATGATGTCCACGTTTGTTCTGATTTGTTCCGAGAGTATACGGTCTGTTTGGATTTTAAGGGGTCGGTATTATTTTCTGGGGTCGGTATTTATTTGGGGCATCTTTCTATTCATTGTGTGACTGTGATAAAGGGGATTACACATCTGTAGACGTGTCGCGTTGACATGACAGATGGCGTGTTACTGGCCTGCGCTACATTAATATCTGTCATGTTAACATTTGTTACATTTCCGATTCGGAAGCCTCAGCTTGGCGGATTCTCCTCGTTACATTGGACACAGTGTTTGGTAAAAACGCAGCTCTGGTGGTGACTAGAGAACACGATGTCATTGAAAGTAGAACTTATATGACGGTTCGGCTTGTAAACAATGGCGGTCACCGCTCGCTGCCCGTGCCTCGGCTGAACTCCGACTTGACTTCTGGAGACAACTGGACGCCATCAGTTTGTGTAATTCTATTTTATGGGAATAACAAAGTTTTCGAGCGATGATGTCACTAATGTTCCATCCGAGGGGCCATAAAACCCAGGCGGCTTATGTTGTATCGGTGGCTGATTGCAGTTTCTAGCAGGGCACGTCCTGCTGCGACATAGAAGCCGAGCCACAATGTGCAGCCCCTCCATCCCAGGCTCAGGTTTCCTACCATGTGTTGGAAGGGATGGGACTTGCAGGAAAGTGATCCTTCATCCCTCCTGTCGGCCGGGCCCACACATATATATTTGTGGATGTTAGAAATTCTTCCACTATCTTTGCACAGGAGGAGGGGGCCGCGGAGTGCCGAGAAGATGCTGAGGATGGCTGCTTCTTATAAGGAGCAACGTGCATCTGCTTAAAGGAACATATGGAAAAATGACTCTGTTTAGATGGGAGATATTTATAGAAGATCTTGTGATCGTCTGCGCCGCTCTGGTCCTGATACCCTGGAGACTCCGATCACTGAATAATATGGAAAAAGGAGCCCTGATCAATGGGGCAGATACTTTTGTAACCATTTTCATTGCCCCGTCTGTAATAACAATTCAAGCAACCTTGTTAATGGTTTTGCCTTTAAATCGCCTACCGTTTTATGTATACAGCTCCTATGCAGACTGGTGTGTCTCCATGTTACAGACTACAAACTCTGTGTAGTCTGATCCTGTCGTCACGTGAATCCCTCTTGCCTGTCTTCTTCATAAACTACAATCCTTTTAAGGCCCCGATTTTTCTACCTTTAATCTATGCAGTGGAAACTATGAATACTCAATGACTGTCTTACAGGATTGATGGCAGCTGCTGTTTGTTGCCCGTGTAATGGTTTTCCCTGTGGTCTAAAAATGTCAACTCTCCAGGGTAACGATGGAGCTTTTTGGAGAACAGGCCTAGTATGTGACATTGGTCAGGTGGGGGGTCGTCAGTATGGGTGACATCTAATCGTGGGGGTGCAAAAAGGAGACATTGGATCCTGGGTGAGGGGAAATTTTTAGGACCCATGAAAGCCCTTTAAGGTGTTAATAAACCAGTTAGTAATGACAGAGGTGGACCTAGGACCCCAAATCTGTAACGGGGCCCCAAAATCTGTATCACTGTAACGGGGCCAGGGCACGAAATCATCTAGTAAAGCTGTAGGAGGACCCTGAGAGAGCAAAGATGCGACGAAAGGTGAGTATCGGTGGTTACTATATTTCCACAACTCCTCTGGGCCCCCACTTATTATACTTTGGGGTTTGACGAGACCCCGTGTATAATAGCGGGTGACTAACCACAAATGTTCAGGTTCAGGTACAAACCAAAACTTTTGAAAAATGTTTGTTGAATCTGGTTTGATCCAAACTGGTTTGCTCATGGCTAAATACTGCCATAATGTACACCTAAGTAATACTGTCATACTGTACACCTAAGTAATACTGTCATACTGTACACCTAAGTAATACTGCCATACGGTACACCTAAGTAATACTGCCATAATGTACACCTAAGTAATACTGTCATACTGTACACCTAAGTAATACTGTCATACTGTACACCTAAGTAATACTGCCATACGGTACACCTAAGTAATACTGCCATACGGTACACCTAAGTAATACTGTCATATGGTACACCTAAGTAATACTGCCATATGGTACACCTAAGTAATACTGCCATATGGTACACCTAAGTAATACTGTCATATGGTACACCTAAGTAATACTGCCATACTGTAACCTAAGTTCTACTGTCATACTATACACCTAAGTAATACTGTCATAACGTACACCTAAGTAATACTGTCATATGGTACATCTAAGTAATACTGTCATAACGTACACCTAAGTAATACTGTCATATGGTAAACCTAAGTAATACTGCCATATGGTAACCTAAGTTCTACTGTCATACTGTACATCTAAGTAATACTGCCATACTATAACCTAAGTAATACTGTCATACTGTACACCTAAGTAATACTGCCATAACGTACACCTAAGTAATACTGTCATATGGTAAACCTAAGTAATACTGCCATATGGTAACCTAAGTTCTACTGTCATACTGTACATCTAAGTAATACTGCCATACTATAACCTAAGTAATACTGTCATACTGTACACCTAAGTAATACTGCCATATGGTACACCTAAGTAATACTGCTATACTGTAACCTAAGTAATACTGCTATACTGTAACCTAAGTAATACTGTCATACTGTACACCTAAGTAATACTGCCATACTGTTCACCTAAGTAATACTGCTATACTGTTCACCTAACCTAAGTAATACTGCCATATGGTACACCTAAGTAATACTGCCATATGGTACACCTAAGTAATACTGCCATATGGTACACCTAAGTAATACTGCTATACTGTAACCTAAGTAATATTGTCATACTGTACACCTAAGTAATACTGCTATACTCTACAGGTAAATAATACTGTAATATTGTACATCCTAAGTGTCATATTGCCATACTGTACACCTAAATAATACTGTCATATTGTACATGGTAGTAGTGCTAAACCAATAAATAATAGATATAAATAAAAACATTAAAATAAGATAGGAAGGGAGACACAAAGGTTGTGATAATCTGTTACAAATACAGTAACCTTAGCGTGTTATATATGTATACCGTACAGTACCAGTATTCCCAGAGAGCAGTGCATTGTGGGAGCTCAGCTGTTACATCACATGACTGACAGCAATGCTTGCCTTAGACTGTTGTCTGTTTCCAAGGACAACCAGAAGAATTTGTAGAGCCGCTCGATACATTGTAGCAGGATCTGTAAAGTGTCTTCTCTCGTATCTTACAGGTTGGACTGCCCCGTTATTTTTCAGGCTTTCCTACTACTGAGATCTCCAGTGATCACATGTAATCCAGGGGTTAAGTGGTTAATTCTCTGCAGCGCCCTCCTCAGGTGATATTAAGTATTACATAGTTCTTATTAAATTCATTGGGCTGCAGTAGACATTCTGTGTCCTCCAGACTGAGATGTCCTCTTTGTAGCTTTCCTAGATGAGGGTCCTAGCTGGGGGAAAAATCTCCCCCCCCCCCCCACACACACACCGCCCTCCTAGACCCCCTCATCATAAGACAGAACTCTCTGAGAATCTTTCACTCTGATGTTGATTTTCCCATTGACACCCTTGGGCGGTGTTTACACCACATAAGTCACCGCTGTGCACTAATGTCACACAGAGACCACAGTGTGAATACAATAATTCACCGAGCAGGCCCCGCCCCATGCTATACCGCCATATCCTCTCTCACTGTAGATGAAGTCATATCAGGCATTGTATTTGTTATAGACAGGTTTACCATTCAGGAGTGTGGAAAAGCTGGGTGAGGTGGTAGTACAACTCCCCCTGTACTGTAGTGCTGATCCCCTCCCCCGCAGGTTATCTTTGGGACCAGAGATGGAATCTTAACAAAGAGAAATAAAAAAAGCAGAAACAAGAAAAACCGCAACAATTCAGAAGAAATGATATCAGGAAGTAGAGTTCTGCCTAAAGGGCTGGGCCCGAGCGAGCGGAAGACCGTATTTATAGGCAACAGGTTGTTGTGGTGTCAACTGAAAAACCAAAAATCATCGGTCCGGGCAGGAAATGTGGCCACAGCCATGAGAGGAGGACCAGGAGTCTGACTGCGGCCAATACCGAAACAGTCAGGGGTGTAGGAGAGACATCTGTGAATGTGATCACATGACACTAACTAGTTATACACAACGCCATACTGTACAACTAGACTGTACGACCATACTACCATACTACTATGCTGTACACCTACATATTACTAAAATACTGTACACCTAGACTGTACTACCATACTGTACACCTAAGTAATGCTGTCCTACTATACACCATGCCATACTACCATACTGTTCACTGAAGTAATACTGCCCTACTATACACCATACTATACTACTATACTGTACACCTAAGTAATTCTGCCCTACTATACACCATACCATACTACTATACTGTACACCTACATAATACTAAAATACTGTGCACCTAGACAATATTACCATACTGTACACCTAAGTAATGCTGCCCTACTATACACCATACCATACAACTATACTGTACACCTATGTAATACTGCCCTACTATACACCATACCATACTACCATACTGTACACCTAAACAATACTAAAATACTGTGCACCTAGACAATATTACCATACTGTACACCTAAGTAATGCTGCCCTACTATACACCATACCATACTACCATACTGTACACCTAAACAATACTAAAATACTGTACACCTAGACAATATTACCATACTGTACACCTAAGTAATGCTGCCCTACTATACATCATGCCATACTACCATACTGTACACCTAAACAATACTAAAATACTTTACACCTAGACTGTACTACCATACTGTACACCTAAGTAATGCTGCCCTACTATACACCATACTATACTACTATACTGTACACCTATGTAATACTGCCCTACTATACACCATACCATACTACTATACTGTACACCTACATAATACTAAAATACTGTACACCTAAGTAATGCTGCCCTACTATATACCTAGACTGTACTGCCATACTGTACACCTAGACAATACTTCCATACTGTATACCTAAGTAATACTGCCATACTATACACCCAGATTATACTATACTGTATACCAACGCAGTTCTGTTTCTGCCTCCTATGATTTCTTTATACTCCTGTCCTGAAATCCTCTGCCCTGCAGTGACGTCACAAGGCTAGCGATGTGGTTGGTGACCATGTGGTGTCACTCGTCCACCCTTCTGTCTTGTGGCCCCCGGGGGTCGGAGTTCGGCTCTTTTAGCCTATTTTTATTTGCCGCTATCAGTGACGTGAATGGTTCCAGTCGCCACAGGCTCGCAGCGTCTTCCGGCGGGCTGGTAATTTTATGTGACAGCTAACACAGATGTTTGTCATTGAAAAATCCTTGTTTGTAATGGTTTGTTACCCGAAGAGGCAAATATTATCCCAGGGGGCGCCGCCGTCCACGTGGCTATGGGTAATGATGAGTCTATTGTCAGGACTGACATGATCCACATTGAGCCCAGGCGGCAGATTATAGCAAACGTTCCACCCATTTACCGGTTCAATTCTGTATAATGGAAACCATCAACAAGCAGGCTAGTTGCTGCTGACGGATCTTATAACTTTTTCTCCCATTCTTTTTTTATGACATCTGATCCATGTCCTGCCACATGAACTTATCTTGAAAACGTCTTATGGCATGTTCACACCTTATTCTGCGACGTAGCCAATACGGTAACTTACCATGACGGCTACAATAGGCGATTGTAAGAAGCAGAGAGTGGCCAGAACCACAAAAAAGTCACATCTATCAACATACATTTGTGACCCAAGATTTCATATGTTAGTAAGTCAGATCTAGAGTAAATGGAAACCAACAACAAGCAGGCTAGCTGCAGCCAGAAAGCGATTTGGCGGTTCTGTTTTTTTTCCTAGTGTACAGATTATATATACAGAATTATAAAACTGGTTCAGTCTCATTCAGTCAAGTGCAATGCTCTGTGAGCTCCACATACCTCCTGTATATTGTTACAGTTGTATCCAGTGCAATGCTCTGTGAGCTCCACATACCTCCTGTATATTGTTACAGTTGTATCCAGTGCAATGCTCTGTGAGCTCCACATACCTCCTGTATATTGTTACAGTTGTATCCAGTGCAATGCTCTGTGAGCTCCACATACCTCCTGTATATTGTTACAGTTGTATCCAGTGCAATGCTCTGTGAGCTCCACATACCTCCTGTATAGTGTTACAGTTGTATTCAGTGCACTACTCTATGAATTCCTGTCCTGATAGTTTGTTACATTGTATCAGTCTCTTACCCAGACTATTCCGCTCACAGAGCATTGTGTAGACTAGATTCAGTGGTAACAAACCCTCAGCTGTGAGCAGTTTTTGTCCTCCGGCTCCTCCTGCTGTTGACATTTCCATAAAGTTTGCTGATGTAAGGTTTGGCGTCTCGGGGCTGGCAGCTTCCGGGCTCTCCTCCTGCTTGCATTTGGCGCTGGCTGCGATCGACTTGACCTTTATTGTCAATGACAACTATAAGACTGTGCAACTATGCAGCTGCTTCCTAGTCCTGTCTGTTCCTGGGAAAGCTGGGTGACCATTGCAACTGCCATTGCTGGATCCTAAATACCAGAGCTCTCTAGAGCAAGGCAAATGTTCCCATCAGGACTCTGGAAAGTCTGGGTGATGACCTGTAATAGTCGCTATATTGCAGTGTCACCCAGCTTTTCCAGGAACGGAAATTCCTTCGTGTTGGAGGATCTTTAGCTGCGCAGGACTATGATGTCATTATCACTAGCCAAGGTGTTCAGAAAAGATGGGTGACAACACCAGGACTTTAGTAGCCGGGCTGTACTCTTTGTCATCCATCTTTCCCAGGGAGAGATAAATCTATAAGACACAGTGTACAGAAGGATGTAGATGTTCCGGAGGATCTGGTGTCGCTGGAATATTTTTCGGAAGGAATGTGACGCGATGCTTAATCCTCCATCGTCCATCTTACCCCAGGGAATTCCACAAATGGTCATGTCCTGCGACACTGCGCAGAGGAATGCGGCGAGACACGACAACCTGCAGGAAAGGCGCACGATAATAGGGGGAGGCATGCTGGGACTTGTAGTGCGCGTGGAGTATCTGCATAACCCATCTCCGGATTCTCACTTGATTGGATTTTTCAGGGTGCCGTCCCTCTGAGGGGGACTTTTGGACCCCTCTCCTGTTCAGATTTATCTGGACACTATGCTCTTGTTCACACACTGCAGATTTTTTCTGCTGATGATTCCACCCCTGGTGCAACGGTCAGAACCACAATGCAGAAAACCACACAGTGCCGGGTGCGTGCAGGGCTAGCTCTATTTTTGCAAAAAAATTCTGCAGCCAGACTTTTGCTGTAAGTCAATGGGAAATTATGAATGTGCTACAAATTTGGGGGTAAATTTTTTAACATTTTTAATTTTTTTTTTAATGCAGCATGCCCATATGGGGACATAATACTGTGAACAAGGGCCACTGTGGGGACATAATACTGTGTGCAGGGGCCACTATGGGGCATAATACTATGTGCAGGGGCCACTATGGGACATAATACTGTGTGCAGGGACCACTATGGGGCATAATACTGTGTGCAGGGGCCACTATGGGGGATAATACTGTGTGCAGGGGCCACTATGGGACATAATACTGTGTGCAGGGACCACTATGGGGGATAATACTGTGTGCAGGGGCCACTATGGGGTATAATACTGTGTGCAGGGGCCACTATGGGACATAATACTGTGTGCAGGGGCCACTATGGGACATAATACTGTGTGCAGGGGCCACTATGGGACATAATACTGTGTGCAGGGGCCACTATGGGACATAATACTGTGTGCAGGGGCCACTATGGGGGATAATACTGTGTGCAGGGGCCACTATGGGACATAATACTGTGTGCAGGGGGAACTATGGGGGATAATACTGTGTGCAGGGGCCACTATGGGACATAATACTGTGTGCAGGGGCCACTATGGGGGATAATACTGTGTGCAGGGGCCACTATGGGACATAATACTGTGTGCAATATAGGATATTATAGGATATTATAGTGTGCACAGAAATGCGCATTGGGGGTCAGTTGGTCGAGGTCTTCAGCGTTGGTCGAGGCATGTCAAAAGTTCGCCGCGGGGCCCCGCCATTCCTAGTTACGCCATTGGCTGTACCCCTTAGTATTTTTGTGCTGCGCTGCGACACTCCCAGTCCCGGGCTCTGCACAAATTTTTGTGGCCCCAGAATTTTTTTAAAAAAAATCCCAATCTTAGGTTTGCAACATTGATATAAAACAGGAAAATAAATCAGATAAAAAGCTGCCCCTGCACGGCTAAGACTCAGATGCCTCAAATCCAAAGTCGAAAAACAAAAAATTCCTGCCTGAGCCCGAGTGTCTGCATTCCTGACAATTGCGGCCAATCTGCTGCGATAACATTTGTGATATGTAACACTCAGCTCTTCCGTCGCGTTAATCATATTACACAAAGAGCGCAGCGGCCTGCTGATTTCCAGGGACGCTGCCAGGAATATCCGGAATATTCCAGGGGCCCGGCGCTTTGTTTACAGTATGATAAAATAAAAAAAATGGAAAGTGATGTGAAAAAGCGTTTAACGGGGGCAAAAAAACCCTTCATCTACATCTTATCAAGTGAGAAAAATAAACAGCGGAGCGAGAGGCCGCTCTAAGATGACAGAATCACGGAAGGAAAGAAAACAAAAAGAAATTCCAGAATCGGGGGGAAAAAAATTAGAAAAAAAATTCCCATCCAATGACACGAACAGCTTAAGTAAATAATCTGAGCAGACTGGAGAAAATATTCCCGCCACGTGGGGGGTTAAACCTGCTGGTATGTGTTTTTTTCTTCAATTTCATTTAATGGGAAAGATTTTTTTTAAAAAAAAAATTTGGTAAATTTTCAAAAATTTTCCATGTGATCTATAAACTAAAAAACCTGCAGTCCTGACTTTGGCCACCAAGCCAAATACTTGTCTTGAGACTTCCTCTTTTCTGTTGGAAATTTGTTACAAACAAGTCGAATGTTTTTGAATTTTATTTTTAAAGGGATCCTATCACTCAGACGTGATTTGTTTTCTTAGTACCACGTTGGAATAGCCTTAAGAAAGGCTATTCGTCTCCTACCTTTCGTCGTCTTCTCCGCGCCGCCGTTCGCCTACAATCCCGGTTCTTGTCGGTATGGTCTCTTGCAGCACTGGGGGCGGACCCAGCGCTCAGACAGCATTGGGGGCGTCCCCAATGCTGCAAGAGAACTCTAAAGCGCCACCTCCTCTTCTTCAGCAGCGTCATCTTCAGCCTCTTCTTCCGGGCGGTGGCTTGTAACTTCTAAGGCTTTGGGCCTTGGGCAGAGCAGACTGCACATGCCCACAAGCCACGAGAAAATGGCCACTACCAATACTGCGCAAGTGGCCATTTTCTCGTGGCCTGTGGGCATGCGCAGTCTAAGGCCGAGGCCTTAGGGTGCATGCACACTACGTAACGCCGGGCGTGTATGAGAGCCGTACACGCCGGCGTTACAGCAGGGCTTCCGGTCACTTCCCATTCACTTCAATGGGAGCGCTCGTAAACGCCGCTGTTACGAGCGCTCCCATTGAAGTGAATGGGAAGTGTTCGGCAGCCCTGCTGTAACGCCGGCGTGTACGGCTCTCATACACGCCCGGCGTTACGTAGTGTGCATGCACCCTTAGAAGTTACAAGCCATTGCCAGAAGAAGAGGCTGAAGATGACGCTGCTGAAGAAGAGGAGGCAGCGTTGGAGAGAGTTCCCTCGCAGCATTGGGTCCGCCTCCAATGCTGTCTGAGCACTGGGTCCGCCCCCAGTGCTGCGAGAGAACTCATTAGCATACCGACAAGAACCGGGATTGTAGGTGAACGGCGGCGCAGAGAAGATGACGAAAGGTAGGAGACGAGTAGCCTTTCTTAAGGATATTCAGACGTGGTACTTAGAAAAAATCATGTCTGACTGATAGGATCCCTTTAATTTTTGCACGACTATCTTTGCCTCCCTATTCCGGAGAAGGATCCAGTAAGATCAGCCGAGTATAAGACGGCCGGTCAGCGGTCGCTGTTTTTGCCAATTTTGGGAACCAAATTAGATTCTTGCCGGAGCGAAGATAGGAAATGAGATAATAAATGATGAATTTGTGTTCTCGGAGAGGAGTGCGGGGGCTGGGAATACACATTTATAATAAAACCTCAATCACTGGCTCATTATACAAAGCGCAGGAGAAAAATTAAAACAAAATGACGTCGTAGGATGATTTACAAAAATTTCCATCTGTTCAAAACAGAATTTTTCTATTTCCTTTCTCTGTCCCTTCTCATCTCTTTGAAAATTAATTTTCAAAAATGTCCTTCTCCGTCCCTTTGGCCGGTTTGACCGGATGACGTTACTTTCTGTGATCTGCAGTTTTGCTGACATAGACGCGATTCCTAATACCCAATACCCGGATTTTTGGGGAAAAAAAGAGGGTTATGGTATAATGATCCAATGACAAACCCCCAAAAGTATAATAATCCGCATCACTACCCTCATACAATATAATGGCCCCATTAGGTCCCACACACAGTATAATGACCTCCTTCACCCCATACAACAAAATAGACCCCATCACTGCCCCATATAATATAATGGCCCCATCACTGCCCCATATAATATAATGGCCCCATCACTGCCCCATATAATATAATGGCCCCATCACTGCCCCATATAATATAATGGCCCCATCACTGCCCCATATAATATAATGGCCCCATCACTGCCCCATATAATATAATGGCCCCATCACTGCCCCATATAATATAATGGCCCCATCACTGCCCCAAACAATATAATGGCCCCATCACTGCCCCATATAATATAATGGCTCCATCACTGCCCCATATAATATAATGGCCCCATCACTGCCCTACACAATATAATGGCCCCATCACTGCCCTACACAATATAATGGCCCCATCACTGCCCCATATAATATAATGGCCCCATCACTGCCCCATATAATATAATGGCCCAATCACTGCCCTACACAATATAATGGCCCCATCACTGCCCCATATAATATAATGGCCCCATATAATATAATGGCCCCATCACTGAACCCACACAATATAATGGCCCCATCACTGCCCTATACAATATAATAGACCCCTAGAGGGCCCTCACTTTCCCTTTTAAATGAGTCAGAAATAAAACCAATAAAAAGTTCAGTCCTTTCTCCATCCTCATTAACATGGAACAGTCGGGGGCAAGGACACGCCCACAATGGGAGACACGAGAATCTGGTGCCCAACAGCAATACGTTAGGGGGGTCTCAAACTTATATCCATTATAGGGTGGATTTTTTTTAATATACTTTTCTAAATTTTTGAGAAGACTTATGACTTCCATATATCGCTACATTGTATCTAGACATCCCCTTTAAATACTCAATGTTGCCGGTGTTTCCTCTGCCCGCGGTCGCCTCCTCATTACGTTATTTCTAGAGGGATATAATCGTCTCTAATGTTACAGACGGGGAACAATTTCTGTGTGATAAAGTCCAAACATTCCCAGAAGCAAAAATCAAAGTCTTATCACTGAGCGCAAAGGAAACGAGGCCGGAGCCGGAGTCTGAGAAGAATCACATCAATGTCTTGTCATTGGCTACCATGAGATCTATTGGATAATGAGGACGGTCTGTGATAGAAGAAAATACCCAACACTTATACCGTAAACAGGCACTCCGACCACGTATAGCGCTAATGGGGGGGATGGAGGGGCAAAATAACAGTATAAGGAATATATAAGGAGATTATAAGTCACCAAAATCTTATCCAAGACAAATGAGTAATGTCATCAAATACAGAACTGGAGCAGTATTATAGTAGTTATATTCTTGTACATAGGGGGTAGTATTATAGTAGTTATATTCTTGTACATAGGGGGTAGTATTATAGTAGTTATATTCTTGTACATAGGGGGTAGTATTATAGTAGTTATATTCTTGTACATAGGAGCAGTATTATAGTAGTTATATTCTTGTACATAGGAGTAGTATTATAGTAGTTATATTCTTGTACATAGGAGTAGTATTATAGTAGTTATATTCTTATACATAGGAGGTAGTATTATAGTAGTTATATTCTTGTACATAGGAGTAGTATTATAGTAGTTATATTCTTGTACATAGCAGTAGTATTATAGTAGTTATATTCTTGTACATAGGAGTAGTATTATAGTAGTTATATTCTTGTACATAGGAGGTAGTATTATAGTAGTTATATTCTTGTACATAGGAGGTAGTATTATAGTAGTTATATTCTTGTACATAGGAGCAGTATTATAGTAGTTATATTCTTGTACATAGGAGGTAGTATTATAGTAGTTATATTCTTGTACATAGGAGTAGTATTATAGTAGTTATATTCTTGTACATAGGAGTAGTATTATAGTAGTTATATTCTTGTACATAGGAACAGTATTATAGTAGTTATATTCTTGTACATAGGAGTAGTATTATAGTAGTTATATTCTTGTACATAGGAGTAGTATTATAGTAGTTATATTCTTGTACATAGGAGTAGTATTATAGTAGTTATATTCTTGTACATAGAAGTAGTATTATAGTAGTTATATTCTTGTACATAGGAGCAATATTATAGTAGTTATATTCTTGTACATAGTAGTAGTATTATAGTAGTTATATTCTTGTACATAGGAGTAGTATTATAGTAGTTATATTCTTGTACATAGGAGCAATATTATAGTAGTTATATTCTTGTACATAGGAGGTAGTATTATAGTAGTTATATTCTTGTACATAGGAGCAGTATTATAGTAGTTATGTTCTTGTACATAGGAGTAGTATTATAGTAGTTATATTCTTGTACATAGCAGTAGTATTATAGTAGTTATATTCTTGTACATAGGAACAGTATTATAGTAGTTATATTCTTGTACATAGGAGTAGTATTATAGTAGTTATATTCTTGTACATAGGAGTAGTATTATAGTAGTTATATTCTTGTACATAGGAGCAGTATTATAGTAGTTATATTCTTGTACATAGGAGCAGTATTATAGTAGTTATATTCTTGTACATAGGAGTAGTATTATAGTAGTTATATTCTTGTACATAGGAGTAGTATTATAGTAGTTATATTCTTGTACATAGGAGTAGTATTATAGTAGTTATATTCTTGTACATAGTAGTATTATAGTAGTTATATTCTTGTACATAGGAACAGTATTATAGTAGTTATATTCTTGTACATAGGAGTAGTATTATAGTAGTTATATTCTTGTACATAGTAGTATTATAGTAGTTATATTCTTGTACATAGGAGTAGTATTATAGTAGTTATATTCTTGTACATAGGAGCAATATTATAGTAGTTATATTCTTGTACATAGGAGGTAGTATTATAGTAGTTATATTCTTGTACATAGGAGCAGTATTATAGTAGTTATATTCTTGTACATAGAAGTAGTATTATAGTAGTTATATTCTTGTACATAGAAGTAGTATTATAGTAGTTATATTCTTGTACATAGGAGCAATATTATAGTAGTTATATTCTTGTACATAGTAGTAGTATTATAGTAGTTATATTCTTGTACATAGGAGTAGTATTATAGTAGTTATATTCTTGTACATAGGAGCAATATTATAGTAGTTATATTCTTGTACATAGGAGGTAGTATTATAGTAGTTATATTCTTGTACATAGGAGCAGTATTATAGTAGTTATGTTCTTGTACATAGGAGTAGTATTATAGTAGTTATATTCTTGTACATAGCAGTAGTATTATAGTAGTTATATTCTTGTACATAGGAACAGTATTATAGTAGTTATATTCTTGTACATAGGAGTAGTATTATAGTAGTTATATTCTTGTACATAGGAGTAGTATTATAGTAGTTATATTCTTGTACATAGGAGCAGTATTATAGTAGTTATATTCTTGTACATAGGAGTAGTATTATAGTAGTTATATTCTTGTACATAGGAGCAGTATTATAGTAGTTATATTCTTGTACATAGGAGCAGTATTATAGTAGTTATATTCTTGTACATAGGAGTAGTATTATAGTAGTTATATTCTTGTACATAGGAGTAGTATTATAGTAGTTATATTCTTGTACATAGGAGCAATATTATAGTAGTTATATTCTTGTACATAGTAGTAGTATTATAGTAGTTATATTCTTGTACATAGGAGTAGTATTATAGTAGTTATATTCTTGTACATAGGAGCAATATTATAGTAGTTATATTCTTGTACATAGGAGTAGTATTATAGTAGTTATATTCTTGTACATAGGAGGTAGTATTATAGTAGTTATATTCTTGTACATAGGAGGTAGTATTATAGTAGTTATATTCTTGTACATAGGAGTAGAATTATAGTAGTTATATTCTTGTACATAGCAGTAGTATTATAGTAGTTATATTCTTGTACATAGGAGTAGTATTATAGTAGTTATATTCTTGTACATAGGAGCAATATTATAGTAGTTATATTCTTGTACATAGTAGTAGTATTATAGTAGTTATATTCTTGTACATAGGAGTAGTATTATAGTAGTTATATTCTTGTACATAGGAGCAATATTATAGTAGTTATATTCTTGTACATAGGAGTAGTATTATAGTAGTTATATTCTTGTACATAGGAGGTAGTATTATAGTAGTTATATTCTTGTACATAGGAGCAGTATTATAGTAGTTATATTCTTGTACATAGCAGTAGTATTATAGTAGTTATATTCTTGTACATAGGAGTAGTATTATAGTAGTTATATTCTTGTACATAGGAGTAGTATTATAGTAGTTATATTCTTGTACATAGGAGTAGTATTATAGTAGTTATATTCTTGTACATAGGAGTAGTATTATAGTAGTTATATTCTTGTACATAGGAGGTAGTATTATAGTAGTTATATTCTTGTACATAGGAGTAGTATTATAGTAGTTATATTCTTGTACATAGGAGTACTATTATAGTAGTTATATTCTTGTACATAGCAGTAGTATTATAGTAGTTATATTCTTGTACATAGGAGTAGTATTATAGTAGTTATATTCTTGTACATAGGAGGTAGTATTATAGTAGTTATATTCTTGTACATAGGAGGTAGTATTATAGTAGTTATATTCTTGTACATAGGAGCAGTATTATAGTAGTTATATTCTTGTACATAGCAGTAGTATTATAGTAGTTATATTCTTGTACATAGGAGTAGTATTATAGTAGTTATATTCTTGTACATAGGAGCAGTATTATAGTAGTTATATTCTTGTACATAGGAGCAGTATTATAGTAGTTATATTCTTGTACATAGGAGTAGTATTATAGTAGTTATATTCTTGTACATAGGAGTAGTATTATAGTAGTTATATTCTTGTACATAGGAGCAATATTATAGTAGTTATATTCTTGTACATAGTAGTAGTATTATAGTAGTTATATTCTTGTACATAGGAGTAGTATTATAGTAGTTATATTCTTGTACATAGGAGCAATATTATAGTAGTTATATTCTTGTACATAGGAGCAGTATTATAGTAGTTATATTCTTGTACATAGGAGTAGAATTATAGTAGTTATATTCTTGTACATAGCAGTAGTATTATAGTAGTTATATTCTTGTACATAGGAGTAGTATTATAGTAGTTATATTCTTGTACATAGGAGCAATATTATAGTAGTTATATTCTTGTACATAGTAGTAGTATTATAGTAGTTATATTCTTGTACATAGGAGTAGTATTATAGTAGTTATATTCTTGTACATAGGAGCAATATTATAGTAGTTATATTCTTGTACATAGGAGTAGTATTATAGTAGTTATATTCTTGTACATAGGAGGTAGTATTATAGTAGTTATATTCTTGTACATAGGAGCAGTATTATAGTAGTTATATTCTTGTACATAGCAGTAGTATTATAGTAGTTATATTCTTGTACATAGGAATAGTATTATAGTAGTTATATTCTTGTACATAGGAGTAGTATTATAGTAGTTATATTCTTGTACATAGGAGTAGTATTATAGTAGTTATATTCTTGTACATAGGAGTAGTATTATAGTAGTTATATTCTTGTACATAGGAGGTAGTATTATAGTAGTTATATTCTTGTACATAGGAGTAGTATTATAGTAGTTATATTCTTGTACATAGGAACAGTATTATAGTAGTTATATTCTTGTACATAGGAGTAGTATTATAGTAGTTATATTCTTGTACATAGGAGTAGTATTATAGTAGTTATATTCTGGTACATAGGAGGTAGTATTATAGTAGTTATATTCTTGTACATAGGAGTAGTATTATAGTAGTTATATTCTTGTACATAGGAGTAGTATTATAGTAGTTATATTCTTGTACATAGGAGCAATATTATAGTAGTTATATTCTTGTACATAGTAGTAGTATTATAGTAGTTATATTCTTGTACATAGGAACAGTATTATAGTAGTTATATTCTTGTACATAGGAGTAGTATTATAGTAGTTATATTCTTGTACATAGGAGTAGTATTATAGTAGTTATATTCTTGTACATAGCAGTAGTATTATAGTAGTTATATTCTTGTACATAGGAACAGTATTATAGTAGTTATATTCTTGTACATAGGAGTAGTATTATAGTAGTTATATTCTTGTACATAGGAGTAGTATTATAGTAGTTATATTCTTGTACATAGGAGCAATATTATAGTAGTTATATTCTTGTACATAGTAGTAGTATTATAGTAGTTATATTCTTGTACATAGGAGTAGTATTATAGTAGTTATATTCTTGTACATAGGAGCAATATTATAGTAGTTATATTCTTGTACATAGTAGTAGTATTATAGTAGTTATATTCTTGTACATAGGAGTAGTATTATAGTAGTTATATTCTTGTACATAGCAGTAGTATTATAGTAGTTATATTCTTGTACATAGGAGTAGTATTATAGTAGTTATATTCTTGTACATAGGAGGTAGTATTATAGTAGTTATATTCTTGTACATAGGAGGTAGTATTATAGTAGTTATATTCTTGTACATAGGAGCAGTATTATAGTAGTTATATTCTTGTACATAGGAACAGTATTATAGTAGTTATATTCTTGTACATAGGAACAGTATTATAGTAGTGATATTCTTGTACATAGGAGCAGTATTATAGTAGTTATATTCTTGTACATAGGAGGTAGTATTATAGTAGTTATATTCTTGTATATAGGAGTAGTATTATAGTAGTTATATTCTTGTACATAGGAGTAGTATTATAGTAGTTATATTCTTGTACATAGGAGGTAATTTTTATTAGTAAAAACAAAACAAAAATACATTACATTCCAACAGAATTAGTAACTAATAATAATATAACATAAATCAGACATGTCTGTCAGATAACACAAATGATAATCACTTTAACTTAAGAGTCCATTGCTGGCAGGAAAAAAAAAAGGGGAAAAAATAAATCCATGAATACATGAACAGACTTATTTGCAGTGTTATCAGAATATTCAGCAATCGATATTTACATTTCTCCACAATTTTACATTATCGGGCTTTTTTCTGACCTCCAGAGACTTTATCCACCTCAGTTCAGACATGATATATGTGACAGCGGTCATATGACGGAAGGGCTCTCTGTGTAGGGACACCTGGGTCCTCGTATGCCAGTGATAATATTTGATGACAGTAATAATAATATACAGGGTCTCCCGGTTAATGTCACCTATATTAGTTGGGATGCCATATACAATCTCGGGGTATTTGAGAGACTGTAATCGGGGAATTTTCAGCCTCCGGGATATTTCCTGCCAGATCTTTCGCCCTCCCCAGCACTCCGATATAAAATGTGCCATTGTCTCCTCCTGCTGACAACCCAATGGACATGCCCGATCTGTCACACTGAGATGCTTTAGGTTGCCTCTTACAAACAGCTTCCCATGCAAAGATAGCCAGGCAATGTCAAAGAACTTTGCAGGGAGCCTCAGACCAGTGAGGAGCCTCAGACTATCCTGCAGGGTTATAGATGTACAGTCCCTCAATGCCGGCTGGAGACAATAGAAGGTCTTACATACCCTGGTGTATAGATCTCTCCTGGTCTTACTCACCAGATAGGTCTTTTCAATTCCCCATTTTTTCAGGCACCTTATGCCATAGTCCAGATACTGGGGGAGGTAGTCACGAGTCGATCGACCCCTCTTAAGGCTGCCGCCTCGCACCCAGGATTCTGCAAAAGGCAATATCCAATTCCTGATACTATTTACCCACAGGGAGCTGTTATCTGAGTCCAGGCAACCAAAATTTACTTTTAGAAACATGGAGTCAAAAAACACCCTTGGATTTAACATATCCAGCCCACCCTCTCTCCTCTGTAGGTAGGTTATCCCTCTTTTTACTGGGTTCAACCTGTTCCCCCACAAAAGTTGGAAGAACAGGCTAAAGAGCCTAGCGGAGAAAGATTCTGGCAAAGGAAAGACAACAGAGACATACAAGAAGACAGGGACCAGGTAAGTCTTCAACATTTTAACCCTTTCTCTATAGGTCAGCCTCCAGTTCTTCCATCGCTGAACCTTTGCATTTCCGGATTCCAACTTTTCTTCCCAATTTAGTCTGCAATTATCATCCCTCCCGAATTTCACCCCAAGGATCTTAATATAGGAGGAGGCCTGGGCAAACTGCGGCAGATCAAATGCAGGATCAGTATGACCCGTCCAGAGAGCTTGACTCTTCTCAAGGTTGACAAGAGACCCGGAGGCCCCTGAGTAACTTCTGATGGCTGCAGACAACATCTCCACCTCACGAGGCTCAGATATCACCACAGTCACATCATCCGCGTAGGCAACAACTCTCAGGGGCAAGCAGTGGGGGACCGGCGCCCCCTGAAAATCACACTCCTGCAGTGACCTGAGAAACGGGTCTATGGCAAACACATACAGTAATGGACTCAGTGGGCAACCTTGTCTCACCCCTGCCTCAACCCTGAAAGTATCACCCTGCCAACCATTGATCAGAGGAAAGCTCTCTGCCTCGCGGTACAAAGTTCTCAGCCAATCCACAAATTGTCCCGGAATACCGTACTTTGTCAAAGTCGCCCATAGATACTCATGGTCTACTCTGTCAAAGGCCTTAGCCTGGTCAAGACTCACAACATATCTCCCACACCTCAGAGCTTTACATCTCTCAAACATCTCCCTTATCGAGATAACCGCTCCAGAGATGTTCCGCCCTTTAACTGTGCCAAACTGAGAGCCTGCCAACAGTGCCGAGGACAAACAAACTAATCTAGAGAAGAGAATTTTTGCGAGAATCTTCCTATCGACATTCAAGAGGGCAATCGGCCTCCAGTTCTTGATGTCACTAGGCTCTTTACCTTTAGACAGCAGGATCAGGGAGGACACTCTCATGGATGGAGGCATCAGGTGGTTTTCTAGACTAGTTTTGTATACATCCACGAGAATTGGTGCCAAGAGGTCTCGGAATTTCCTATAGAACTCAGCTGTAATCCCATCTGGACCTGGTGCCTTCTTCAGATGTAACTTATCTATGGCCTCTTTCACCTCCTCCACTGTTAACTCTGCTGTCAAAGGAGAAAAGTCCAAATCATTAGTATCAGGACCTGGAGTTGCCTCCAAGAATTGAGCCACCTTCTCTCTATCCAAAACCTTCTTCTGAAACAAGTCAGCATAGTAAGTTCTCACCACCCCCAGGATACCCTCCCGAGACTTCTGTAACACACCCTGGGAGTCAGTGAGACCTGTGACCGATTTATTTGCCACCCGCTCCCTGCAATTCTCAAAAGGATCCGGAGCCCCTAAGGACCCATAATCCCGTTCAAGAACCAGGGATGTATACCTGCGGTACTGATACTGACTGATCTCAGATTTCAGCCGGTCAATCTTCTGTTGGTTATCCCCGCCCGCCGAATAGAGTGACTCCAATTCTTTCCGCAGCCTGAGATACTGGCTATACTTACTCTTCCCCTTCTTAACTGACAGTCTCCTTAAGAGGGATCTGATCTCCTCCTTGACATCCTCCCACCAGTCTGCCATGTTGTCATAAAACACCACTCTCTCAAGCTGGTTCTGAAATAGAGAGTGGACACAACTCCGGACACAGTCATCGTCCAAGAGGCTGGAATTGAGCTTCCATAGGCCTCTCCCAATATCAGGGCGTTTTGTGGAGCCCAAGCAAAAATACAAAGCCAGATGGTCAGAATAAGGGACTGTCTTTTCACTTTTCTCACTAACATGCTCAGCGGGACTGACCAGAGCTAAGTCTATCCGACTGCATCTACCAGCGCAGGAGTAAGTGAATTTTGGTTTCCTACCACCCTCAGTAAACACATCAGACAGACCAGCCTGTGAAATAATTCTGCTTAAGACCTTGCAGTCCCTGGTGAGAGGCCTACCAGTAGGTCTGTCACTGGATGACATGGTGGCATTGAAGTCCCCTGCCATGACTACCGGAACAGATGTAAACAAGTACTGCTTGACTTCATCAAACAGACGTGCCCTTTCCATCACCGACTGCGGTGGACCATAGATATTAATGAGTCGGAGCCTTCTGCCTCGGATGGTAACTTCTAAAACCAGGCACCTCCCCATCAGAACCTCAGTGAATCTGTGTATGGTGACATCAGGGGTGTTAAACAGTATAGAAACCCCGGCATAAGGTTCCACAGCCAGAGACCAGAAGGACGGGCCAGATTTCCATTCTCTCTCTGCTTCTCGTATTAGTCCTAAAGTATTTAAACGGGTTTCTTGTAAGAAATAGACATCGGCATCAAGATATCTCAGATGTTCATACACTGCGTGTCTTGTCCTCCTTGCTCGGATGCTATTCACATTACTAGAGATAACTTTAAGATAGAAACCTGCCATCAGAACAACTAGGAATATGAGAAACAGAGAGATGGGCCCCATTGTCATAGATCAGAGTCAGAGGTGTCCTGGTGACCAGCTGTTTCCATGTCCGATTCGGACTGCCCCTCATCTCGGTGGGGTCTCCTCTTAGTGGGGGGATCGCCCTCTGGCTCCTCCTCATACTCCGCCATCATCCGTGAGAGTTCTCTGTCTAGTTCTGCTTCTCCGTCTGACTCTGATAGGACACTAAATCTATTCCCCGTTGCAGTGACCTCGCCTGCACTACTTACTCTCATCTTTGTGGGCTTTTCTACCGTGGTCCACTCACCCTCAGGCTTACGGCTGGCTTTATCCTTCTTCCTCCTTTTATTATTGTTGGATGATCGGGCAGGAGAAGAGACGACCACTGAGGGTTGTACAACCTGCTCGACAACCTCCATGGTCGTCTCAATGGGACCTGACTCGGCCTGGTCTTGGGTGGTATCACCTGTATGTGGTTGAGGCTCCGCCTCCGTGACTACTGACCCTGACAATAGCGCCTCCTCCTCCTCCTGTATGTCATCAGCCGCTGCCAGCAAGTCCTCATCAGGGCTATCCTTACAGATGTTATGCCAGGCATCAGGACAATCTCTGTGGGGGTGACCGATCCTACCGCACAGGTTACACCTAATGTTTTGGCATGTGGCACTCACGTGGCCCATTTCATTACATAGGCTACACTTTACCATGGAGCATACACTGGCCACATGGCCGGCCTTCCCACACTTGAAGCACCGGCGAGGCTGACCCGCATAGAAGCAGATCCCCTTTTCTCGTCCTATAAAGAATGAATTGGGCAGATGTTGGGTTATGTTGTTCTGCTGACGCAACTTCACCAGGACCCTCCACCCACCGGTCCAGACCCCGTCTTCATCCCTGTTCTTAGTAAGATCAGACATGAGGTCACAATGCCTCCTGAGCCAGATGACAATATCCTGAGGGGGAACGGCTTCATTCCAAAATACAATTGTGACAGAGGCTGTATCTGGCCTAGAGATGGGGATGAAACTGAACTTATCCCAACCTTCAGTATCTCTCAACCTGGTGAGATTGGCCCAGAACCGGTCCAGATCAGACATCAGCTTAAAACTAACATCGTACCCCTGGCGGTCAGGAAGGTTTATGACGGCCAAGATATCAGTCGGCACAAAGCCCATCTGGGTACATAGGAGCTCTCGGACCACAAACCTCCTATCCGGCAGATCCTCCTTGGCACCTCCGTGCCTAAACCTGACTACATTCCTCCTCCTGAAAGCCTGGCCTGTATAATTGGAGTTTGATGCAAAAGATGGAGCACCGCGGCTCCAGGCATTCCCTGAGGAGGTACGGCCAGATCCGCCATCTTGGCGTGTTTGTGGGCGCTGTGTGGGCTGCTGAGCACCTGTACCATGTGGTTCTGCTACTGTGCGAGTATCTAGAGGGGGAAAGTCCTGCACACTGGACTGTCCTGTGTCCGCCCCACCATCAACCTCTATGTCTGCAATATCACCAGACTCCAGAGACTGGACTGCAGAGGGGTCTGACGCCATAGATAGTGAAGGATCCCCCCCAGAAACACCTTCCCCTGCTGGGCCGTTATCACATACAGGAATATCCATAATATCAGGCACATTAGTCAAACAATCAGCGACAGCAGAGTCCTGCACAGAAGAGTCCACATTAGTATTACAGTCAGCGGAGTCCTGCACAGCAGAGTCCATATTATTATTACTTTCAGCGGCAGCAGAGTCCTGCACAGCAGAGTCCAGACTGTCCCACACACTTACAACCTGTAACCCCGAATATGCTACTCCCCCAGTACCTTCAGGTAAGAGTCCATAGTCCTGCTGCAATGACTTGTCTCCTGGGACTTGTGGTGTCTGCACAGCTGCTACTTCATTACCATTAGGCAGGGGTCCATGACCTGGTTGCAAAGTGCTGGTTGCTGGGACTTGTGGTGCCTTGCTGAGAATTGCTGCAGGTTTTTGCTGTTGCTTAACACTGGCCGCTTTCCCGTACAAATTCCCTTCCTTAAAAGGGAAACTTGCTGGCTGCAGAACCGGTTTTACATGGGACTGCTGGCTGCCACCTTGAGAGGGTTCAGACCCAGCTTTGGCACAAGGTGATGGTGACTTCTGGTATTCCTGGAACCGCTGCTGGTTTCTGTATGATTCTCCCACCGGTCCCATTTGCTCCAGTACAGTCTCGGTCTCCCGTACGTTCTCGGCGAGCTCTTTCGCCAGTGCACTCAGCTTCCTGTCCAGTAACACCAGTTTCTCAGGGCATGCAGACTTTTTTAGATTATAGGCACATTCAATCTGTCTCTGCAGATATATTTTACTGGCCTTTAATGTCTCCAGTCGCTTGACCAGTGCTGGGATCTCGTCTGCCAGGCGCAGTTCTGGTGCTCGCTCAGTAGCTGTGACAGTCTGTGCATTGTTGGAAAGCTTTGCAGGTTGGTTACCCCCAGTATGGCTTCTGGTTGGTGTAGCCTGTGATTTCTGACATGCTACGGCTGTTGTCACTGCCATGGGCCCACAATGTCCAGACTGGGGACTATGTCCCAGTTTATTCCCAGTGACTGTACTGCTGGTACCTTGAAGCTTCCCCGCTGGTCTCCCTTTGATCTCCTCCACTGCCTTCACTACATTTTTGTGGTTGCTGCTACCAGATCTTGTCCGCTCAGACCGTACCAATACAGACTGCTGCATATTCTCCTGCATGGTCTGCTTCTCCAGGGACGTTCTCCTCTGTCTGCAGGAGGGTGGGGTGGACTGGACACCTGCAACCTGCAATGGAGTCTGCACAGGCTGCAAAGTTTGCTTCTTACATTCAGCCATTTTGCTTGGTTGTTGCACCGTACTACTGCTTGCTTCTGTTACTTCTTTCTTTACAACTTTCTTCCCATCTTGGCTTGCTGCACTAGGACTGCTGACACACTGGACACGATTCCCATTACTGGGGACTTTAGGATTTTCATCCATTATTTTAGTTGTCTGGGAATTGCTTCCCAGAGAAGGCCTTGGAGCCTGGGCCTTGGCAGGGGAACTTCCCCACCCAGGGCGGCCCCGCCCTGGGCTATCTCCAGACATCAGGAGCCTCAGGAGAGCTACAAAAACACGTCCTCACAGCTAGGAGGTAGTATTATAGTAGTTATATTCTTGTACATAGGAGCAGTATTATAGTAGTTATATTCTTGTACATAGGAGCAGTATTATAGTAGTTATATTCTTGTACATAGGAGGTAGTATTATAGTAGTTATATTCTTGTACATAGGAGCAGTATTATAGTAGTTATATTCTTGTACATAGGAGCAGTATTATAGTAGTTATATTCTTGTACATAGGAGGTAGTATTATAGTAGTTATATTCTTGTACATAGGAGGTAGTATTATAGTAGTTATATTCTTGAACATAGGAGTAGTATTATATTAGTTAGTTTCTTGTACATAGCAGTAGTATAATAGTAGTTATATTCTTGTACATAAGAGTAGTATTATAGTAGTTATATTCTTGTACATAGGAGGTAGTATTATAGTAGTTATATTCTTGTACATAGGAGTAGTATTATAGTAGTTATATTCTTGTACATAGGAGTAGTATTATAGTAGTTATATTCTTGTACATAGCAGTAGTATTATAGTAGTTATATTCTTGTACATAGGAGTAGTATTATAGTAGTTATATTCTTGTACATAGGAGGTAGTATTATAGTAGTTATATTCTTGTACATTGGAGGTAGTATTATAGTAGTTATATTCTTGTACATAGGAGCAGTATTATAGTAGTTATATTCTTGTACATAGCAGTAGTATTATAGTAGTTATATTCTTGTACATAGGAGTAGTATTATAGTAGTTATATTCTTGTACATAGGAGGTAGTATTATAGTAGTTATATTCTTGTACATAGGAGGTAGTATTATAGTAGTTATATTCTTGTACATAGGAGGTAGTATTATAGTAGTTATATTCTTGTACATAGGAGGTAGTATTATAGTAGTTATATTCTTGTACATAGGAGTAGTATTATAGTAGTTATATTCTTGTACATAGGAGTAGTATTATAGTAGTTATATTCTTGTACATAGGAGGTAGTATTATAGTAGTTATATTCTTGTACATAGGAGTAGTATTATAGTAGTTATATTCTTGTATATAGGAGGTAGTATTATAGTAGTTATATTCTTGTACATAGGAGTAGTATTATAGTAGTTATATTCTTGTACATAGGAGTAGTATTATAGTAGTTATATTCTTGTACATAGGAGGTAGTATTATAGTAGTTATATTCTTGTACATAGGAGTAGTATTATAGTAGTTATATTCTTGTACATAGGAGTAGTATTATAGTAGTTATATTCTTGTACATAGGAGTAGTATTATAGTAGTTATATTCTTGTACATAGGAGGTAGTATTATAGTAGTTATATTCTTGTACATAGGAGGTAGTATTATAGTAGTTATATTCTTGTATATAGGAGTAGTATTATAGTAGTTATATTCTTGTACATAGGAGCAGTATTGTAGTAGTTACATTCCTGTACATAGGGGGCAGTATTATAGTAGCTATATACTTGTACATAAGATGTTACTGATAGCGTGCCTTACATTTCCCAGTGTACATTGTGTTAGGGTGAAGAGTTCATCACCTTATCAGCTGGTTCTGCAGTAAATGATAAATTATTATCTGAGGAGTGAATTCCACTTGTGTAGATTATAGCGGTAGTATACTAGAATTCACAGTCCTGGTTCTACTGTCCTATATTTCACTTTCTTAGAGCGTACATTAAGATGAATTATCTGTTCTGGTAAACCTTTCTACATTCTTCATTGGAGCTGTTTTCTCTCGTTGCTCGCTCTCTTATATTCCGTACATAGAAGGTTACTGGCCCACAATAATGTCCATCTGCCTCTCTGACCAATGGCCCGGTGTTTTGTGACTCTATACGCGGTATCTTTGGCAATGACTTTCCTTTGTGTTTTTGTCACTTTATCTCCAGATATTGTTCAGGCTCATTAAACAGTAAAGCTGTGAATATCGTGTTCACGTCCATTCAGCCATTCGTAAGGACTGGCCCTTAGTTTGCGTAGCACGTCCAGGCTCGCTGTCAGCCTTGCAATTTATCCTAAAAATTTCCAATTCAGTCCTTTTCATGATTTATGTGAGTGGACACCTTATGACCCCATTTGGACATGTTATACCCCTGCTATGGGTGCACTGTGTAGCCACGGACTATGTGCACTGTGTATCTGGAAATTTATGACTTTCCTAAGCCAAAGGGTCATGAGGTTGGTTCCCTCCTTGTCCCCATCAATGGCCTTCAGCAGAGACTTGGGGCCCCGATGACATCAGGGAAAAAACAGAACCCACCCCAAGGATGCCAATGGAAAATGACTGCTCACCATGATGGAGCCCAGATTGGGTGGTGAATCCCAAAAATTTCAGATCTGGCCAAACCCTAAAATTGAGTAAAATTGATATCAAACCAGATGAGTCCATCTCTAGTTTTTGATATCTCTGTGGGCTGTATATGGTTTGTGTTGTAGAACGGTATAATATGTCACCTATGGCGTACCCATCATGTGACCATCATGGCAGTATCTGCACATCTATAATGGTCCAGATACCGATCCCGTACGTGTAGAATTCTCCCTATAGGAATTCAATGTAACATCTCCCACCTAAAATCTCTGCACATTATCTAAACCTCCGTCACGGTTCTGACTTCTGGAATGTTCTATGTTCTTTGTCTGTGATCCACAACCTGCCAATCTAGTTGGTTGAGTTTCCAGATCTGACACGTATTTCTACGTTCCTTTTTGTTCCTCATTGAAGACTTAAGATGGACAATGGACCTTCCTTCTGTCTGTGTCAAAAGTCCAAACTCCTTCGAGAAGTTTCTTTGTAACGTTTTTCGGCCTGAGGAACCTAAACGACTCTTCTTCTGAGTTCCTCGTAAATCTCCTTTGTTCGTGACAAGATAGTCCAACACTTTGCACCTAAATCTCGCCCCAAAGCCTAAAAATGATCTGCCTTTCCTAGGGGTTCACATACTTTTACCACTCAGCTATTTGACTTTGGATAACTTTCTAAAGTAAATACATGACTAAGCCTAACATGTTGCTTTGCGGACTTGTGTGAAAATGATGTCCAATGGATGCCGAAATTTAGAAAATTCAGAAATTTTTTTAAAAAAATTTGAAAATTTTCAAGCACTGAAAGCAACAAGATTATACATAGGATTTTTTATTTTTATTTTTTGAAAGTGTGAAGAAGGAGGAGGAAGGCGCATCAGGCAACCCCTGAAACCTAAGACGTCCCGTCTGCCTGTCTGTTCTTGTGAGTCTCTTACTGGGATTGTCAGCGTCGGCCCCTCGCCCCCTGGGCTCCTGGATGGAAGCGCATTCCTGGCCGCTCACACACAATTAACCTCATTACACAGAACTTTCTGAGGATGTCACAGATATCTGGAGCCTTTCATGGCCACAGCTGACTGTGAGCTCAGACTATTACACAGCAGATCCTGCCCTATACGTGTCACATTGCTATACCGTCACCTCCGGGTGTTCCTGAGATATTGAAACACTTCACTATCACATATCACCAGATAAAATGTGGAGTCAGTTTGTATATAAGATACCCAGGTTATACCGGCTGTACATATATAATTATATACAGTATATACCCAGGTTATATCCGCTGTACATATATAATTATATACAGGAGATACCCAGGTTATACCGGCTATACATATATAATTATATACAGTATATACCCAGGTTATACCGGCTGTACATATAGAATTATATACAGTATATACCCAGGTTATACCAGCTGTACATATATAATTATATACAGTATATACCCAGGTTATACCGGCTGTACTTATATAATTATATACAGTATATACCCAGGTTATACCAGCTGTACATATATAATTATATACAGTATATACCCAGGTTATACCAGCTGTACATATATTATTATATGCAGTATATACTCAGGTTATACCGGCTGTACATATATAATTATATACAGTATATACCCAGGTTATACCGGCTGTACATATATATTATATACAGTATATACCCAGGTTATACCGGCTGTACATGTATATAATTATATAGTATATACCCAGGTTATACCGGCTGTACATATAGAATTATATACAGTATATACCCAGGTTATACCAGCTGTACATATATAATTATATACAGTATATACCCAGGTTATACCGGCTGTACATATAGAATTATATACAGTATATACCCAGGTTATACCAGCTGTACATATAGAATTATATACAGTATATACCCAGGTTATACCGGCTGTACATATAGAAATATATACAGTATATACCCAGGTTATACCAGCTGTACATATATAATTATATACAGTATATACCCAGGTTATACCGGCTGTACATATATATTATATACAGTATATACCCAGGTTATACCGGCTGTGCATATATATCTATATACAGTATATACCCAGGTTATACCAGCTGTACATATATAATTATATACAGTATATACCCAGGTTATACCGGCTGTACATATATAATTATATACAGTATATACCCAGGTTATACCAGCTGTACATATATAATTATATACAGTATATACCCAGGTTATACCAGCTGTACATATATTATATACAGTATATACTCAGGTTATACCGGCTGTACATATATAATTATATACAGTATATACTCAGGTTATACCGGCTGTACATATATAATTCTATACAGTATATACCCAGGTTATACCGGCTGTACATATAGAATTATATACAGTATATACCCAGGTTATACCAGCTGTACATATATAATTATATACAGTATATACCCAAGTTATACCGGCTGTACATATAGAATTATATACAGTATATACCCAGGTTATACCGGCTGTACATATAGAAATATATACAGTATATACCCAGGTTATACCAGCTGTACATATATAATTATATACAGTATATACCCAGGTTATACCGGCTGTACATATATAATTATATACAGTATATACCCAGGTTATACCGGCTGTACATATATATTATATACAGTATATACCCAGGTTATATATCAGCTGTACATACAGTATATAGTTATATACAGGCTATACCAGCAGGGTCCATATCACTATATACTAGTATATACGGTATGAGCAGATCGGGTCGTTGTAGATCAGAGATGAATATGAGCGTTCCTTAGGGAGACAGAAAATAACTTGATCTCTTATTAGTGTCTAATGTGGATCAGATGTTGGCAGAGAACATGGGGATGTAACTGGCACCTATGACAGGGGTTGCGGCCATATGGCGTCTGCTCTGTAACGATTCCATCTGCTCTTTCATACCTTGTGCCGCTATATAACATGGGGAATATTCAGTATAGATTTATGACCGTTCTGGTTTGGAGACAGAAGTTGTAACAGGACGGAGATAATTCTACAGGATCGTCTGTGCTGTCCGGATTCAGAGCCGCTCTTATTATTCCGTCCTATACACAATACATGGCTACCAGGAGCCCAATAAGGGCCACATAGAAGGGAAGAGTCTTAGGTGGCCCAGGAGCCCAATAAGGGCCACATAGAAGGGCAGAATCTTAGGTGGCCCAGGAGCCCAATAAGGGCCACATAGAAGGGCAGAATCTTAGGTGGCCCAGGAGCCCAAATGAGGAGGGGGCTGCAGAAGTTTCAATGTATCATTCTCTTATTTGTTCTATGGTCTTGGACTGACCCCACTTTTCCATGTGACCATCTTTGGTCTGACCCCACTTTTCCATGTGACCAGGTCTGGGGTCTGACCCCACTTTTCCCGCAGGCTATACACTGCCCTTCTCCCCGCACCCCTCCTGTTTTGGTTTCGGAGAGCACATTTTGGGTTAAATTCTTGAATTCCGCGACTCTTGGCTCTTCTCTTCCCTGTCTGTTGTTTTTCTCGTCTTTATCTGAAACAATCAACATTTTTGGAAACTAAAAGCAAAGTTTGAGAACAAATTGAAATTTTTGGAGGTAAAAAAGGACATGGAAGAGGCAAGTACATATTTTACCAAATTTGGCGGCCTCCTGGAGGGGGATTCACATGACAGGCCTGTGTAATGCCGCCTCGGACCATCCTCTGATTGTTATAAATAATTCATGTTTCAAAAAAATAAAACGTAAAGCTCCGATCTGCCCTGCACAGCCTTCTACTCCAGTCACATCCAGAGCTGCGTCTACAGTCCTGGTGGCTGCTATATTAGACAGCGCGGTCTCCATAGATCTTCCCTGCGCGGCCTTCTACTCCAGTCACATCCAGAGCTGCGGGTACAGTCCAGGTGGCTGCTATATTCAGACAGAGCGGTCTCCATAGATCTGCCCTGCGCGGCCCTCTACTCCAGTCACAACCAGAGCTGCGTCTACAATCCTGGTGGCTGCTATATCAGACATAGATCCATAGTCTCCATGGATCTGCCCTGTGCGGCCCTCTACTCCAGTCACAACCAGAGCTGCGTCTACAATCCTGGTGGCTGCTATATCAGACATAGATCCATAGTCTCCATGGATCTGCCCTGTGCGGCCCTCTACTCCAGTCACAACCAGAGCTGCGTCTACAATCCTGGTGGCTGCTATATCAGACATAGATCCATAGTCTCCATGGATCTGCCCTGTGCGGCCTTCTACTCCAGTCACAACCAGAGCTGCGTCTACAATCCTGGTGGCTGCTATATCAGACAGTCAGCGCGGTCTCCATAGATCTGCCCTGTGCGGCCTTCTACTCCAGTCACATCCAGAGCTGCGTCTACAGTCCTGGTGGCTGCTATATTAGACAGCGCGGTCTCCATAGATCTGCCCTGCACAGCCTTCTACTCCAGTCACATCCAGAGCTGCGTCTACAGTCCTGGTGGCTGCTATATTAGACAGCGCGGTTTCCATAGATCTTCCCTGCGCGGCCTTCTACTCCAGTCACATCCAGAGCTGCGGGTACAGTCCAGGTGGCTGCTATATTCAGACAGAGCGGTCTCCATAGATCTGCCCTGCGCGGCCCTCTACTCCAGTCACAACCAGAGCTGCGTCTACAATCCTGGTGACTGCTATATCAGACAGTCAGCACGGTCTCCATAGATCTGCCCTGCGCGACCTTCTACTCCAGTCACATCCAGAGCTGCGTGTACAGACCAGGTGGCTGCTATATCCAGACAGCACAGTCTCCGCAGATATGTCCCCTGATAAATTAGCTGAGATAACCTAATACATCAGACTTGTTGGAATGTGCAGATTCTCTATATCACATATATAATACTGCCATATAGTAGCAAGACAATGATACTGTTATACACAGCTCACATAACACTCCCAGCTAGTCACAAGACATATGAAATATACAGCCTGCACGATACTGCCCTATACAACATATATAATACTAACATATAGTGGTAAGACAATACCGTTATACACAACTCACATAATACTGCCATATAGTGTCAGGACAATACGTCTATGTGCTTCTGACATAATACTGCCATTTAGTGCAAAGGTAATACCGCCATATGCAGCCATTATTTAACCTACAGTGTCCAATCTCAATATACTCTCTCAGAGACCTACATAATGCTGTAAATCAATCCCCATATAATACCACCATACACTGTACAATCTGGTTGTCCATAGAGCTCCCCTGGGACTTCTACCCCTACTGTGTCCATATGAAACTAGAGGTCCTGGACAATTGTCCGTTTTGCCCTCCCGTTACACCAGCCCTGGCTGTCGGCCATTGTGTCACCTCCCTGCAGTTCCGCAGCTTTACCATGAATGAGCAGCTCCCTGACCTTGTAGACAAAGATTCCTCCGTCCTATTGATACTCATTAACTAATGCAGAGTGATGTATACAGGGTCTCCCACCTGGTGTCAGCAGGGGGCAGCACTGGCATTGTGTCAGCTCAGCTGAGTGATAGTGTGCCTGAAAGGATCCGAAACTCAATGGAGGCCACGTAATGGTGCAGACAGGACATGGGGGCAATCTGATGTATAGTGAGTGGGGGTCTCCACCTATATACTGTATATTGGAGGCATTTGGACCCCTGAGACCCCCAGACCTTGGTCCCCCAGCACACTCTGCACCCCAGGGCTCTGCTATAACCCGCACTGTAATACCGCCATTGTCTCGCCGCACCTTCAGACTCTGTAATGAATATGTTCTGCCAGCACAAAGCTTTCTAATCCGCCTGGATCTGCATGTTCTTCAGCAGATCAGCATGGCAGCTTTCTATACAGCCCCGGTGTCAGCAGTGTGAATACCGCCGATAATCCCGCACTTCACAAGAACCAGAGCCGACTAAAGCCGCAGTCGTGCACAAGCGCAATAAAGGTGCAGCAGTGACTTATAGGAGTCATTGTTGCAGGGCTGCAGTGTGGAATTACACAAGAAACATCCAGTACAATGCAAGTTATCACCTGCACAACTCATTGTTATATTGTAACTGTAACAAACAGCTGGTTGTGGACCCAGTGTGTCATTGTATCAGTGTAATAGTGTATCAGTGTGACAATGTATCAATGTGACAGTGTGTCAGAGTATTAGTGTGACAGTTTACCAATGTGACAGTGTAATAGTGTATCAGTGTATAAGTATAATAGTGTATCAGTGTGACAGTGTATCAATATATTAGTGTGTCAGTATATCAGTGTGACAGTGTATCAGTGTGACAGTGTATCAATGTGACAGAGTGTCATTGTATTAGTGTGACAGTGTGACAGTGTATCAGTGTGACAGTGTATCAATGTGACAGTGTAATAGTGTATCAGTATGACAGTGTATTAATGTGACAGTGTGTCATTGTATTAGTGTGTCAGTGTGACAGTGTATCAGTGTGACAGTGTATCAATGTGACAGAGTGTCATTGTATTAGTGTGACAGTGTATCCGTGTTACAGTGTAATAGTGTATCATTGTGTCAGTGTATATGTATAATAGTGTATCAGTATTACAGTGTATCAGTGTTACAGTGTGTTAGTGTATCAGTGTGACTGTATTAGAGTATCAGTGTGTAAGTGTGACAGTGTATCAGTGTGTCGGGTAACCAACTCCCCCCCCCCCCGGTCTTCTCCCTATAACCTCTTTATGGGGACGCAGGGAGACCCCTAGGTTGGTTCCTCTCTTGGGCTATTCCTGCTGCTGGTGACGGCCGACCAGGCATGCCAGTGACTATGATGTAGAACTCCAAAGGTCAGACTGAAGCAGAATGAGCGGCATTCTAGCAAGCCAGGAACCAAATTGCTCAGGCAGGAGGTGGCCAGTGAAGCAGGCGACAGAGATATGCTGGGGAAGGTTTGTTGACCCTTTAACAGGAAGAGAGCGCACGCCCACCCAACAGGCAGAACCAGCAACATCAGGAAGTATAGAAGCGTATAGTGTGGAGGAGAAGGATACGGGCAGCCGGTAGACCAGGTAACTTGGTGGTCTTGCCATCTAGGAGAGGTAGCCCACTGACAGAACAGACCACGGATGTCTCCTATATTATATCTTCAGTGGTTTTACATAGGGCTGCAAGTGACGCTACTTCAGCTCTGCTACATTTGTATATCTTATCTAGTAAAGGATTATCTTATCTTATATCCTTCATTCTCAGTCCTGCACTTATAGCCTCGGCCAAGCTTTGCTTCCCTCCTTGGTTCTAGATCCTTCAGCACACGAACGCTATGAACAAACTCCTCTCACCTGTAACTCTGTGATCCAACCAATACAAGTGTCATCGTTCTAGCGGGAGTCGTAAGTAGTCGACCAACTTGGTGTTTCCATTTTCACCAAGAAACTGGGGGGAAAAAAGCAATATTAAGTGCAAAAGCATGATGAGCCTGTAGGGGGCCCCAGTGAGGCTGTTACTATTGTAAATCTTGTCACTCCAGCGCTGAGGAACTGTTAGCAAAACTTATTTCAGCAATCAGGATTCCGAGCAACGAAAAATATAATGGGAGGAGGGGACCCCAATGACACGTCAGGGGGCAACACAGAAGGGGCTTGTATTGCATGGACCTCTTGTGAACTGGACCTTCAAAGGGGCGGGGCTCAGGCGCCTCTACCGGCTTTGGGTATTTATTATACGGTCTATGGTTACTTTGTATTTCTATCCTGTGATAGCCGTGCCCAGGAATACAGCTAGAGGGCGCCAGTGATGACACAGAAAATCTCTAACCCATCAACATGGATGTGACATGTTCTAATGATTATTATCCCCATGACTCTACCTCTGTGACATGAAAATCTTGACTCCTTTGATGGATCTGATGGACTGTCATCATAACAATGTCCCAGACTGAGAATGTATTGACGAGCAAGGATGCGGCACATCCATAGTCACCGCGGCGAGATCCTCTGGGTTATATTACGCACAGCTTGACATCTGTTTGCCAAACTCTGGAGTAGACCAATGACGTCTGTTCCATAAAACAAATGGAGCTTAATAATTCTGTTCCCCAAGTCCCTCATATCTGAAGCTAAAATCCTGCCATGTATTCAGTGGGGATCGGCCTCCCGCCTTGTTTTTCGTACAGGGCGATAATGCAGACACGTGAATAATGAGAATTATCGAGGGTGCAGTGACGAACCATAAATCAGTCGTATACAACAGGGACCCCATTATTATGGAATGGAGTGAGATCTTCAGTGTATCTAAGGCTCGCTGACATCCATCAATGCTCTCTTCCATAATAAATCAAAAACAGCTCCAAAACTTTGGCTAGCATGCCCCTAATTTAAGGGTTTGGCCACTCCAGCCCTATCCAGGAGCATTAAACAAAATCTCCAGCCACGAAATCAAAACCTCCCATAAATTTTGTGTTTTCACTTACATCAGTTAGTACTATGAGCCAAACTACCACTAGATGCAGTACCCACTACCATGAGCCAAACTACCACTAGATGCAGAACTCACTACCATGAACAAAACTACCACTAGATGCAGTACTCACTACTATGAGCCAAACTACCACTAGATGCAGTACTCACTACTATGAGCCAAACTACCACTAGATGCAGTACTCACTACTATGAGCCAAACTACCACTAGATGCAGTACTCACTACTATGAGCCAAACTACCACTAGATGCAGTACCCACCACTATGAGCCAAACTACCACTAGATGCAGTACTCACTACTATGAGCCAAACTAACACTAGATGCAGTACTCACTACTATGAGCCAAACTACCACTAGATGCAGTACTCACTACTACCATGAACAAAACTACCACTAGATGCAGTACCCACTACCATGAGCCAAACTACCACTAGATGCAGAACTCACTACCATGAACAAAACTACCACTAGATGCAGTACCCACCACTATGAGCCAAACTACCACTAGATGCAGTACTCACTACTATGAGCCAAACTACCACTAGATGCAGTACCCACCACTATGAGCCAAACTACCACTAGATGCAGTACTCACTACTATGAGCCAAACTAACACTAGATGCAGTACTCACTACTATGAGCCAAACTACCACTAGATGCAGTACTCACTACTACCATGAACAAAACTACCACTAGATGCAGTACTCACTACTATGAGCCAAACTACCACTAGATGCAGTACTCACTACCATGAACAAAACTACCACTAGATGCAGTACTCACTAACATGAGCCAAACTACTACTAACATGAGGCAAACTACCACTAGTTAAAGTACTCACTACCATGAACAAAACTACCACTAGATGCAGCACTCACTAACTTGAGCCAGACTACCACTAGATACAGTTCTCACTACCATGAGCCAAACTACTACTAGATTCAGCACTCACTAACATGAACCAAACTGCTACTAGATACAGTTCTCACTACCATGAGGCAAACTACCACTTGATGTAACATTCACTAACATAAGCTAAACTAGATGCAATACTCACTAACTAACATGCACCAAACTACTGTACAACTAAATGCAAAATTCACTGCCATGAGTTAAACTATCACTAGATTCAGCACTCCTAACCATGAGACACACCTACCACTTGATACAACATTTACTACCATGAGCCAAATTAACTTTAGATGTAGCATTCACTACCATGAACCAAACTATCACGAGATGCAGTACTCACTAACATGAGCCAGACTACCAGATGGAAAATTCACTACCATGAGCCAAACTACCACTAGATGCAGCACTCACTACCATGAGCCAAACTACCACTAGATGCAGCAGTCACTACCATGAGCCAAACTACCACTAGATGCAGCACTCACTACCGTGAGCCAAACTACCACCAGATGCAGTACTCACTACCATAAGCCAAACTACCACTAGAAGCAATAAGAGTCTACCAGGGGCTTTATGAGTTACAGCTGTAATAAGTACAAAAATAAGCCAAAGATTATACGTCACAATGCCAGGCATCAGCTAGGGCGGTATAACGTCATCGCTTGTGGACTTTCAAGCAGTAGGAATATGATGTGCAGTGCAGAATGATTTTGGGTCTGGGTGCCAGGAAAGCCCTTCCTGAATCTCTAGTATTAACTGCAAATTTTGGTGGAAAAGTCATGGTAGTCCCTTAGTTGTATTGGACCGGGTCACCTAGTAGTCCCTTAGTTGTATTGGGCTGGGTCGCCTCACTGTCGAGTTTAGGGAGTTTCTGGGCCCCATGTGTGTGCCTTATATAAGACCTGACACTCAGCTTCATCCTGATCAAGGGTCAACAAGCCTATGAAATGTCTTACACCAACACTAGGAAAACTTAGGCAGATTCCAAATGTGATCTCTCCTTCTGATAAGCGGGTCCTCGTACCTGCAGACCCCATTCTGAGCAGATCAGGGGTAACAGTCCAGTTGAAGGCTGATTTTTTTTTTCTTCCACATTTTAGATGACCAACAATAATGGATCTCTCTGAAATAAAAATATCGATAGACTTCTCTGCCCAAGACGGCCGGCCCCGGACTGCTGCAGAGTCCTAATCCATATAATATCATGAAATATTCATCTACAACCACTACAATTATTGTCATCTAGGCAGCGCCATCTGGTGGCCATCGCTGAGATTTTCCTATTATTTTTCATGTTTTTATTTTTTATGGCTGCCTTATGAGATCCTATCAGTACAATCTGTAGGGAACATAAGGCTAAATGTCATCCTGAGCGCTGTAGTCACCGACCGCAGCAGTTTGCAGTCATTTTTCTTTATTATTATTATTAAAAATTGCTCAGATTACAAATCCTGGCGCCTCGTGGGTTAATGTTGGATGGTCGCGCAGACCTCCTGCTGCAGATGATCACACCCAGCTAATATTTGTCTTCCAGATTAAAGGGGTGGGGATAAGTCACGAGTAACATCTGTTCTGCAGTCACCTGGGCACGGGCTCCACCTGGTTTAGAGCGCACACGCCAGAGGTCACAAGGTCAAATGCAGAAGATTTTTTTCCAAAAAGCTTTGTCGTATCGAGTCATAAAACCCGTAACATCTGTAAGACCAAGAAATGTGAACATGAAACATAGAGAACAGACCATTGAAGATACTATTAGGAAAAACAAGTCAGCTGCAGAGCCTCAGTGTGTTCAGTGCTGCCACCTAGTGGTCACTGTTGGACCTGACGGATCATTATACTGATCAAGTCAGTTGGAGTATTGGCAAAGTGACAGAGTTTGACATGTTTGGCATTAAACACGCTCCGCTACGTGCAAAAGTGCGAGGATTGATTTCTTTTTATTAGGCGTCTGAGATTAAATCTTGTCAAACTCAAAATATTCCAATAACACATCGGAACAAAGCACTCGCTACCAGGAACAAGACTACCACTACATGCAGTACTCACTACCATGAACCAAACTACCACTAGATGCAGCACTCACTACCAGGAACAAAACTACCACTAGATGCAGCACTCACTAACATGAGACAGACTACCACTATATGTAGTACTCACTACCATGAACTAAAATACCACTATATGTAGTACTCAATACCATGAACTAAACTACCACTAGATGCAGTACTCACTAACATGAGACAGACTACCACTATATGTAGTACTCACTACCATGAACTAAAATACCACTATATGTAGTACTCAATACCATGAACTAAACTACCACTAGATGCAGTACTCACTAACATGAGACAGACTACCACTATATGTAGTACTCACTACCATGAACTAAACTACCACTAGATGTAGCATTCACTAACATGAGCAAGACTACCACTATATGTAGTACTCACTACCATGAACAAGACTACCACTAGATGCAGCACTCACTACCAGGAACAAAACTACTACTACCGTAGATGCAGCACTCAATACCATGAACAAAACTACCACTAGATGCAGCACTCACTAACATGAGCTAGATTACCACTATATGTAGTACTCGCTACCATGAACCAAACTACCACTAGATGCAGCGCTCAATACCATGAACTAAACTACGACTAGATGCAGCACTCACTACCATGAACTAAACTACCACTAGATGCAGCACTCACTAACATGAGCCAGACTACCACTATATGCAGTACTCACTACCATGAACCAAACTACTGATGCTACCGTAGATGCAGCACTCAATACCATGAACAAAACTACCACTAGATGCAGCACTCACTAACATGAGACAGACTACCACTATATGTAGTAGTCACTACCATGAACCAAACTACCACTAGATGCAGCACTCACTACCATAAACTAAACTACCACTAGATGCAGCACTCACTAACATGAGCCAGACTACCACTATATGCAGTACTCACTACCATGAACCAAACTACCACTAGATGCAGCACTCACTAACATGACCCAGACTACCACTAGATGCAGCACTCACTACCATAAACTAAACTACCACTAGATGCAGCACTCACTAACATGACCCAGACTACCACTAGATGCAGCACTCAATACCATGAACTAAACTACCACTAGATGCAGTACTCACTAACATGAGACAGACTACCACTATATGCAGTACTCCCTACCATGAACTAAACTACCACTTGATGCAGCACTCACTAACATGAGCCAAACTACCACTATATGCAGCACTCACTACCATGAACAAAACTACCACTAGATGCAGCAATCACTAACATATGCCAGACTACCACTTTACACAGTACTCACTACCATGAACAAAACTACCACTAGATGCAGTACCCACTACTATGAGCCAAACAACCACTATATGCAGTACTCACTACTAAGAACCAACTACCACTAGATACAGTACTCACTACCAGGAACTAAACTAACACTACATGCAGCACTCACTAACATGAGCCAGACTACCACTATATGTAGTACTCCCTACCATGAGCTAAACTGCAACTAGATACAGTTCTCACTACCATGAACCAAACTACCACTAGATGCAGTACTCACTAACATGAGCAAGACTACCACTATATGTAGTACTCACTACCATGAACTAAACTGCAACTAGATACAGTTCTCACTACCATGAACCAAACTACCACTAGATGCAGTACTCACTAACATGAGCCAGACTACCACTAGATACAGTACCATTAAATCTATGAAATATATTAAATTGTATCAAAATATTTGCATGAGAATCTATATTGTATCAAATATTTTGTATTATTTCTTCATTATTTTAGTATTTTATGGCAACCCTTTAAATTTCAGCAATTCTTTTTAATTTAAAGATACCCCTTAACCTTAAGGGCCCCGATGCTGCGAACGCGGTACATGTACATATTGTGTACTGTACATATCTTGCAAAGATCCTTCATGATCATACAGTCTCTCTACTGTATGTCTATTAGAAATCCATTGATACATTTCTTACTCGATCTTGTAGTTCCAAATTCCCTGCATAGGTATAAGTTTAGGGTTTATTTACTGACAAAAATATCTTCTTTGTTGGAATCTCCCCTTAAAATGATTTCCTGGGGCAGTTCTAAGGGGAGGGGCTTCAGTATTGATTACCAATCCTTGGTGTAGTAGTGGCTGTGGATGGAATAAGTTGCTGCTTCACTTAAAGTGGATCTTTCTCCATCTCCATCAACTCCGACTCTTTGCTCTGTTCAGTACTTGCCGTTTCACTGATTCCGTTGCAGTTGGAATTTTTTTTCTAGCCCCGACAGTTCCAGAGCAATCAGTTCTGTTAATTTGAGCACAATGATCCTCGCTACTATCAGGGAGGCGGTCCTAAACTAGAGCCGAGAGACAGGCTCCGCCCACTAGCAGCATAATTGTGCTGAATCTAACAGCAATGATTGCTTGGGAACGGTAAGGGCTAGAGAAAAAATTCCAACTGCACCAAAATCAATGGAGCGGCACCTATCTGATGGATGCAATGAGATGGACATGGTAAAATGTCCTTTTATTAAATGCAAGCAGAGCTCCAGTACCATTCAAAGTGACTACCCCATGTACAGAGCTGTACAGTTTCAGTGCCATCACTGGTGACATTTGCAGTCCATCCCCTTCCCCCAATTTGATATTGATGATCTGTCCTAAGGGTAGGTGATCAATATTAATGTCCTGGAATCTGCATTAGGAATACAGCACAGACATTCCTCAGGGTCCAGGGACAGAAGTAATAACCTTTACAGTCCATAGTAGATCTCACACCACCTTCACTGCAGACTGTCAGTGCAAATAATAATCTGAAAATAAAATACTTTTCATTCTGTATTTACATAAAAGAATCTAATGTATAATATAGTACTGAAATATCACATCTATATAGTGCCACATAGTGTCTGAGAGACTCCTCTATATAGTGGCCAAATAACAGTGCTACATAATGCCCTAATATCACTTCTATATAGTGCCACATAGTGTGTAAGTGACTCCTCTAGATAGTGGCAAATTATAGTGCTACATAGTTCTAGCACAGCTCTATACAGTGCTATATAGTGCCCTAATATCAGGTCTAGACAGTGCTAGATAGTGCCCTAATAGCCAGTCTATACAGTGCTATATAGTGCACTAATAGCTGGTCTAGACAGTGCTAGATAGTGCCAAAATAGCAGGTCTAGATAGTGCCCTAATAGCAGGTCTAGACAGTGCTAGATAGTGTCCTAGTAGCAAGTCTATGTAGTGTACATATATCTGCTCTATATAGTACCCAAATAACAGTACTAGATAGAGCTCAAATTATAGAGCTACAAAGCGCCCTACTATCACGTCTATATAGTGGCCAAATACTAGCTCTATATAGCACCAAAATAACAGTCCTTTATATGGTGACCAAATTTCATTGCTATACGGTTCCAAAAACAGTTGTATATAGTTACACAAAAACTGGTAGTAACAAGTAGCACCTCTGTATAATGCCCACATTATATTGCTACATAGTACCCAATAACAGTGTGAGTTCTGTGTAATTCTGAGATGTAACTTATTAAACTCATCAATTTTCTATAGTGACCAAATACCAGTTTTATATAGTGCCCAAATAAGCGTGTTATGGTATAACAGATCTATATACTGTCCACATAAGCGTGTTATGGTATATCAGATCTATATACTGTCCACATAAGAGTGTTATGGTATATCAGATCTATATACTGTCCACATAAGAGTGTTATGGTATATCAGATCTATATACTGTCCACATAAGAGTGTTATGGTATATCAGATCTATATACTGTCCACATAAGAGTGTTATGGTATATCAGATCTATATACTGTCCACATAAGAGTGTTATGGTATATCAGATCTATATACTGTCCACATAAGCGTGTTATGGTATATCAGATCTATATACTGTCCACATAAGAGTGTTATGGTATATCAGATCTATATACTGTCCACATAAGAGTGTTATGGTATATCAGATCTATATACTGTCCACATAAGAGTGTTATGGTATATCAGATCTATATACTGTCCACATAAGAGTGTTATGGTATATCAGATCTATATACTGTCCACATAAGAGTGTTATGGTATATCAGATCTATATACTGTCCACATAAGCGTGTTATGGTATATCAGATCTATATACTGTCCACATAAGAGTGTTATGGTATATCAGATCTATATACTGTCCACATAAGCGTGTTATGGTATATCAGATCTATATACTGTCCACATAAGAGTGTTATGGTATATCAGATCTATATACTGTCCAAATAAGAGTGTTATGGTATATCAGATCTATATACTGTCCAAATAAGAGTGTTATGGTATATCAGATCTATATACTGTCCAAATAAGAGGGTTATGGTATATCAGATCTATATAGTGCCCACATAGCCTCATCCCACTATATAGGGTACATGGCTGTAGGATGAGCAGGTCACAGGAGGAGGTTTGGAGTCAGGTCTTTGCACAGGGTGTTGTCTGGACCAATTGCCCTTTTTGCCCCTGCCATAATCTCGCCCTGTTCCTGAGCTCAGACAGTGTGACTTGCGGCTCTTCCTCCTCCTCCTCCTCTGTTTCATCTTCTCCCTTCTCTTTTATGATGCTGAGAATTGATGGTTCTGGATAAACCTGCCCAGAAAACATAATGAGACAGACGGACAGAGAGCGGGGAGGGAGGAGGGAGCGCCAGTGTGTGGGAGAGATGCTCAGGTTGTAGCACAGAGCCAAGGATGAGGCAGCCATGCAGGTGTACAGAGGTAGCAGAGCTGAATCTGTTCCCATAACTTCATGCAGTAGCTTTACCTGCAGATATCACATTACGATGACCCGGGCCACACGCTCAACTCAGCTCTGCTACATCTGTACAGACTGAAGACACAGAGAGCCGGAGCAACCTTGCCATTGGGATACGAAGAGACGTCTAGGAGGCAGCTTGGGATCACCAAATAGACAGCATTGTGCCAGCGAGACTGCATGCCCTGTGGATGTGACAGCTCGTCTCTCCCAGCTGTTTCCTCCCCCTCAGCCAATCCCCACTCCTTGTGTTTGTGAGCCTCATCCCCCTCCTCCCCCGCCCTGGGCTGCTGGTCCCTGAGCATCCCTGAGAAAGAGAGGGAGCGAGAGAGAGGGGGAGGAGAGAGAGAGAGAGAAAGAGAGAGAGAGGGAGACAGGAGAGAGGGCTGTGTCTGCTCGTCACGTCCGGAGACATCCCAGTATGATCCCAGATCCGAGACCCCAGTGACGGGGAACCTCCTCCGTGCATCCCCCCCTCTCTCCTCCTCTCTCCTCTTTTTTTCCTTCTTTCCCCCCCTTTCTCCATCCTTTCTCCTTTCCTCTGCCCCTTCCTCAATCCTCCGCTCCTTTCCTCTCCCCTCTCTACCTTCTCGTAGCCCTAACCTTTCACCATTCATCACCCCAAGTAGCGTCGATCCGTCGTCCCCCCCTCAGCTCTCTACACCCACAATATCCATCCCACTCAGTGTTCAGCATGGGCTGCATTGGATCTCACAGTGCAGGTAAGAACCTTATTCACACTATGCACTGCACGCTGAGGATGGGAGCTGCAAGGTGATAGCACTGGAGACTGGACCATGAGGCAGACGGCACACTGCAACACAACATTGGACTTTGAGACAGACTACACACTGCACTGCAACACAACACTGGACCACGAGACAGACTGCACACTGCAACACAACATTGGACTTTGAGAGAGACTACACACTGCACAGCAACACAACACTGGACCACGAGACAGACTGCACACTGCAATACAATAACACTGGACCATGAGACAGACTACACACTACAACACAACATTGGACCACGAGACAGACTACACACTGCTACACAACACTGAACCATGATACAGACTGCACACTGCAATACAATAACACTGGGCCACGAGACAGACTACACACTGCAACACAACATTGGACCACGAGACAGACTACACACTGCAACACAACACTGGACCACAAGACAGACTGTACACTGCAACACAACACTGGACCAGAAGACAGACTACACATTGCAACACTGGTCCATGAGACAGACTCCACATTGCAACGCAACACTGAGACAGATTGCACACTGCAACATAACACTGGACCATGAGACAGACTGCACATTGCAACACTGGACCATGAGACAGACTGCACACTGCAACACAACACTGAACCATGATACAGACTGCACACTGCAATACAATAACACTGGACCACGAGACAGACTACACACTGCAACACAACATTGGACCACGAGACAGACTACACACTGCAACACAACAACACTGGACCACAAGACAGACTGTACACTGCAACACAACACTGGACCAGAAGACAGACTCCACATTGCAACACTGGTCCATGAGACAGACTCCACATTGCAACACAACACTGGACCATGAGACAGACTGTACACTGCAACAGAAACACTGGGCCATGAGACAGACTGCACACAACAACACAACACTGAGACAGATTGCACACTGCAACATAACACTGGACCATGAGACAGACTGCACACTGCAACACTGGACCATGAGACAGACTGCACACTGCAACACTGGACCATGAGACAGACTACACACTGCAACACAACACTGAACTATGAGACAGACTGCACACTGCAATACAATAACAATGGACCATGAGACAGACTGCACACTGCAACACAACATTGAACCACGAGGCAGACTATACACAGCAACACAACAATGAACCACAAGACAGACTATACACTGCAACAGAAACACTGGACCATGTGACAGACTGCACACTGCAACACAACAGCACTGGACCATGAGACAAACTGCAACACAACACTGGACCACGAGACAGACTGCATACTGCAACACTGGACCACTAGTCAGACTGCACAATGCTACACAACACTGGACCATGAGAAAGACTGCACACTGCAGCACTGGACCATGAGACAGACTGCACACTGCAACACAACACTAGACCACGAAGCAGACTGCACACTGAAACACAACACTGGACCATGAGACAGACTGCACACTGCAACACAACACTGGACCATGAGACAGACTGCACACTGCAACCCAGCACTGGACCACTAGACAGACTTCACACTGTAACACAACACTGGACCATGAGACAGCACTAAACCACGAGACAGACTGCACACTGCAAAACAACACTGGACCACGAGGCAGACTACACACTGCAACACAGCACTAAACCACGAGACAGACTGCGCACTGCAACACAACACTGGACCATTAGACAGACTGCACACTGCAACACTGGTCCATGAGACAGACCGCACACTGCAACACAACAACACTGGACCACGAGACAGACTGCACACTGCTACACAACACTGGACCACGAGGCAGACTACACACTGCAACACAGCACTAAACCACGAGACAGACTGCGCACTGCAACACAACACTGGACCATTAGACAGACTGCACACTGCAACACAACACTGGACCATGAGACAGACTGAACATTGCAACACCACAACACTGGACCATGAGCTATGCTACAGCGCACACTGCAAGAAAACAATACTGGTCCATGGGACAGAATACACACTGCATATACTACAACCACTGCAAATACTTTAGAACACACTGGACTGGGAGAAAGACTCCACACAACAGTGTATTGTGGTGAAACAGACTATACATTGCAGTACTACACTCGACAATGAAATATACTGTACACTGCAACACAACCCTGGACTATCACACATTATACACTGTAACACAATTCGGGATCAGAACATAGAACACTGCAACATAACACTGGACCACGAGACAAGCTAGTCACTGAAACAAAACATTGATGGAAAACTGGACTGTGAGGAAAACTACACATTGCAATACAACACTGGAACATGAACCAAACTACATCCATAAAACAGACCATAAGGCAGACTAAATACTGCAACACAACATTGCACTATGGACAGAACACAGACTGCAACACAACACTAAATAAAGAACAGAAAGACTACACATTGCAAATACAACACTGGACCACAAGACATACTGCACACTGCATCAAAAAATAACACTGGGCAAAGACTCAAACTGCACATTTAAACACATCACTTGACTATGAGAACTACACACTGCAGCACAACATGGACCTATAAGACTCACTGCAATACAACACTGTAATGAGGAAGACTATACATTGTAACACAACAAAACTGGACCACTAGGCAGAACACACTGCACAATGAAAAAATTCACACTGCAGGGCAACAACACTAAAATATAAGATACTACAATGCAGTACACTGGACTGTACAAGACTGGACTGTGAAACAAGCTACACAATGCAACACAACACCTTAATACAGCACTGGACTAGGAAACACATCACACCCTACAAGATACTGGTAAACATCAGACAGACTCACATTGCAGTACAACACTGGAGCATGAGACAGGCTGCACACTACAACACAAAGCAAAACAACACTGGACAATAACACAGATTACACACAGTCCCATGAGACATTCTGCACAGTGTAAAACAACAATGCACCATGAGACAGACTGTGCGGAGCAAAACAACAACACTAGACCATGAGGTAGACTGCATAATGCTACATGACAGAGGACCACAATACACACTGCATCTAAACAGCACTGACTGGACACTGCAACACAATAACTCAAGTCCACAATTCACTCAACACTGCAATACAATAGCCGCGTAAACAACACCCTGGGACCATAAGCAGAGCACACTAAAGAGTAACCTGGTGTACATGTAACTATAACACTGGGATATGACTCACCCTGCACACTGGACGGATGTGTCAGCTCCTTGTTTTCGACTGCACAGTCTACACAATACAATAAAGTGCTGTATAAAATAATCTGCAAAGTGATATCACTGGAAGCTAGAAAGTATAAAAAATATTACACAACAACATAAGAACACTGGAGACAACTTTGCAAATATTATACTGGACTATAACTGACCCTATACAGTGTAATAATATAATACTGGACTAAAACTGATCCTGTGCAGTGTAATAATATAATACTGGACTATAACTGACCCTATACAGTGTAATAATATAATACTGGACTATAACTGACCCCATACAGTGTAATAATATAATACTGGACTATAACTGACCCTATGGAGTGAAATAATATAATACTGGGCTATAACCAATCCCGTACAGTGTAATAATATAATACTGGACCATAACTGATCCTATACAGCGAAATGATATAATACTGGACTATAACTGATCTTATGCAGTGTAATAATATAATACTGGACTATAACTGATCTTATGCAGAGTAATAATATAATACTGGACTATAACTAATCCTATACAGTGTAATAATATAATACTGGACTATAACTGATCCTGTGCAGTGTAATAATATAATACTGGACTATAACTGATCCTATACAGTGTAATAATATAATACTGGACTATAACTGATCTTATGCAGTGTAATAATATAATACTGGACTATAACTGATCTTATGCAGAGTAATAATATAATACTGGACTATAAGTGATCCTGTGCAGTGTAATAATATAATACTGGACTATAACTGATCTTATGCAGAGTAATAATATAATACTGGACTATAACTGATCCTGTACAGTGTAATAATATAATACTGGACTATAACTGACCCTATACAGAGTAATAATATAATACTGGACTATAACTGATCCAGCGCAGTGTAATAATATAATACTTGGCTATAACTAATCCCATACAGTGTAATAATATAATACTGGACTATAACTGACCATATAAAGTGTAATAATATAATACTGGACTATAATTGATCCTATACAGTGTAATTATTTAATACTGGACTATATCTGACCCTATACAGTGTAATAATATAATACTGGACTATAACTGACCCTATGCAGTGTAATAATATAATACTAGACTATAACTGATCCCGTACAGTGTAACAATATAATACTGCACTATAACTGATCCTATACAGTGTAAAAATATAATACTGGACTATAACTGATCCTATGCAGTGTAATAATAAAATACTGGACTATAACTGATCCTATACAGTGTAATTATTTAATACTGCACTATAAGTAATCCTATACAGTGTAATAATATAATACTGGACTATAACTGATCCTGCGCAGTGTAATAATATAATACTGGACTATAACTGATCCTATACAGTGTAATAATATAATACTGGACTATATCTGACCCTATACAGTGTAATAATATAATACTGGACTATAACTGACCCTAAACAGTGTAATAATATAATACTGGACTATAACTAATCCTGTACAGTGTAATGATATAATACTGGGCTATAACTGATCCTGTGCAGTGTAATAATATAATACTGGACTATAACTGATCCTATACAGTGTAATAATATAATACTGGACTATAACTGATCCTGCGCAGTGTAATAATATAATACTGGACTATAACTGATCCTATACAGTGTAATAATATAATACTGGACTATATCTGACCCTATACAGTGTAATAATATAATACTGGACTATAACTGACCCTAAACAGTGTAATAATATAATACTGGACTATAACTAATCCTGTACAGTGTAATGATATAATACTGGGCTATAACTGATCCTGTGCAGTGTAATAATATAATACTGGACTATAACTAATCCCGTACAGTGTAATGATATAATACTGAGCTATAACTAATCCTGTGCAGTGTAATAATAAAATACTGGACTATAACCGATCCTGTGCAGTGTAATAATAGAACACAGGACTATAACTGATCCTGCGCAGTGTAATAATATAATACTGGACTATAACTGATCCTATACAGTGTAATAATATAATACTGGACTATATCTGACCCTATACAGTGTAATAATATAATACTGGACTATATCTTACCCTATACAGTGTAATAATATAATACTGGACTATAACTGACCCTAAACAGTGTAATAATATAATACTGGACTATAACTAATCCCGTACAGTGTAATGATATAATACTGGGCTATAACTGATCCTATACAGTGTAATAATATAATACTGGACTATAACTAATCCCGTAAAGTGTAATGATATAATACTGGGCTATAACTGATCCTGTGCAGTGTAATAATAGAACACAGGACTATAACTGATCCTGCGCAGTGTAATAATATAATACTGGACTATAACTGATCCTATACAGTGTAATAATATAATACTGGACTATATCTGACCCTATACAGTGTAATAATATAATACTGGACTATATCTGACCCTATACAGTGTAATAATATAATACTGGACTATAACTGACCCTAAACAGTGTAATAATATAATACTGGACTATAACTAATCCCGTACAGTGTAATGATATAATACTGGGCTATAACTGATCCTGTGCAGTGTAATAATATAATACTGGACTATAACTAATCCCGTACAGTGTAATGATATAATACTGGGCTATAACTAATCCTGTGCAGTGTAATAATAAAATACTGGACTATAACTGATCCTGTGCAGTGTAATAATAGAACACAGGACTATAACTGATCCTGCGCAGTGTAATAATATAATACTGGATTATAACTGATCCTATACAGTGTAATAATATAATACTGGACTATATCTGACCCTATACAGTGTAATAATATAATACTGGACTATATCTTACCCTATACAGTGTAATAATATAATACTGGACTATAACTGACCCTAAACAGTGTAATAATATAATACTGGACTATAACTAATCCCGTACAGTGTAATGATATAATACTGGGCTATAACTGATCCTGTGCAGTGTAATAATATAATACTGGACTATAACTAATCCCGTACAGTGTAATGATATAATACTGGGCTATAACTGATCCTGTGCAGTGTAATAATATAATACTGGACTATAACTAATCCCGTACAGTGTAATGATATAATACTGGGCTATAACTGATCCTGTGCAGTGTAATAATAGAACAGAGGACTATAACTGATCCTGCGCAGTGTAATAATATAATACTGGACTATAACTGATCCTATACAGTGTAATAATATAATACTGGACTATATCTGACCCTATACAGTGTAATAATATAATACTGGACTATAACTGACCCTATGCAGTGTAATAATATAATACTAGACTATAACTGATCCCGTACAGTGTAACAATATAATACTGCACTATAACTGATCCTATACAGTGTAAAAATATAATACTGGACTATAACTGATCCTATGCAGTGTAATAATATAATACTGGACTATAACTGATCCTATACAGTGTAATTATTTAATACTGCACTACAACTAATCCTATACTGTGTAATAATATAATACTGGACTATAACTGATCCTGCGCAGTGTAATAATATAATACTGGACTATAACTGATCCTATACAGTGTAATAATATAATACTGGACTACATCTGACCCTATACAGTGTAATAATATAATACTGGACTATATCTGACCCTATACAGTGTAATAATATAATACTGGACTATAACTGACCCTAAACAGTGTAATAATATAATACTGGACTATAACTAATCCCGTACAGTGTAATAATATAATACTGGACTATAACTAATCCCGTACAGTGTAATGATATAATACTGGGCTATAACTGATCCTGTGCAGTGTAATAATATAATACTGGACTATAACTAATCCTGTGCAGTGTAATAATAGAACACAGGACTATAACTGATCCTGCGCAGTGTAATAATATAATACTGGACTATAACTGATCCTATACAGTGTAATAATATAATACTGGACTATATCTGACCCTATACAGTGTAATAATATAATACTGGACTATATCTGACCCTATACAGTGTAATAATATAATACTGGACTATAACTGACCCTAAACAGTGTAATAATATAATACTGGACTATAACTAATCCCGTACAGTGTAATAATATAATACTGGACTATAACTAATCCAGTACAGTGTAATGATATAATACTGGGCTATAACTGATCCTGTGAAGTGTAATAATTTAATACTGGACTATAAGTGATCCTGTATAGTATAATAATATTATACTGGACTATAACTGATCCTGTGCAGTGTAATAATATAATACTGGACTATAACTGATCCTGTGCAGTGTAATAATGTAATACTGGACTATAACTGATCTTATGCAGAGTAATAATATAATACTGGACTATAACTGATCCTGTACAGTGTAATAATATAATACTGGACTATAACTGACCCTATACAGAGTAATAATATAATACTGGACTATAACTGATCCAGCGCAGTGTAGTAATATAATACTTGGCTATAACTAATCCCGTACAGTGTAATAATATCATACTGGACTATAACTGACCATATACAGTGTAATAATATAATACTGGACTATAATTGATCCTATACAGTGTAATTATTTAATACTGCACTATAACTAATCCTATACAGTGTAATAATATAATACTGGACTATAACTGATCCTATACAGTGTAATAATATAATACTGGACTATAACTGACCTTATGCAGTGTAATTATATAATACTAGACTATAACTGATCCCGTACAGTGTAACAATATAATACTGGACTATAACTGATCCTATGCAGTGTAATAATAAAATACTGGACTATAACTGATCCTATACAGTGTAATTATTTAATACTGCACTATAAGTAATCCTATACAGTGTAATAATATAATACTGGACTATAACTGATCCTGCGCAGTGTAATAATATAATACTGGACTATATCTGACCCTATTCAGTGTAATAATATAATACTGGACTATATCTGACCCTATACAGTGTAATAATATAATACTGGACTATAACTGACCCTAAACAGTGTAATAATATAATACTGGACTATAACTAATCCCGTACAGTGTAATGATATAATACTGGGCTATAACTGATCCTATACAGTGTAATAATATAATACTGGACTATATCTGACCCTATACAGTGTAATAATATAATACTGGACTATATCTGACCCTATACAGTGTAATAATATAATACTGGACTATAACTGACCCTAAACAGTGTAATAATATAATACTGGACTATAACTAATCCCGTACAGTGTAATGATATAATACTGGGCTATAACTAATCCTGTGCAGTGTAATAATAAAATACTGGACTATAACTGATCCTGTGCAGTGTAATGATATAATACTGGACTATAACTGATCCTATACAGTGTAATAATATAATACTGGACTATATCTGACCCTATACAGTGTAATAATATAATACTGGACTATATCTGACCCTATACAGTGTAATAATATAATACTGGACTATAACTGACCCTAAACAGTGTAATAATATGATACTGGACTATAACTAATCCCGTACAGTGTAATGATATAATACTGGGCTATAACTGATCCTGTGCAGTGTAATAATATAATACTGGACTATAACTGATCCTATACAGTGTAATAATATAATACTGGACTATATCTGACCCTATACAGTGTAATAATATAATACTGGACTATAACTGACCCTAAACAGTGTAATAATATAATACTGGACTATAACTGATCCTATACAGTGTAATAATATAATACTGGACTATATCTGACCCTATACAGTGTAATAATATAATACTGGACTATATCTGACCCTATACAGTGTAATAATATAATACTGGACTATAACTGACCCTAAACAGTGTAATAATATGATACTGGACTATAACTAATCCCGTACAGTGTAATGATATAATACTGGGCTATAACTGATCCTGTGCAGTGTAATAATATAATACTGGACTATAACTAATCCCGTACAGTGTAATGATATAATACTGGGCTATAACTGATCCTGTGCAGTGTAATAATATAATACTGGACTATAACTGATCCTATACAGTGTAATAATATAATACTGGACTATATCTGACCCTATACAGTGTAATAATATAATACTGGACTATAACTGACCCTATGCAGTGTAATAATATAATACTAGACTATAACTGATCCCGTACAGTGTAACAATATAATACTGCACTATAACTGATCCTATACAGTGTAAAAATATAATACTGGACTATAACTGATCCTATGCAGTGTAATAATATAATACTGGACTATAACTGATCCTATACAGTGTAATTATTTAATACTGCACTATAACTAATCCTATACAGTGTAATAATATAATACTGGACTATAACTGATCCTGCGCAGTGTAATAATATAATACTGGACTATAACTGATCCTATACAGTGTAATAATATAATACTGGACTACATCTGACCCTATACAGTGTAATAATATAATACTGGACTATATCTGACCCTATGCAGTGTAATAATATAATACTGGACTATAACTGACCCTAAACAGTGTAATAATATAATACTGGACTATAACTAATCCCGTACAGTGTAATAATATAATACTGGACTATAACTAATCCCGTACAGTGTAATGATATAATACTGGGCTATAACTGATCCTGTGCAGTGTAATAATATAATACTGGACTATAACTAATCCCGTACAGTGTAATGATATAATACTGGGCTATAACTGATCCTGTGCAGTGTAATAATATAATACTGGACTATAACTAATCCCGTACAGTGTAATGATATAATACTGGACTATAACTGATCCTGCGCAGTGTAATAATATAATACTGGACTACAACTGACCCTAAACAGTGTAATAATATAATACTGGACTATAACTAATCCTGTACAGTGTAATAATATAATACTGGACTATAACTAATCCCGTACAGTGTAATGATATAATACTGGACTATAACTGATCCTGTGCAGTGTAATAATAGAACACAGGACTATAACTGATCCTGTGCAGTGTAATAATATAATACTGGACTATAACTGACCCTAAACAGTGTAATAATATAATACTGGACTATAACTAATCCCATACAGTGTAAAAATATAATACTGGGCTATAACTAATCCCGTACAGTGTAATGATATAATACTGGGCTATAACTGATCCTGTGCAGTGTAATAATATAATACTGGACTATAACTGATCCCGTACAGTGTAATGATATAATACTGGGCTATAACTGATCCTGTGCAGTGTAATAATATAATACTGGACTATAACTGATCCTATACAGTGTAATAATATAATACTGGACTATAACTGACCCTAAACAGTGTAATAATATAATACTGGACTATAACTGATGCTGTGCAGTGTAATGATATAATACTGGACTATAACTGACCCTATACAAAGTAATAATATAACACTGGACTATAACTAATCCTGTACAGTGTAATAATATAACACTAGACTATAACTGACCCTATGCAGTGTAATAATATAATACTGGACTATCACTGATCCTATGCAGTGTAATAATATAATACTAGACTATAACTGATCCTCTGCAGTGTAATAGTATAATACTAGACTATAACTGACCCTAAGCCATGTAATAATATAATATTGGACTATAACTGATTCTGTGCAGTATAATAATATAATACTGAACTATAACTGACCCTATGGAGTGTAATAATATAATACTGGACTATCACTGATCCTATACAGTGTAAAAATATACTTCTAGACTATAACTGATCCTATACAGTGTAATAATATAATACTGGACTATAACTGATCCTGTGCAGTATAATAATATAAGACTGGATAATAACTGATCTCAAATCAAATCAAATCAAAAAATGCTTTATTGGCACGTCCGAATAGGTATTTGGCATTGCCAAAGCTAGTAAAGTGGGTGGGTGGGGGGGGGGAGTTGGGTTGGGTGGGTGGTGGGTATGGGGGGGGGGGGTTCGGTTATAACAGTCCATGGAGTCTCATCTTCCTCTTCGTTGGTGACTGCTATATGGGGAGGTGGGGGTGGGGGTGGGTGGGGCGGGTGTTTTGGGATAAATATAACAGTCCGTGGAGTCTCATCTTCCTCTTGTTTGGTGACAGCTGGACACGTATTGGGCAGCGATCTCCACAGTGGCCTCTTCTTCTCCCAGTAGGATGTAGAGTTTCCTCTTCTCCCAGTCTGGGATGTGGGCAGAGAGTCTTTGGTAGTAGACGGCCCTCATAGCTGAGTATTTGGTGCAGTGTAGCAGGAAGTGGGTCTCGTCTTCTAGGGCCCCCTGGTCACAGTGCTGGCACAGTCTCTTCTCCCGTGGCTTGTACGTCTGTCTGTATCGCCCCGTCTCTATCTCTAGGTTGTGGGCGCTCAGTCTGTATCGGCTCAGGGTCTGTCTGTGCTTGGGGTGGCGTATTCTCTCCAGGTAGGTGGCCATGGTGTAGTCCCTTTGTAGGGATTGGTACACGGTGAGTTTCTTGGAGTTATTTATTTCGTTTCTCCATTCTTCAATGTACCGCTCTCTGTTTGCCTCTGTGGTCGCCTTTATTTCGGCCTTGGTTATCATCTGTTGGAGTTTTTGGTTTGGTGGTTGGCTGCTGTTTGGTTGTTGAATGTCTGGTTTGCTCAGGTGGCTTAGCCATGCTTGGTGGTGGTAGGAGTCAGGCTTGCTCCCCTGGATGTGTGCCCTTATACAGTGTAATAATATAATACTGGACTATAACTAATCATATACAGTGTAATAATATAATACTGGACTATAATTGATACTATACAGTGTAATAATATAATACTGGACTATAACTGATCCTATACAGACTTATAATATAATACTAGACTATAACTAACCCTAGGGAGTGTAATAATATAATACTGGACTATCACTGATCCTGTGCATTGTAATAATATAATACTGGACTATAACTGATCCTGTACAGTGTAATAATATAATACTGGACTATAACTGACCCTATGCAGTGTAATAATATAATACTGGACTATAACTGATCCTATACAGTGTAATAATATAATACTGGACTATAACTGATCCTGTGCAGTGTAATAATATAATACTAAACTATAACTGATTCTATACAGTGTAATAATATAATACTGGACTATAACTGATCCTGTGCAGTGTGATAATATAATACTGGACTATAACTGATCCTGTACAGTGTAATAATATAATACTGGACAATAACTGACCGTATGCAGTGTAATAATATAATACTGGACTAAAACTGACCCTATGCAGTGCAATAATATAATACTGTACTATCACTGATCCTATATAGTGTAATAATATAATACTAGACTATAACTGATTCTATACAGTGTAATAATATAATACTGGACTATAACTGATCCTGTGCAGTGTAATAATATAATACTGGACTATAACTTATCCTATACAGTGTAATAATATAATACTAGACTATAACTGATTCTGTGCAGTGTAATAATATAATACTGGACTATAACTGATCCTATAGAGTGTAATAATATAATACTGGACTATAACTGATCCTGTGCAGTGTAATAATATAATACTGGACCATAACTAATCCTATACAGTGTAATAATATAATACTAGACTATAACTGATCCTATGGAGTGTAATAATATAATATTGGACTATAACTGATCCTGTGCAGTGTAATAATATAATACTGGACTATAACTGATCCTGTGCAGTGTAATAATATAATACTAGACTATAACTGATCCTATGGAGTGTAATAATATAATATTGGACTATAACTGATCCTGTGCAGTGTAATAATATAATTCTGGACTATAACTTATCCTATACAGTGTAATAATATAATACTAGACTATAACTGATTCTGTGCAGTGTAATAATATAATACTGGACTATAACTGATCCTATAGAGTGTAATAATATAATACTGGACTATAACTGATCCTGTGCAGTGTAATAATATAATACTGGACTATAACTAATCCTATACAGTGTAATAATATAATACTAGACTATAACTGATCCTATGGAGTGTAATAATATAATATTGGACTATAACTGATCCTGTGCAGTGTAATAATATAATTCTGGACTATAACTGACCCTATACAGTGTAATAATATAATACTGGACTATAACCGATCCTGTGCAGTGTAATAATATAATACTGCATTATAACTGACCCTATACAGTTTTGTAATATAATACTGGACTATAACTTATCCTATACAGTGTAATAATATAATACTGGACTATAACTGACCCTATACAGTGTAATAATATAATACTAGACTATAACTGATCCTGTGCAGTGTAATATATAATACTGGACTATAACTGATCCTGTGCAGTGTAATAATATAATACTGGACTATAACTGATCCTGTGCAGTGTAATAATATAATACTGGACTATAACTGACCCTATGCAGTGTAATAATATAATACTGGACTATAACTGATCTTATGCAGTGTAATAATATAATACTGAGCTATAACTGATCCTGTGCAGTGTAATAATATAATACTGGACTATAACTGATCTTATACAGTGTAATAATATAATACTGGACTATAACTGATCCTGTGCAGTGTAATAATATAATACTGGACTATAACTGATCTTATACATTGTAATAATATAATACTGGACTGTAACTGATGCTATTTAGTGTAATAATATAATACTGGACCATGACTGATCCTGTGCAGTATAATAATATAATACTGGACTATAACTGACCCTATGCAGTGTAATAATTTAATACTGGACTATAAGTGATCCTGTATAGTATAATAATATTATACTGGACTATAACTGATCCTGTGCAGTGTAATAATATAATACTGGACTATAACTGATCCTGTGCAGTGTAATAATATAATACAGGACTATAACTGATCCTGTGCAGTGTAATAATATAATACTGGACTATTACTGACCCTATGCAGTGTAATAATATAATACTGGACTATAACTGATCTTATGCAGTGTAATAATATAATACTGGGCTATAACTGATCCTATGCAGTGTAATGATATAATACTGGACTATAACTGACCCTATAAAATGTAATAATATAATACTGGACTATAACTGACCCTATGCAGTGTAATAATATAATACTGGACTATAACTGACCCTATACAGTGTAATAATATAATACTGGACAATATCTAACCCTATACAGTGTAATAATATTATACTGAGCTATAACTAATCCCGTACAGTGTAATAATTTAATTCTGGACTACAACTGATCCTATACAGTTTGATAATATAATGCTGGACTATAACTGATCCTATACAGTGTAATAATATAATTCTGGACTATAACTGATCCTATACAGTGTAATAATATAATTCTGGACTATAACTGACCCTATACAGTGTAATAATATAATCCTGGACTACAACTGACCCTATACAGTGTAATAATATAATACTGAGCTATAACTAATCCCGTACAGTGTACTGATATAATACTGGACTATAACTAACCCTGTACAATGTAATAATATAATTCTGGGCAATAACTGACCCTATACAGTGTAATAATATTATACTGAGCTATAACTAATCCCGTACAGTGTAATAATATAATACTGGACTATAACTGATCCTGTGCAGTGTAATAATATAATACAGGACTATAACTGATCCTGTGCAGTGTAGTAATATAATACTGGACTATAACTAATCCCGTACAGTGTAGTAATATAATACTGGACTATAACTAATCCCGTACAGTGTAGTAATATAATACTGGACTATAACTGCTTGTACAGTGTAATAATATAATACTGGACTATAACTGACCCTATACAGAATAATAATATAATACAGGACTATAACTGATCCTATGCAGTGTAATAATATAATATTGGACTATCACTGATCCTATACAGTGTAATAATATAATACTGGACTATAACTGACCCTATGCAGTGTAATAATATAATACTGGACTTTAACTGGCCCTATACAGTGTAATAATATAATACTGGACTATAACTGATCCTGTGCAGTGTAATAATATAATACTGGACTATAACTGACCCTATACAGAATAATAATATAATACAGGACTATAACTGATCCTATGCAGTGTAATAATATAATATTGGACTATCACTGATCCTATACAGTGTAATAATATAATACTGGACTATAACTGACCCTATGCAGTGTAATAATATAATACTGGACTATAACTGATCCTATACAGTGTAATAATATAATACTGGACTATAACTGATCCTGTGCAGTGTAATAATATAATACTGGACTATAACTGATTCTGTGCAGTGTAATAATATAATACTGGACTATAACTGACCCTATACAGTGTAATAATATAATACTGGGCTATAACTGATCCTATACAGTGTAATAATATAATGCTGGACTATAACTGACCCTATGCCATGTAATAATATAATACTGGACTATAACTGACCCTATGCAGTGTAATAATATAATACTGGACTACATCTGACCCTATACAGTGTAATAATATAATACTGGACTATAACTGACCCTATGCAGTGTAATAATATAATACTGGACTATAACTGATCTTATACAGTGTAATAATATAATACTGGACTATAATTGATCCTGTGCAGTGTAATAATATAATACTGGACTATAACTGATCTTATATAGTGTAATAATATAATTCTGGACTATAACTGATCCTATGCAGTGTAATAATATAATACTGGACTATAACTGATCCTGTGCAGTGTAATAATATAATACTGGACTATAACTGATCTTATACAGTGTAATAATATAATACTGGACTATAACTGACCCTATACAGTGTAATAATATAATACTGGACTATAACTGATCTTATACAGTGTAATAATATAATACTGGACTATAACTGATCCTGTGCAGTGTAATAATATAATACTGGACTATAACTGACCCTATACATTGTATAATCAGTCCTATGCAGTGTAATAATATACACTGTACGTGATAATTGTGGTCAGGTTATCTTCTCATACATGTAGTGTCCTCCTGATAACCAGCCATGATGTCCTTATTGTGGTCAGGTTATCTTCTCAGAAATGTAGGGCCCCTCAACCTGTTCACAATAAGGATATCCTGGCCGGGTTTCTGACAAGTCCCAAATCACGTCTTCACATTCATGGTCATATCCATTGGCAACTGATGAATACAAAAGATGTCACCACTAAGATGAGAGAAAATCTTTAAAACTCTTTTTATTTGCAAAAATGTTTATCTTTTAATCATGGGACAACCCCTTTAAGGACCAGAATTTAAAGGGATATCCTTGCCACTGACACTAGTGATCTATTACAAGTCCTCAGCGGGCTGCGCAGACAGATGCAGTGATATTCATCCTACACACTGCATTGTGATAGACTTGTACTTAGCAAGGTGACAGCCCCAGCCCGTCCTGGGGGGCCGCGCACATGCCAGATCATCACATTGCATGCTTGCTATTGACACACTGCAGGCAGCTCATCTGCTTTCCTCAGCATTGTTCTGCGCCTTGTGCCTTGCAGCTTTTCACCCTGCTGTGAATCATTGGGATGTTATTAAGTTGTGCTCGCCCGTGTCTGGGCGGATTTGTATGTAATTGTTGATTTCAGGTTTTTTTTTTGTGGTGGTGTTTTGTGCGTGATCAGGATCGGATCCCAGTGATGCAATGTAGGAGCAGACATACATCAGCAGAGTGTGCACAGACTTGTAATGAACTCTCGCCCGGCATCTACTTGGGATTCATTGTGTGTTACCTATTCCCAGGTCGGCTGTCGTCATAGTGTACGCAATGTGTGACATTGTGGAGCGATGCTCTGCAGGCTGTCATCTATGGGGATATGGCTTGTGGTCTGATCAGGGCATCTTGGGGTCACCATGAGGATGTCTCCTCTTTAATGATAAGCAGAGACTCTTAGAGATGGGGCCATAGTAGGGGTCACTGATGGGGGCAGCGAAGTCAATGAGAGATCATCATTTATTATTAATAGCAAAACATCCCCCCCCCCCTTGTAAATCAGTGTTTAGATGTTGTGGTGCAACAGTGACACATAGTGGCCAGAGGCCAGTATTACAATGCACTCTTTGTATGGACCATTAAAGGGGCATATTGTATGAGATTAAAGACATTGTGTCTCCAGACTGGGGTCATTATACAGGGCCATACACAGGGTACACTCGTAGAAAAGGGCAAATGAGTACAGATGTGCCCTCGAAATGACACCCCAATGAGCAGATGAGCCAACTGAGCCAAGAAATCACAGGGGTGACAAGGTTACTGATAATTTTAGGATGCTGTTACTAAATATTTCATTGCAAATTAACTTCAGACCCAAAGGTGCTCCCCAAACCTAGGATGAATGGGATGAGTCCTACTATTATTAGTCACCAGGGGGTAAGAGGTGCGGAGTCTGCGGCTGAACATGGACGAAGGAATAACTGGAGAACCCCCGGAATCCCCCGGCCATGGTCTGGGCTGCACATGTTACAGAGTTGCGAATGATTCTGTCCACGTTACGTGCTGGAATACTGCGCTGCTTTTAGGGATTCCTGCGTTATTCTACAAGGTAACAATTTATCACAAGATGTGAGAGGAGAAAAGAAGGAAAGACAGCGAAACATCTGACGCGTCATCATCAATGAAATCTGGGACGTTTTATCACGATGATGATGATGGTGATGGTGATGGTGATGTTTGTATTGATGTCAGTTGATGATGAAAGTGATGACGATGACACATAACATGATGGTACCTTAGATGATGATAGCGTTGACGTCAGTACAGTTAGTGCTGGTGATGTCTGTAGAGTTAATGGCTATGATGGTGGTAATTCAACGATGAAGGTGATGACAGTGATACATAATACATAATAAGGTGACGCTGATCGTGTTTGCTAATAGTGATATTGTTAGTAGAGTTGATGGCTGTGATGGTGGTAACTCCATGATGGTGATGATGAAGGTGAGGATGGTGATACATAATATGTAGAGATGAGCAAACAATGAAATATTCGATATTCGTTATTCGTTTCAAATAGCCCCTCAATATTCGACTATTCGAATGAATATCCAACCCAATTATAGTCTATGGGAGAAAATGCTTCGTTTCAGAGGAAGCCACACTTCTACTCAGGAGAGTCACCAAGTCCACTATGACACCCCAGGAAATGATGCAACACCTCTGCAATGCAACTGGGACAGCAGGGGAAGCATGTCTGGGGGCAAAACACACACTGTAATACGCCATTAATAATGGGGGAGCTGACTTTTCCCCATAATAATGCATTGACCAGCGTTGATTGGCTGAATGCCATACAGTGTACAGCATTTGGACCAATCAATGCTGGTTCTGCCAGAGGAGGCGGAGTCTAAGATCGGTCCACAGCAGTCTCCATTGTGGTCCGATCTCAGGTGTAGCCGACTTCAGTGCACAGCTCTACTACATCTCAGGTATAGCCGAGTTCAGCGCACAGCTCTACTACATCTCAGGTATAGCCGAGTTCAGCGCACAGCTCTATTACATCTCAGGTATAGCCGAGTTCAGCGCACAGCTCTACTACATCTCAGGTATAGCCGAGTTCAGCGCACAGCTCTACTACATCTCAGATGTAGTAGAGCTGTGCGCTCAACTCTGCTACATCTCAGGTATAGCAGAGTTGAGCGCACAGCTTTACTACAGCTCAGGTATAGCAGAGTTGAGTGCACAGTTTTACTACATCTCAGATGTTGCAGAGTTGAGCGCACAGCTCTGCTACACCTGAGATGTAGTAGAGCTGTGCGCTCAACTCTGCTATACCTGAGATGTAGTAGAGCTGTGCGCTCAACTCTGCTATACCTGAGATGTAGTAGAGCTGTGCGCTCAACTAGGCTACACCTGAGATTGGACCACAATGGAGACTGCTGTGGACTGATCTTAGACTCCACCTCCTCACAGACGAGCCTCCGTCAGAACCAGCGTTGATTGGCCAATGCTGTATGCTGTATGGCATTCGGCCAATCAACACTGGTCAGTGCATTCTTATGAGAAAAAGGCAGCTCCTGCATAACGCAAGCTGACGGGGATCCCGACTAGCATATAATGGGCTGCCATGAGATGTGCTTGCAGGTGAAGTTTGAAAGTGATGAGACCTTGCCAGCTTGAGCTAAATGCAAGAGTAAGTTCAATGCAAACACATCGTGGCAGCGCACCATATGCTAGTCGGGATCGCTGGCAGCTTGCGGTATGCAGGAGCTGACTTTTTCCCATAGGAATGCATTGACCGTACTCTTGCATGTATCACAGGTTGGCAAGGAAGGTATATAGAGCCCCAAAGAGCTGGGTGAGTGACATCCCCCCCTAAATAAAGGTGATCCCTAGCTAACCCCCCTGTACATCTGTCCCTGTCTCACAGTCACATATTTCACAGTCTCATATGAACCGAATCTGAAATCCACCACTCATATAAATTGGAGGTCACCTGATTTAGCCAGCCAATTACTTTTTCCGATTTTTTTTCGATGCCTCCGTTTTCCTACTTCCTGTCCCACATCCCCTGCGCAGTTATTGGTGTAAAAAAAAAAGCGCCAGGGAAGGTGGGAGGGGATACGAAATTTTACTGCGTTTGCCGCGTGGTATTCGATTGGAATCGAATATCTCGAGCAGCGTGATATTCGATCGAACGCTGTTCGCTCATCTCTAATAATATGGTCATAACTCGATGATGATGATGAAGGTGATGATGGTGATATGGTGGCGCTGATAATATTCTTGCTCGCTTAGATGATAGCAGAGGTTCTGACCATAATGGTGAATAACTTGCCATAGTATCAGACATTAATTCTGGCACTGGAGACGCCCATGTCTGTACGTGTCACCGCCGCCCCTTGTGCCTCTATGTGTCATACTCCTTTTTGCTTCCTGTCTGAGTGACAACCTTGAGCAGGATTAGTTACAGAATGTTCTATAGATACATTGTAGCGCTATCACCTGATGACTGCGCCTCATAGAAGGACTACTCCGCTTTCCCAAACTCTACATTGTATCTTAGATCCCGACCAACTCTCATCCTACTATACGGCCGCCTTTGTTTTGGTTTTATCAATCAGTTTATGAACCTGCAAGCTCAGGATGAACAGAGTCAGGGTCACTGTCAGATAGAAGGTGGATCAGGGCATAGAATTGTAGGAGGATTTCTAGGGTCTGCTCATATATACCCAGCATAGGATACAGCTTGTGTTTGTGCCAGGGTACCGGCTGCCAGGCATAGATACAGTGACAGCCCCAGGACCCCCTCCCCCCCCCCCCTCCCCATCCGCTAATTATTCCATGTGTAGACAGGCAATTAATAATCCTGTACATTCTGTCATGCGTGTGCGTGCCGGGCAGTAATATGTCGCTGATAACCGTGTTCTACAGCAGCTGGAAGTATCCGGACAAAACACTGCACAATGTTCTATGGAAAATAACATGAAAGCCTACAAATCAGGCGCCAATGGCGATCGTGTACAGGATCCGCAGATAACAAGACTCTCGTGTTCTGCCTGGCATGAGACAGATAGAAAGATAGATAGATAGGAGATAGATAGATAGGAGATAGATAGATAGATAGATAGATAGATAGATAGATAGGAGATAGATAGATAGATAGATAGATAGATAGATAGATAGATAGGAGATAGATAGATAGATAGATAGATAGATAGATAGATAGATAGGAGATAGATATATAGATACATAGGAGATAGATAGATAGATAGATAGATAGATAGATAGATAGATAGGAGATAGATAGATAGATAGATAGATAGATAGGAGATAGATAGATAGATAGATAGATAGATAGATAGATAGGAGATAGATAGATAGATAGATAGATAGATAGATAGATAGATAGGAGATAGATATATAGATACATAGGAGATAGATAGATAGATAGATAGATAGATAGATAGGAGATAGATAAATAGATAGATAGATAGGAGATAGATAGATAGATAGATAGGAGATAGATAGATAGATAGATAGATAGATAGATAGATAGGAGATAGATATATAGATACATAGGAGATAGATAGATAGATAGATAGATAGATAGATAGATAGATAGGAGATAGATAGATAGATAGATAGATAGATAGATAGGAGATAGATAGATAGATAGATAGATAGATAGATAGATAGGAGATAGATAGATAGATAGATAGATAGATAGGAGATAGATAAATAGATAGATAGATAGATAGATAGGAGATAGATAGATAGATAGATAGATAGATAGATAGGAGATAGATAAATAGATAGATAGATAGATAGATAGATAGATAGATAGGAGATAGACAGATAGGCGATAGATAGATAGATAGATAGATAGATAGATAGATAGATAGGAGATAGATAGATAGATAGATAGATAGATAGATAGGAGGTAGATAGATAGATAGGAGATAGATAGATAGATAGATAGATAGATAGATAGATAGGAGATAGACAGATAGGCGATAGATAGATAGATAGATAGAGAGATAGATAGGAGATAGATAGATAGATAGATAGATAGATAGATAGATAGATAGGAGATAGATAGATAGATAGATAGATAGATAGATAGATAGATAGGAGATAGACAGATAGGCGATAGATAGATAGATAGATAGATAGATAGATAGATAGGAGATAGATAGATAGATAGATAGATAGATAGATAGAAGATAGATAGATAGATAGATAGATAGATAGATAGATAGGAGATAGATAGAAGATAGATAGATAGATAGATAGATAGATAGATAGATAGATAGATAGATAGTAGAGATGAGCGAACACTAAAATGTTCGAGGTTCGAAATTCGATTCGAACAGCCGCTCACTGTTCGAGTGTTCGAATGGGTTTCGAACCCCATTATAGTCTATGGGGAACATAAACTCGTTAAGGGGGAAACCCAAATTCGTGTCTGGAGGGTCACCAAGTCCACTATGACACCCCAGGAAATGATACCAACACCCTGGAATGACACTGGGACAGCAGGGGAAGCATGTCTGGGGGCATAAAAGTCACTTTATTTCATGGAAATCCCTGTCAGTTTGCGATTTTCGCAAGCTAACTTTTCCCCATAGAAATGCATTGGCCAGTGCTGATTGGCCAGAATACGGAACTCGACCAATCAGCGCTGGCTCTGCTGGAGGAGGCGGAGTCTAAGATCGCTCCACACCAGTCTCCATTCAGGTCCGACCTTAGACTCCGCCTCCTCCGGCAGAGCCAGCGCTGATTGGCCGAAGGCTGGCCAATGCATTCCTATGCGAATGCAGAGACTTAGCAGTGCTGAGTCAGTTTTGCTCAACTACACATCTGATGCACACTCGGCACTGCTACATCAGATGTAGCAATCTGATGTAGCAGAGCCGAGGGTGCACTAGAACCCCTGTGCAAACTCAGTTCACGCTAATAGAATGCATTGGCCAGCGCTGATTGGCCGAATTCCGTACTCTGGCCAATCAGTGCTGGCCAATGCATTCTATTAGCTTGATGAAGCAGAGTGTGCACAAGGGTTCAAGCGCACCCTCGGCTCTGATGTAGCAGAGCCGAGGCTGCACAAGGGTTCAAGCGCACCCTCGGCTCTGATGTAGGAGAGCCGAGGGTGCACTTGAACCCTTGTGCACCCTCAGCTCTGCTACATCAGAGCCGAGGGTGCGCTTGAACCCTTGTGCACACTCTGCTTCATCAAGCTAATAGAATGCATTGGCCAGCGCTGATTGGCCAATGTATTCTATTAGCCTGATGAAGTAGAGCTGAATGTGTGTGCTAAGCACACACATTCAGCTCTACTTCATCGGGCTAATAGAATGCATTGGCCAGCGCTGATTGGCCAGAGTACGGAACTCGACCAATCAGCGCTGGCTCTGCTGGAGGAGGCGGAGTCTAAGATCGCTCCACACCAGTCTCCATTCAGGTCCGACCTTAGACTCCGCCTCCTCCAGCAGAGCCAGCGCTGATTGGCCGAATTCCGTACTCTGGCCAATCAGCACTGGCTAATGCATTGTATTGGCGTGATGAAGCAGTGCTGAATGTGTGTGCTTAGCACACACATTCAGCTCTACTTCATCGGGCTAATAGAATGCATTGGCCAATCAGCGCTGGCCAATGCATTCTATTAGCGTGAACTGAGTTTGCACAGGGGTTCTAGTGCACCCTCGGCTCTGCTACATCAGATTGCTACATCTGATGTAGCAGTGCCGAGTGTGCATCAGATGTGTAGTTGAGCAAAACTGACTCAGCACTGCTAAGTCTCTGCATTCGCATAGGAATGCATTGGCCAGCCTTCGGCCAATCAGCGCTGGCTCTGCCGGAGGAGGCGGAGTCTAAGGTCGGACCTGAATGGAGACTGGTGTGGAGCGATCTTAGACTCCGCCTCCTCCAGCAGAGCCAGCGCTGATTGGTCGAATTCCGTACTCTGGCCAATCAGCGCTGGCCAATGCATTCTATTAGCTTGATGAAGCAGAGTGTGTACAAGGGTTCAAGCGCACCCTCGGCTCTGATGTAGCAGAGCTGAGGGTGCACAAGGGTTCAAGTGCACCCTCGGCTCTCCTACATCAGAGCCGAGGGTGCGCTTGAACCCTTGTGCAGCCTCGGCTCTGCTACATCAGAGCCGAGGGTGCGCTTGAACCCTTGTGCACACTCTGCTTCATCAAGCTAATAGAATGCATTGGCCAGCACTGATTGGCCAGAGTACGGAATTCGGCCAATCAGCGCTGGCCAATGCATCCCTATGGGAAAAAGTTTATCTCACAAAAATCACAATTACACACCCGATAGAGCCCCAAAAAGTTATTTTTAATAACATTCCCCCCTAAATAAAGGTTATCCCTAGCTATCCCTGCCTGTACAGCTATCCCTGTCTCATAGTCTCAAAGTTCACATTCTCATATGACCTGGATTTGAAATCCACTATTCGTCTAAAATGGAGGTCACCTGTTTTCGGCAGCCAATGACTTTTTCCAATTTTTTTCAATGCCCCCGGTGTCGTAGTTCCTGTCCCACCTCCCCTGCGCTGTTATTGGTGCAAAAAAGGCGCCAGGGAAGGTGGGAGGGGAATCGAATTTTGGCGCACTTTACCACGTGGTGTTCGATTCGATTCGAACATGGCGAACACCCTGATATCCGATCGAACATGTGTTCGATAGAACACTGTTCGCTCATCTCTAATAGATAGGAGATAGATAGATAGATAGATAGATAGATAGATAGGAGATAGATAGATAGATAGATAGATAGATAGATAGATAGGAGATAGATAGATAGATAGATAGATAGATAGATAGATAGATAGATAGATAGAGAAGAGATAGATAGATAGATAGATAGATAGATAGATAGATAGATAGGAGATAGATAGATGGATAGATAGATAGATAGATAGATAGATAGATAGATAGATAGATAAATAGGAGATAGATAGATAGGAGATAGATAGATAGATAGATAGATAGATAGATAGATAGATAGATATCAGATGGTAACATTGGACATCATTTGGTACAAGTATCTGTATTAGATATGACATTACTCCCCCAGACTAAACTTTTTGTCTTTCCCACAGGCAGTGAAGGGGCAGCATTGGACTGGAAAGGGTTAAAAGATGCCGACCAAGGAACAATGGAAAACAGCTCAGTCCACGGAAGCAGCACTCACAGACCATCTAATGAGGTACCGCTCTGTCCATGACACCCCTCCATCCATGGCCCTGGCACTGAAGGAGTTAATGACATTGCCCTCCATACGCCTCATTGTACTAGAGCTTTACCATTTATTTTTGGCAATGATTCCTGGTGTAGCCTGCGCCTCCTCCTCACTGATGTATGAGGCTGAATCTATGTCAGAGCATCCGCCCTCATTTTGTTTCTAGGATTGTACACCTGGCCGGGATCCATTGTGTTTCACTTGTCAGCAAATTTTTCCTGCATTATTTTTCTATAGAGAGTTACAGAAGAGACTCGAATAATGAAGAAGACAACGAACGGCTGTAGATATGGGTCAGATAGATAGATAGATAGATAGATAGATAGATAGATAGATAGGAGATAGATAGATAGATAGATAGATAGATAGATAGATAGATAGATAGGAGATAGGAGATAGATTGATAGATAGGAGATAGATAGATAGGAGATAGATAGATAGATAGATAGATAGATAGATAGATAGATAGATAGGAGATAGATAGGAGATAGATAGATAGATAGATAGATAGATAGATAGATAGGAGATAGATAGATAGGAGATAGATAGATAGATAGATAGATAGATAGATAGATAGGAGATAGATAGATAGATAGATAGATAGATAGATAGATAGATAGATGATAGATAGATAGATAGATAGATAGATAGATAGGAGATAGATAGATAGGAGATAGATAGATAGATAGATAGATGATAGATAGATAGATAGATAGATAGATAGATAGATAGATAGATAGATAAATAGATAGATAGGAGAGAGAAAGCCGTTTTATAGCAGTTACTAGCCTCTGCCCGCGACTTCGTCTGTGTTTTGTTGGTCAACAAGCTCCAGCGTTTCGGCAGCTCTCAAGCTGGCCTGCCACTGAACTTGTTCCTTGCTCTGTGCCCATGATTGTTCCGGCATCTCAGCAATTGGCTGGGACACCAAATAATGAGTGTGTTGTTGGCACCGATGATCCCCGTCAGATCCGCTTGAGGAGAACTCTGTGACTTCTGGCTCCTTCATAGCTCTCGTTGTTTTAGAATTTTACAACAAATTAGATTTTGTTTTTCCCAACACGTTTAAAAGTAGCAAACTGCCAATATGGATTAAAGGTGTTCTCCCCTCCAGTGTGTCAGCACTGCCTGGAACAGATCAGATAATATGCAGATGCTTGTACACAATGGACTGAGGGTTAGCTGAGTGTTTACACAGAGCAGTGCCAAGAGCAGTGTAATATAGTATGTGAACATAAATTCATATCAGTCGTGAAGCCATGTCATTTACCAGGATAAAAAATAGCAAATAATAATAATACTACATTTTATTTATATAGCGCCAAAATATTCCGCAGCACTGTAGCAAATGTGTTAATCCAGCTTACAAACTATGTGCCAAGTTTCATTCAAATCCATTCAGCCGTTTTTGCGTGATTGAAGAACAAACATCCAAACACACAAACTTTCACATGTATAATATTAGTAGGATCTATCTATCTATCTATCTGACCCATATCTACAGCCGTTCGTTGTCTTCTTCATTATTCGAGTCTCTTCTGTAACTCTCTATAGAAAAATAATGCAGGAAAAAATTGCTGACAAGTGAAACACAATGGATCCCGGCCAGGTGTACAATCCTAGAAACAAAATGAGGGCGGATGCTCTGACATAGATTCAGCCTCATACATCAGTGTACAATACTACTATATTCTTGTACATAGGAGTAGTATTATAGTAGTTATATTCTTGTACACAGGAGTAGTATTATAGTAGTTATATTCTTGTACATAGGAGGTAGTATTATAGTAGTTATATTCTTGTACATAGGAGTAGTATTATAGTAGTTATATTCTTGTACACAGGAGTAGTATTATAGTAGTTATATTCTTGTACATAGGAGTAGTATTATAGTAGTTATATTCTTGTACATAGGAGTAGTATTATAGTAGTTATATTCTTGTACACAGGAGTAGTATTATAGTAGTTATATTCTTGTACACAGGAGTAGTATTATAGTAGTTATATTCTTGTACATAGGAGTAGTATTATAGTAGTTATATTCTTGTACATAGGAGTAGTATTATAGTAGTTATATTCTTGTACATAGGAGGCAGTATTATAGTAGTTATATTCTTGTACATAGGAGTAGTATTATAGTAGTTATATTCTTGTACATAGGAGTAGTATTATAGTAGTTATATTCTTGTACATAGGAGTAGTATTATAGTAGTTATATTCTTGTACATAGGAGTAGTATTATAGTAGTTATATTCTTGTACATAGGAGTAGTATTATAGTAGTTATATTCTTGTACATAGGAGTAGTATTATAGTAGTTATATTCTTGTACATAGGAGCAGTATTATAGTAGTTATATTCTTGTACATAGGAGTAGTATTGTAGTTATATTCTTGTACGTAGGAGTAGTATTATAGTAGTTATATTCTTGTACATAGGAGTAGTATTATAGTAGTTATATTCTTGTACATAGGAGTAGTATTATAGTAGTTATATTCTTGTACATAAGAGTAGTATTATAGTAGTTATATTCCTGTACATAGGAGTAGTATTATAGTAGTTATATTCTTGTACATAGGAGCAGTATTATAGTAGTTATATTCTTGTACATAGGAGTAGTATTATAGTAGTTATATTCTTGTACATAAGAGTAGTATTATAGTAGTTATATTCCTGTACATAGGAGTAGTATTATAGTAGTTATATTCTTGTACATAGGAGCAGTATTATAGTAGTTATATTCTTGTACATAGGAGTAGTATTATAGTAGTTATATTCTTGTACATAGGAGCAGTATTATAGTAGTTATATTCTTGTGCATAGGAGTAGTATTATAGTAGTTATATTCTTGTGCATAGGAGCAGTATTATAGTAGTTATATTCTTGTGCATAGGAGCAGTATTATAGTAGCTATATTCTTGTACATAGGAGTAGTATTATAGAAGTTATATTCTTGTACATAGGAGGTAGTATTATAGTAGTTATATTCTTGTACATAGGAGTAGTATTATAGTAGTTATATTCTTGTACATAGGAGTAGTATTATAGTAGTTATATTCTTGTACATAGGAGCAGTATTATAGTAGTTATATTCTTGTACATAGGAGCAGTATTATAGTAGTTATATTCTTGTACATAGGAGGTAGTATTATAGTAGTTATATTCTTGTACATAGGAGTAGTATTATAGTAGTTATATTCTTGTACATAGGAGCAGTATTATAGTAGTTATATTCTTGTACATAGGAGCAGTATTATAGTAGTTATATTCTTGTACATAGGAGGCAGTATTATAGTAGTTATATTCTTGTACATAGGAGGTAGTATTATAGTAGTTATATTCTTGTACATAGGAGCAGTATTATAGTAGTTATATTCTTGTACATAGGAGCAGTATTATAGTAGTTATATTCTTGTACATAGGAGCAGTATTATAGTAGTTATATTCTTGTACATAGGAGCAGTATTATAGTAGTTATATTCTTCTACATAGGAGGTAGTATTATAGTAGTTATATTCTTGTACATATGAGAAGTATTATAGTAGTTATATTCTTCTACATAGGAGTAGTATTATAGTAGTTATATTCTTGTACATAGGGGGTAGTATTATAGTAGTTATATTCTTGTACATAGGAGGTAGTATTATAGTAGTTATATTCTTGTACATAGGAGGTAGTATTATAGTAGTTATATTCTTGTACATAGGAGCAGTATTATAGTAGTTATATTCTTGTACATATGAGAAGTATTATAGTAGTTATATTCTTCTACATAGGAGTAGTATTATAGTAGTTATATTCTTGTACATAGGAGGTAGTATTATAGTAGTTATATTCTTGTACATAGGAGCAGTATTATAGTAGTTATATTCTTGTACATAGGAGTAGTATTATAGTAGTTATATTCTTGTACATAGGAGGTAGTATTATAATAGTTATATTCTTGTACATAGGAGTAGTATTATAGTAGATATATTCTTGTACATAGGAGTAGTATTATAGTAGTTATATTCTTGTACATAGGAGTAGTATTATAGTAGTTATATCCTTGTACATAGGAGGTAGTATTATAGTAGTTATATTCTTGTACATAGGAGTAGTATTATAGTAGTTATATTCTTCTACATAGGAGTAGTATTATAGTAGTTATATTCTTGTACATAGGAGGTAGTATTATAGTAGTTATATCCTTGTACATAGGAGGTAGTATTATAGTAGTTATATTCTTGTACACAGGAGTAGTATTATAGTAGTTATATTCTTGTACATAGGAGTAGTATTATAGTAGTTATATCCTTGTACATAGGAGGTAGTATTATAGTAGTTATATTCTTGTACATAGGAGGTAGTATTATAGTAGTTATATTCTTGTACATAGGAGTAGTATTATAGTAGTTATATTCTTCTACATAGGAGGCAGTATTATAGTAGTTATATTCTTGTACATACGAGGTAGTATTATAGTAGTTATATTCTTGTACATAGGAGTAGTATTATAGTAGTTATATTCTTGTACATAGGAGCAGTATTATAGTAGTTATATTCTTGTACATAGGAGCAGTATTATAGTAGTTATATTCTTGTACATAGGAGCAGTATTATAGTAGTTATATTCTTGTACATAGGAGCAGTATTATAGTAGTTATATTCTTGTACATAGGAGCAGTATTATAGTAGTTATATTCTTGTACATAGAGGCAGTATTATAGTAGTTATATTCTTGTACATAGGAGCAGTATTATAGTAGTTACATTCTTGTACATAGGAGCAGTATTATAGTAGTTATATTCTTGTACATAGGAGCAGTATTATAGTAGTTATATTCTTCTACATAGGAGTAGTATTATAGTAGTTATATTCTTGTACATAGGAGTTGTATTATAGTAGTTATATTCTTGTACATAGGAGCAGTATTATAGTAGTTATATTCTTGTACATAGGAGTAGTATTATAGTAGTTATATTCTTGTACATAGGAGTAGTATTATAGTAGTTATATTCTTGTATATAGGCGGTAGTATTATAGTAGTTATATTCTTGTACATAGGAGCAGTATTATAGTAGTTATATTCTTGTACATACGAGGTAGTATTATAGTAGTTATATTCTTGTACATAGGAGTAGTATTATAGTAGTTATATTCTTGTATATAGGCGGTAGTATTATAGTAGTTATATTCTTGTACATAGGAGCAGTATTATAGTAGTTATATTCTTGTACATACGAGGTAGTATTATAGTAGTTATATTCTTGTACATAGGAGTAGTATTATAGTAGTTATATTCTTGTACATAGGAGTAGTATTATAGTAGTTATATTCTTGTACATAGGAGGTAGTATTATAATAGTTATATTCTTGTACATAGGAGTAGTATTATAGTAGATATATTCTTGTACATAGGAGTAGTATTATAGTAGTTATATTCTTGTACATAGGAGTAGTATTATAGTAGTTATATTCTTGTACATAGGAGGTAGTATTATAGTAGTTATATTCTTGTACATAGGAGTAGTATTATAGTAGTTATATTCTTGTACATAGGAGTAGTATTATAGTATTTATATAATCTTGTACATAGGAGTAGTATTATAGCAGTTATATTCTTGTAGATAGGAGTAGTATTATATTGGTTACATTCCCATATATAAGGGGCGGTATTATAGTACATTGTAGGTATGTTCCTACATCTTGATCTATTCCAGGGCATAGAGCTGTAAGTGAAATTTTATGCTGTGTCTGAAAGATTTGTTTTGATTTTTGTTAACTTTTAAGGAAACCTATAAAGATGCTCCTACTTCTGGGCTCAGTGATAGTCTCCAGTCCCTCCATCTCAGGTTCTGTTCCCAGGCAGCTCTTTCATCTTTTGTTTTCCTTTCTGGTAGTAGTTTATGTTGACCTTGAATTTATGTGTTAAATTGATTACTTTGTCAGAATGTTCTCTGATTATAAAACGTTTCATTTGAGAGTTACAATGTTATTCTCAGGTTCTGCTAGCACAATATATTATACACCAGAAGATACCCAGGTTATACTGTAATTATATATGTACAGATATAATCATATACAGTATATACCCAGGTTATACCAGCCTGGTCCCTGATACTATAAAGGTTTTATAAGCTGTACTGGTTCCCCTTTAAGAGCTTCCATCATATATTATGTGGACAATGATCTTCGCATCCCTCAGATGTAACATTTCACTATACTGGGATTGAAGTCTGGTTGGCGACACGATGGGGCTCGGTAATTAGCCGGATATCTATGTCCTTTACATCATTTAACACTCATCTTCTGGAAAGGGACAAGGGAACGTGGAGCCGGTCATGCAGAACAGCAGATAACAGACATTAAAGGGAGCCAGCTTGGAGGGGAGAGGATGGCGGCACATTTTCCATGTGTCACTCTTTGGCTGTGTCATTGTGATCGGAGCAGTGTTGTAATTTTCTGGGTGTTGTCATATGTGGGGGTGCACTATGTGAAAACCAATCTATACAATTCAAGAGTATTCAATTTATATGTTAGTTTTGGCCTGTGGGTGTGTGACCCCTATATAAATACAGTATATATTATATATCTGTGTACTATGTGTGTGAGTCTATAGTGTAGTATTTAAGGCTTTGCTTTGTGTCTCTGGCTGAGATCACATACATAATAAAGTCCCCCCTCCCCATATTAGGAGTGGGGGCTGTACAGGTATATTGCCCTCCCTGTTTATACCTTAATATTGCCACTCATGTCAGATAATACTTTCATACTGTACCAAAACAGGACAACCATTCAGAGCCAACGATGTCTAACTACTAGCCAGTGCCAGCATAGCATTGCTGTATGTGTACCATATAATGCTAGCATTCAGTGCCCAACTCTTTACAGATTCAGCTAGTACTGCCTCTCTGTCTCTCTTTGTAAATAATATAGGAACAGATAGTACTGCCTTCCTCTCTTCCCTTGTAAATAGTATAGGTACTGATAATACTGTCTCACGCTCTCTCCTTGTAAATAATATGGTTACAGATAGCACTGGCTACTTGTCTATCCCTGTAATAAAGATACAGATGGTACAGATAGTGTTGTCTCTCTTTATCTCCATGTAAATTATATCAGTACAGATAGTACTGTCTCCCCCATTTCTACTTGTAAATAATATATGAATAGATAGTACTGTCTCCCTCTCTCTCCTAGTAAATAATATAGGTACAGATCATACTGTCCTCCTCTGTCTCCTTGTAAATAATATAGGTACAGATAGTGCTGTCTCCCTCTTTCTTCTTGTAAATAATATAGGAACAGATAGTGCTGGCTCCTTTTCTCGCCTTGTAAATAATATAGGTACAGATAGTACTGTCTCCCTCTCTCTCCTAGTAAATAATATAGGTACAGATCATACTGTCCTCCTCTGTCTCCTTGTAAATAATATAGGTACAGATAGGTCTGTCTCCCTCTTTCTTCTTGTAAATAATATAGGTACAGATAGTGCTGGCTCCTTTTCTCGCCTTGTAAATAATATAGGTACAGATAGTGCTGTCTCCCTCTTTATCTTTGTAAATAATATAGGTACAGATAGTACTGTCTCCCTCTCTCTCCTAGTAAATAATATAGGTACAGATAGTACTGTCTCCCTCTCTCTCCTAGTAAATAATATAGGTACAGATAGTACTGTCTTCCTCTCTCTCCTAGTAAATAATATAGGTACAGATAGTACTGTCTTCCTCTCTTTCCTAGTAAATAATATAGGTACAGATAGTGCTGTCTCCCTCTCTCTCCTAGTAAATAATATAGGTACAGATAGTACTGTCTTCCTCTCTCTCCTTGTAAATAGTATAGGTACAGATAGTACTGTCTTCCTCTCTCTCTTAGTAAATAATATAGGTACAGATAGTACTGTCTTTCTCTCTCTCCTTGTAAATAATATAGGTACAGATATTGCTGTCTCCCTCTCTCTGCTAGTATATATTCTAGGTACAGATAGTACTGTCTTCCTCTCTCTCCTTGTAAATAATATAGGTACCTATAGTCATGTCTCTTTCTCTCCCCTTGTAAATAATATAGGTACAGATAGTCCTGTCTCATTCTCTCTCCTTGTAAATAATGTAGCTACAGATAGTGCTGTCTTCTTCTCTCTCCTTGTAAACTATATAGGTACAGATAGTGCTGTCTCCTTTGCTCTCCTTGTAAATAATAAAGGTACAGATAGTACTGTCTCAACCATTTCTCCTTGTAAATAATAAAGGTACAGATAGTACTGTGTCCCCATTTCTCCTTCTAAATAATATATGAATAGATAGTACTGTCTTCCTCTTTTTCCTTGTAAATAATATAGGTACAGATAGTACTGTCTCCTCCTTTTCTCCTTGTAAATAATATAGGTACAGATAGTACTGTCTCCCAGATTTCTCCTTGTAAATTATATAGGTACAGCTAGTGCTGTCTCCCTCTTTCTGCTTGTAAGTAATATAGGTACAGATAGTGCTGTCTCCCTCTCTCTCCTAGTAAATAATATAGGTACAGATAGTGCTGTCTCCCTCTTTCTCCTTGTAAGTAATATAGCTACAGATAGTACTGTCTTCCTCTCTCTCCTTGTAAATAATATAGGTACAGATAGTACTGTCTTCCTCTCTCTCCTTGTAAATAATATAGGTACAGATAGTACTGTCTCCTTTTCTCTCCTTGTAAATAATAAAGGTACAGATAGTGCTGTCTCCCCCATTTCTCCTTCTAAATAATATATGAATAGATAGTACTGTCTCCCTCTTTTTCCTTGTAATTAATATAGGCACAGATAGTGCTGTCTCCTTCTCTCTCCTCGTAAATAATATAAGTACAGATAGTACAGATATTCGCTAATACTACAGAATGGGCATGTCACTTCCCCACCTAGGATTGGGCCACTCCTTGCCGTTGCTCCTGCCAAAAGTAAAGGGGAACTTGTCACGCTTTAGGCGATTTCTGCATTGGTTATAAAGGATAGACAGCAATGTTATAAATGTACACGGTTCTGCTCCAAAGCCCTGTACATGTTGCCTGAGTCGCCTGCCTGTGACCTGGAGGTGACATCCTTGAGATCAGATGGTGCTGAGAATTGTCGCGTCTCCCCCTCCCCTCCTAATGACTACAACAATACTACCGCCACATTGTACTGTACACAGTACCGCCACATACTCTATGCACCGCACATGGAAACATTCTAGTCAGTTCTACAGAATTTGATCCTATTATAGAGTTTGATCTGCTTTATAAAGGAGCTGAGAGATAAAGCCAGACATGTCCACATTATCTTATTATCAACGGGTGGAGGCGAATTTCACTATTATTTGTGTTGACGTCTTCTCTGGTTCTTGCCAGAATCGAAGATGCTGAGAATGATGAGAACTTTGCTATTGATCTTGTGTTTTTATTGCTCCTGGCAATGTGATAGTGACTTTGTTCTTCTTGTTTTGTTGCTGTGATTTTCTTCATTTGTTGTCAGATTTTATGTGTTTGGAGTCTCCAGATATCCATAAATGCTGGTCGGGATTATTATCTGGGCCCGAAGTGTCACTTAAAGGGATATTTCCTTCTAATACCTAGCATAAGCCCCCTCAAGTCCAAGGTGTGACTGCTACCTCTATGTCCTATAGCCCTACCCCAACTATAGCCAGATCATAGCCCGGGCACCGGAGCCTCCCCCGCCGGCACCTCTCACCATACATGCCTGCTCTGAATATTGTTCCTGGTATCTTCTTACAAACTTACCACCTGTTATTTTGGATACTGTGTAGCACTTTAATGTAAGCACCATATGGCAGTATTATATTGGCTCTGGTGCTGATATACTGCACGGGGCTTTGGATATGGGAAGTCGTATGATATTGTTGGCTATTTACCATCCAAAACCAGTAGAAGCCTCAACAATAAACATTGTATTGGTGTGGACCACAAATGCTAATATGCCGGGTTCCTCCAGATAGAGACACTCTTGGTAGTTGTGTATGTAATGGACAGACATGCTGGGTCCTCCAGAGCCCAAGATGCTCCTTGTAGTTGTCTATATAATTCATGGACATGCCAGGTCCTCCAGAGCCAGATTTGGTCTTTGCGGTTGTGTATGTAACATATGGACAAACGGGTCCTCTGGAGCCAGGAACTATCTTTGTGGTTATAATGAATGGACGTGCCGGGTCCTCCAGAGCCTGAGACGCTCCTTGTAGTTGTCTATGTAATGCATGGACATGTCGGGTCCTCCAGAGCCAGATTTGGTCTTTGTGGTTGTGTATGTAACATATGGACGTGCCAGGTCCTCCAGAGCCCGAGACGCTCTATGTGGTTATAATGCATGGACGTGCCGGGTCCTCCAGAGCCAGATTTGGTCTTTGTGGTTGTGTATGTAACATATGGACGTGCCAGGTCCTCCAGAGCCCGAGACGCTCTATGTGGTTATAATGCATGGACGTGCCGGGTCCTCCAGAGCCTGAGATGGTCTTTGTGGTTGTCTATATAATACATGTTGTTCATTTTTTCGGCATATTAACTAGTTAGGGAGCCCGGGCCCCCTCAGGTGTTGGGCCCTGTGGCAGCTGCTACCACTGCTACTGTGGTAGTTATGCCACTGATTACGTCGGGTCCTCCAGAGCCCAAGACGCTCTTTGTGGTTGTTTATATAATGCATGGACATGTCGGGTCCTCCAGAGCCTGAGATGCTCCTTGTAGTTGTCTATGTAATGCATGGACATGCTGGGTCCTCCAGAGCCTGAGACGCTCCTTGTAGTTGTCTATGTAATGCATGGACATGCTGGGTCCTCCAGAGCCTGAGATGGTCTTTGTGGTTGTCTATAAAATACATGGACATGTCGGGTCCTCCAGAGGTCGAGATGCTCTTTGTAGCCACTCTCTAGAGCAATAAGTGATATAACCGGAGGACGAGCCAGCGTCTTCTATTTTCCAGGGTTTTTCTATTACGTCTTGTAATTTCATGATCTGACAACATTGCAGGCGATCCTGTCAGGTTACAGCTTGTTACATTGTATCTCTGCTCTCTGCCCCGGCTATTATATTAGGCTTCTACCCGCTGCATTAGTTTTTGTCTCATTAACCCCACGACAGCGGGTTATGTTTTCCGCGAGAAGCGGCGTGGCGTTCTCAGATTGCTGTGTATCGTGTGCACAAAGGGGAAATGAAGGGATAATTTCCAGCGCTGTATAAATTGTTGTCACATTTCTCTCCCTGCAGGAGCGGAGACCCCCTGAGGCGGCAGCATTCAGCCCCCCTCTTTGTTTTCCCGGTACATGGGCCTGGCTGTACTAGAACAGCCGGAGTAGTCTCTGCCTCAGCCCATAACTCAGAGCTGTCATGGTGACTACAGAGCAGACTGCAGTGTGTTAGTCAGGAGCCGGGCGAGGAGGATGAGCGCTGGCAATCTGGAGGAAGAGCTGAGGGCACGGCCGCCTTTCCTTATGGCATTGATGATTCCATCTTCTTTATTCCAGGGTCGGCCATGATGGCCACCACGATAAAACCGGGGTCCGAAAACCCAGAACATCGCAATTCTGTATTTACATAAGGAGATATTTAGATACAAATGTATCAATATAATTGTAGCAAAATATAACCATTGTCTTATCTGCTAAGAAACTTACACCACAGCTAGGGCGGCCGCCCGCCTCGCCCCGTATGACACCCAGCTGGTAGAAAATCAGTACTTGTACTTTATTACAAGATTGGAAAAAACGTAACCTATCCAGATAGAGATGTTTCTGCAGAATTCGGCGTGCAGTGGCGTAACTAGAAATGGTGGGGCCCTGTGGCCAACCTTTGACATGGGGTTTCCCTCCAACCCCGACCGTCCAACCGACCCTTTTCCCCCGTGTTCCTGCAGGCACTATTATCCCCCATAGTGGTCCCTGCACACAGTATTATGTCCCATAGTGGCCCCTGTGCACAGTATTATGTCCCATAGTGGCCCCTGTGCACAGTATTATGTCCCATAGTGGCCCCTGTGCACAGTATTATGTCCCATAGTGGCCCCTGTGCACAGTATTATACCCTATAGTGGCTCCTGTATACAGTATTAAACTCTATGGTGGCCCCTGCACACAGTATTATACCCTATGGTGGCCCCTGCACACAGTATTATGTCCCATAGTGGCCCCTGCACACAGTATTATGTCCCATAGTGGCCCCTGCACACAGTATTATCCCCAATAGTGGCCACTGCACACAGTATTATCCCCCATAGTGGCTCCTGCACACAGTATTATGCCCTATAGTGGCCCCCTACATACAGTATTATCCCCCATAGTGGCCCCTGTACACAGTATTATATTCCATAGTGGCCTCTGCACACAGTATTATCCCCAATAGTGGCCACTGCACACAGTATTATGTCCCATAGTGGCCCCTGCACACAGTATTATCCCCCATAGTGGTCCCTGCACACAGTATTATGTCCCATAGTGGCCCCTGTACACAGTATTATGTCCCATAGTGACCCCTGCACACAGTATTATCCCCCATAGTGGCCCCTGCACACAGTATTATGCCCTATAGTGGCCCCTGTATACAGTATTATGCCCTATAGTGGCCCCTGCACACAGTATTATCCCCCATAGTGGCCCCTGCACACAGTATTATGCCCCATAGTGGCCCCTGTACACAGTATTATGCCCTATAGTGGCCCCTGCACACAGTATTATCCCCCATAGTGGCCCCTGCACACAGTATTATGTCCCATAGTGGCCCCTGTATACAGTATTATGCCCTATAGTGGCCCCTGCACACAGTATTATCCCCCATAGTGGCCCCTGCACACAGTATTATGTCCCATAGTGGCCCCTGCACACAGTATTATGCCCCATAGTGGCCCCTGCACACAGTATTATCCCCCATAGTGGCCCCTGCACACAGTATTATGCCCCATAGTGGCCCCTGTATACAGTATTATGCCCTATAGTGGCCCCTGTATACAGTATTATGCCCTATAGTGGGGCATACATGAACAGGACGGCCCGGACAGATCACCAGTAGAGAGAATGGTTTGGTCCACCCAGAACCGCGAGCATCTTCCACAGTTTACTTGTCCACCCTCCAGACACCAGGGGCACCTTTATTACACCCCCTGTCTTTGCTCGCACCAGTTCTTGGTACGTAGAAGAAAGAAATTAAGTATCACCTTCATTTTCAGTGGTGTCATCAATGACAAATCTAGATTGTACAGACTGGAGCTCTATTGCCTATAGTGATGGATCCAGGATCCGTTTGGGATTCCACAACAGTCGGTCTGACTATAGAGGAGATTTATGGATCAAGCAGTGCTCTTCCCAGAAAATATATGCAAAAATATAAAGCTCGGCCTCTAGCGCCCCCTGTTGGATGATGGCATGAGTTATGTCTTAGAGATCTCACCAAATTATTTGGGTTCTGTATACTGATAGGACACGGAGCACCTCCTCACCTCGCCAGGACATCTAACAACACAACTACTGTCAGATCCATTTACCGGGATCTCATTTATCTAATTGCATCTAAATCCTTTGGTTGAACATTTTATTGGCAGGACGGGGGCGTCATAAATTCTGGGAATGATCCGAGGCTATAGGTGATGTACAGCATGTAATTACCATTGCCGGTCAATATATGACACATAGGCGTAGTAGTCCCTGCAGTAAATAACGGGGGGTGGTTATTATTTGTCCTGATGGATAGAACTGAGTCCTTAATATTAAGTGCAGGGCACCAGCAACCTGTCCACACCAATAGGATTGCCAGCTCAGGTGGGCCCCCTATGGGTGGTGAGATTCTGAACTGGGCTCCACTTTATACACCAAAACCGGACAAGGTGAGGGGAGACCTGAGGATCCTGTCCATGGCTGGATTACAAAATAACTAGACCTTCTGCTGCTTCCACCACCAATTAGTGTATTTGATCATTATTTAGTCACTGTATGGTACTACTATGTGGCCTCTCTGTTGTTATTTGGCACTTCTGTACTGCACTGCTGATACCGGGCAGAATTCGCTACATAGTTGTTACTTTAAGGTTGCTATTAATACCAGCCAAACTTTGGCGGGGTCTGAGATGCAAAGCCAATGAGGGCAGCACTTCTGGATCCAATCCAGGGCTGAGGCGGGGTATTGTATCCTGACACTGTCCTTGCTCCGGTGCCTGTGAGTACATTATGTTTCAGGCTATGTATTCTCTGAACTTTCTCCCAGTACCTTTCCCTGGTTACTGATTTTGGCTTTTTCTCCTCTCCCAGTTATTCTCTCTTGCTGATTTGGTTTTATCTGTGACCTCCTGGATTAAACCACAACCTGGACTTCTGATGTTTCCCTGCTTTCATTTTGGCTGTTTTTGTACTTTCCATGGTTTTGACCCCTTGCTTCTATATCACTCTCCCATAATCGGTTTCTTGTCTAGAACTTAGCCTGCAAGTGCAGCTGTTTCCTGACACCTTATTCCGGGGTTGCAAACAGTCAGGTCCATTCTGCCTTGCAGCGGGCTCTAGTGAACACCGCAGGGTAGCCTTAGACTCTGAGAACCAGAGGATGATGCCTATATACTCTATATACTTGGTGGTTACTATACACTGATAGCAGAGGCTAAGCTCCTCTGGTCGCCCCTCCCCCAGCTCTATAGCGGCAGGCTAGATACCGTTAGTACATAATTTATGCACAGCCCTATCTATATTGTGATACCTTATAAATAATCCTATACCTTCCTATACATTTTACTGCCTCTCGGGCCGTGGCATTGATGTATTATAGAGCGAGAGCCCATAGGATTCAATTATCAGGCCTTAAAGGAACCAACCCTACAATCTCCCATTCGTTCCATGTGCAGGTGAGCGCAGTCTATTGTTCTCTGGTATCAGCCGTTCCAGGAAGACTCTGGCTGTCCTCCCCTATAATCACTATGCTATCTCTCCACTTCTAGGAATCTCCTAATAGGGTGTTCTATAAAGGGGTTTGTATGGCAGACCGCCCCTTTAAGCGTCAGGTCTCTGCCTTCTTTGCTGTGGTTGCAGCAGGATACAGTAAATTCCAGATCTGCTTGTAAATGTGTTTTTTTTACTATTTTTTTACTGCAGTAACCCTCCAATTATAGTCAGGTATCTGCAGCAGGAGCCATTCCAGGGCATTGTGAGGACGCGCAACGTACGGGATTATATCTATAAAAAACGCTTCCACCGTGACGGCGGCCTCACCTCTCAGCCAAGTCTTCCTCAAGTCCTTCAGTTGTCCTCTATGTCACTTCTTATAAATCCTATTATTAGTACAGAAGATGACACACAGCTTTTCCCGATGCCTGAATGGCAAATATGATAGGAGTCAGTGGTGTCATTGTATAACTAGGGAGATCTGTCAGGATTCTTGTAAAGCTGAGTGGCAATTGCAATGTAAAGCAACCTATACTTCATTAAAGGGTTGTAAATGCAGCAGGAACAGGACATTGGTGGTGGTGGGGGGGGGAGCAGGACTTACAGGCTTTCTATATGAGTGGTGGGGGGAGCAGGACTTACAGGCTTTCTATATGAGTGGTGGGGGGAGCAGGACTTACAGGCTTTCTATATGAGTGGGGGGGGGAGCAGGACTCACAGGCTCTATATGAGTGGTGGGCGGAGCAGGACTCACAGGCTTTCTATATGAGTGGGGGGGGGGAGCAGGACTCACAGGCTCTATATGAGTGGGGGGGGGAGCAGGACTCACAGGCTTTCTATATGAGTGGTGGGGGGAGCAGGACTTACAGGCTTTCTATATGAGTGGTGGGGGGAGCAGGACTTACAGGCTTTCTATATGAGTGGGGGGGGGGAGCAGGACTCACAGGCTCTATATGAGTGGTGGGCGGAGCAGGACTCACAGGCTCTATATGAGTGGTGGGCGGAGCAGGACTCACAGGCTTTCTATATGAGTAGGGGGGAGCAGGACTCACAGGCTTTCTATATGAGTGGTGGGGGGAGCAGGACTCACAGGCTCTATATGAGTGGTGGGCGGAGCAGGACTCACAGGCTTTCTATATGAGTAGGGGGGAGCAGGACTCACAGGCTTTCTATATGAGTGGTGGGGGGAGCAGGACTCACAGGCTTTCTATATGAGTGGTGGGGGGGCAGGACTCACAGGCTTTCTATATGAGTGGTGGGGGGAGCAGGACTCACAGGCTTTCTATATGAGTGGTGGGGGGAGCAGGACTCACAGGCTTTCTATATGAGTGGTGGGGGGAGCAGGACTCACAGGCTTTCTATATGAGTGGTGGGGGGAGCAGGACTCACAGACTTTCTATATGAGTGGTGGGGGGAGCAGGACTCACAGGCTTTCTATATGAGTGGTGGGGGGAGCAGTACTCACAGGCTTTCTATATGAGTGGTGGGAGCAGGACTCACAGGCTTTCTATATGAGTGGTGGGGGGGCAGGACTCACAGGCTTTCTATATGAGTGGTGGGGGGGCAGGACTCACAGGCTTTCTATATGAGTGGGGGGGGGAGCAGGACTCACAGGCTTTCTATATGAGTAGGAGGGAGCAGGACTCACAGGCTTTCTATATGAGTGGTGGGGGGAGCAGGACTCACAGGCTTTCTATATGAGTGGTGGGGGGGCAGGACTCACAGGCTTTCTATATGAGTGGGGGGGGGAGCAGGACTCACAGGCTTTCTATATGAGTAGGAGGGAGCAGGACTCACAGGCTTTCTATATGAGTGGTGGGGGGAGCAGGACTCACAGGCTTTCTATATGAGTGGGGGGGGGAGCAGGACTCACAGGCTTTCTATATGAGTAGGAGGGAGCAGGACTCACAGGCTTTCTATATGAGTGGTGGGGGGAGCAGGACTCACAGGCTTTCTATATGAGTGGTGGGGGGAGCAGGACTCACAGGCTTTCTATATGAGTGGTGGGGGGAGCAGGACTCACAGGCTTTCTATATGAGTGGTGGGGGGAGCAGGACTCACAGGCTTTCTATATGAGTGGTGGGGGGAGCAGGACTCACAGGCTTTCTATATGAGTGGTGGGGGGAGCAGGACTCACAGGCTTTCTATATGAGTAGGGGGGAGCAGGACTCACAGGCTTTCTATATGAGTGGTGGGGGGAGCAGGACTCACAGGCTTTCTATATGAGTGGTGGGGGGAGCAGGACTCACAGGCTCTATATGAGTGGTGGGGGGAGCAGGACTCACAGGCTTTCTATATGAGTGGTGGGGGAAGCAGGACTCACAGGCTTTCTATATGAGTGGTGGGGGGAGCAGGACTCACAGGCTTTCTATATGAGTGGGGGGGAGCAGGACTCACAGGCTTTCTCTATGAGTGGTGGGGGGAGCAGGACTCACAGGCTTTCTATATGAGTGGTGGGGGGAGCAGGACTCACAGGCTTTCTATATGAGTGGTGGGGGGAGCAGGACTCACAGGCTTTCTATATGAGTGGTGGGGGGAGCAGGACTCACAGGCTTTCTATATGAGTGGTGGGGGGAGCAGTACTCACAGGCTCTATATATGAGTGGTGGGGGGAGCAGTACTCACAGGCTTTCTATATGAGTGGTGGGGGGAGCAGGACTCACAGGCTTTATATGAGTTGGGGGGAGCAGGACTCACAGGCTCTATATGAGTGGTGGGGGGAGCAGGACTCACAGGCTTTCTATATGAGTGGTGGGGGGGGGGAGCAGGACTCACAGGCTTTATATGGGTTGGGGGGAGCAGGACTCACAGGCTCTATATGAGTGGTGGGGGGAGCAGGACTCACAGGCTTTCTATATGAGTGGTGGGGGGAGCAGGATTCACAGGCTTTCTATATGAGTGGGGGGAGCAGGACTCACAGGCTCTATATGAGTGGTGGGGGGAGCAGGACTCACAGGCTTTCTATATGAGTGGTGGGGGGAGCAGGACTCACAGGCTCTATATGAGTGGTGGGGGGAGCAGGACTCACAGGCTTTCTATATGAGTGGTGGGGGGAGCAGGACTCACAGGCTCTATATGAGTGGGGGGGAGCAGGACTCACAGGCTCTATATGAGTGGTGGGGGGAGCAGGACTCACAGGCTTTCTATCTGAGTAGGTAGAAGTTTGGGGTCTCTCAAACTTTCTCTCATATTCAGGGCAATAAGGATACAGATTATTATTATTATTATTATTATTATTATTATTATTATTATTATACATTATTATATTAATTCCATGGTGCTTTACATTTGAGGGGTTACATACAGTACACAGAATATACAGGTAGATATAATACTACAATGACTGACTGGCACAGTAGGGTAGAGGGCCCTGCCCGCGAGGG